>NC_135232.1:104342104-104703354 GCF_051348905.1 Ranitomeya variabilis
ACTTAGGAGAAGAAACCCTCATAGGGACAAAACGAGAAGACAACCACACCAAGTCCCCAACACAAAGCCGAGGACCAACACGACGACGGCGGTTGGCAAAAAGCTGAGTCTTCTCCTGGGACAACTTCAAATTGTCCACCACCTGCCCCCAAATCTGATGCAACCTCTCCACCACAGCATCCACTCCAGGACAATCCGAAGATTCCACTTGACCGGAGGAAAATCGAGGATGAAACCCCAAATTACAGAAAAACGGGGACACCAAGGTGGCAGAGCTGGCCCGATTATTGAGGGCGAACTCCGCCAAAGGCAAAAAAGCAACCCAATCATCCTGATCCGCAGACACAAAACACCTCAAATATGTCTCCAAGGTCTGATTAGTCCGCTCGGTCTGGCCATTAGTCTGAGGATGGAAAGCAGACGAAAAAGACAAATCTATGCCCATCCTAGCACAGAATGCCCGCCAAAATCTAGACACGAATTGGGTCCCTCTGTCAGAAACGATATTCTCAGGAATACCATGCAAACGAACAACATTTTGAAAAAACAGAGGAACCAACTCGGAAGAAGAAGGCAACTTAGGCAAGGGAACCAGATGGACCATCTTAGAGAAACGGTCACACACCACCCAGATGACAGACATCTTCTGAGAAACAGGCAGATCCGAAATAAAATCCATCGAGATGTGCGTCCAAGGCCTCTTCGGGATAGGCAAGGGCAACAACAATCCACTAGCCCGAGAACAACAAGGCTTGGCCCGAGCACAAACGTCACAAGACTGCACAAAGCCTCGCACATCTCGTGACAGGGAAGGCCACCAGAAGGACCTTGCCACCAAATCCCTGGTACCAAAGATTCCAGGATGACCTGCCAACGCAGAAGAATGAACCTCAGAGATGACTCTACTGGTCCAATCATCAGGAACAAACAGTCTACCAGGTGGGCAACGATCAGGTCTATCCGCCTGAAACTCCTGCAAGGCCCGCCGCAGGTCTGGAGAAACGGCAGACAATATCACTCCATCTTTAAGGATACCTGTGGGCTCAGAATTACCAGGGGAGTCAGGCTCAAAACTCCTAGAAAGGGCATCCGCCTTAACATTCTTAGAACCCGGTAGGTACGACACCACAAAATTAAACCGAGAGAAAAACAACGACCAGCGCGCCTGTCTAGGATTCAGGCGCCTGGCAGACTCAAGGTAAATTAAATTTTTGTGGTCAGTCAATACCACCACCTGATGTCTGGCCCCCTCAAGCCAGTGACGCCACTCCTCAAAAGCCCACTTCATGGCCAAAAGCTCCCGATTCCCAATATCATAATTCCGCTCGGCGGGCGAAAATTTACGGGAAAAAAAAGCACAAGGTCTCATCACGGAGCAGTCGGAACTTCTCTGCGACAACACCGCCCCAGCTCCGATTTCAGAAGCGTCGACCTCAACCTGAAAAGGAAGAGCAACATCAGGCTGACGCAACACTGGGGCGGAAGAAAAGCGGCGCTTGAGCTCCCGAAAGGCCTCCACAGCATCAGGGGACCAATCAGCAACATCAGCACCCTTCTTAGTCAAATCAGTCAATGGTTTTACAACATCAGAAAAACCAGCAATAAATCGACGATAAAAGTTAGCAAAGCCCAAAAATTTCTGAAGACTCTTAAGAGAAGAGGGTTGCGTCCAATCACCAATAGCCTGAACCTTGACAGGATCCATCTCGATGGAAGAGGGGGAAAAAATGTATCCCAAGAAAGAAATCTTTTGAACCCCAAAAACACACTTAGAACCCTTCACACACAAGGAATTAGACCGCAAAACCTGAAAAACCCTCCTGACCTGCTGGACATGAGAGTCCCAGTCATCCGAAAAAATCAGAATATCATCCAGATACACAATCATAAATTTATCCAAATAATCGCGGAAAATGTCATGCATAAAGGACTGGAAGACTGAAGGGGCATTTGAAAGACCAAAAGGCATCACCAAATACTCAAAATGGCCCTCGGGCGTATTAAATGCGGTTTTCCACTCATCCCCCTGCTTGATTCGCACCAAATTATACGCCCCACGGAGATCAATCTTAGAGAACCACTTGGCCCCCTTTATACGAGCAAACAAATCAGTAAGCAGTGGTAACGGATATTGATATTTAACCGTGATTTTATTCAAAAGTCGATAATCAATACACGGCCTCAAAGAGCCGTCTTTCTTAGACACAAAGAAAAAACCGGCTCCTAAGGGAGATGACGAAGGACGAATATGTCCCTTTTCCAAGGACTCCTTTATATATTCTCGCATAGCAGCGTGTTCAGGCACAGACAGATTAAATAAACGACCCTTAGGGTATTTACTACCCGGAATCAAGTCTATGGCACAATCGCACTCCCGGTGCGGAGGTAGTGAACCAACCTTGGGTTCTTCAAAAACGTCACGAAAGTCAGACAAGAATTCAGGAATCTCAGAGGGAATAGATGATGAAATGGAAACCAAAGGTACGTCCCCATGAGTTCCTTTACATCCCCAGCTTAACACAGACATAGCTCTCCAGTCGAGGACTGGGTTATGAGATTGCAGCCATGGCAATCCCAGCACCAAAACATCATGTAGATTATACAGCACCAGAAAGCGAATAACCTCCTGGTGATCCGGATTAACACGCATAGTCACTTGTGTCCAGTATTGTGGTTTATTACTAGCCAATGGGGTGGAGTCAATCCCTTTCAGAGGTATCGGAGCCTCCAGTGGCTCCAAATCATACCCACAGCGTTTGGCAAAGGACCAATCCATAAGACTCAAAGCAGCGCCAGAGTCGACATAGGCGTCCGCGGTAATAGATGACAAAGAACAAATCAGGGTCACAGATAGAATAAACTTAGACTGTAAAGTGCTAATTGAAACAGACTTGTCAGGCTTCTTAGTACGCTTAAAGCATGCTGATATAACATGAGTTGAATCACCACAATAGAAGCACAACCCATTTTTTCGTCTAAAATTCTGCCGCTCGCTTCTGGACAGAATTCTATCACATTGCATATTTTCTGGCGTTTTCTCAGTAGACACCGCCAAATGGTACACAGGTTTGCGCTCCCGCAGACGCCTATCGATCTGAATAGCCATCGTCATGGACTCATTCAGACTCGCAGGCACAGGGAACCCCACCATAACATCCTTAATGGCATCAGAGAGACCTTCTCTGAAAATCGCCGCCAGGGCGCACTCATTCCACTGAGTAAGCACAGACCATTTGCGGAATTTTTGGCAGTATATTTCAGCTTCATCTTGCCCCTGAGACAAGGACATCAAGGCCTTTTCCGCCTGAAGCTCTAAATGAGGTTCCTCATAAAGCAACCCCAAGGCCAGAAAAAACGCATCCACATTGAGCAACGCAGGATCCCCTGGTGCCAATGCAAAAGCCCAGTCTTGAGGGTCGCCCCGGAGCAAGGAAATTACAATCCTGACCTGCTGTGCAGGGTCTCCGGCAGAGCGAGACTTCAGGGACAAAAACAATTTGCAATTATTTTTAAAATTTTGAAAGTGAGATCTATTCCCCGAGAAGAATTCAGGCAAAGGAATTCTAGGCTCAGACATAGGTGCATGAACAACAAAATCTTGCAAATTTTGTACCTTTGTGGCGAGATTATTCAAACCTGTAGCTACACTCTGAAGATCCATTTGAAACAGGTGAACACAGAGCCATTCAAGGATTAGAAGGAGAGAAAGAGAGGAAGGCTGCAGTATAGGCAGACTAGCAAGTGATTCAATTAAGAGCACACTCAGAACTAGAGGAAAAAAAAAAAAAAAAATTGTAGCAGACTTCTTTTTTCTCTCCTTTCTCAGCCAGTAATTTAACCCTTTTTTAGGCCGGTCAAACTGTCCTGATTCTCAATGGCGAGAGAACATAGCCCAGCATATATGAGAACTAGCTCTTGGAAGATGGAAACTATACTGACCATGAACTAAACCTGCCGCACAACTAGAAGTGGCCGGGTAGCATGCCTACGTTTTTTAACCCTAGATGCCCAGCGCCAGCCGGAGAACTACCTAATCCTAGCAGAGGAAAAGACAGTCCTGGCTCACCTCTAGAGAAATTTTCCCAAAAGGCAGACAGAGGCCCCCACATATATTGGCGGTGATTTTAGATGAAATGACAAACGTAGTATGAAAATAGGTTTAGCAAAATCGAGGTCCGCTTTCTAGATAGCAGGAAGACAGAAAGGACACTTTCATGGTCAGCAGAAAACCCTATCAAAACACCATCCAGAAATTCCTTTAAGACTCTAGCATTAACTCATAACACCAGAGTGGCAATTTCCGATCACAAGAGCTTTCCAGACACAGTAACGAAACAGCAGCTGTGAACAGGAACAAAATGCAAAAACACACAAGGACAAAAGTCCAACTTAGCTGGGAGTTGTCTAGTAGCAGGAACAAGCACAGAAGGCTTCTGATTACATTGTTGACCGGCAAGAAACTGACAGAGGAGCAAGGTTATATAGCGACTCCCACATCCTGATAGGAGCAGGTGAACAGAGGGGATGATGCACACAAGTTCAATTCCACAAGTGGCCACCGGGGGAGCCCAGAATCCAATTTCACAACACAATATTCTCCGGAATTCCATGCAAACGAACCACATGCTGAAAAAACAATGGAACCAAATCAGAGGAGGAAGGCAATTTAGGCAAAGGTACCAAATGGACCATTTTAGAGAACCGGTCACAAACCACCCAGATAACAGACATCTTCTGGGAAACAGGAAGATCCGAAATAAAATCCATGGAAATATGCATCCAGGGCCTCTCAGGGACCGGCAAAGGCAAAAGCAACCCACTAGCGCGGGAACAGCAAGGCTTGGCCCGGGCACAAGTCCCACAGGACTGCACAAAAGAACGCACATCCCGTGACAAGGAAGGCCACCAAAAGGACCTAGCAACCAAATCTCTGGTACCAAAAATCCCAGGATGACCAGCCAACACTGAACAATGAACCTCAGAAATTACCTTACTTTTCCATCTATCAGGAACAAACAGCTTCCCCACTGGACAGCGGTCAGGTTTATCAGCCTGAAATTCCTGAAGCACCCGCCGCAAATCAGGGGAGATGGCAGAAAGAATCACCCCTTCTTTAAGAATGCCAACCAGCTCAAGGACTCCAGGAGAATCAGGCAAAAAACTCCTAGAGAGGGCATCAGCCTTAACATTCTTAGATCCCGGAAGATACGAGACCACAAAATCAAAACGGGAGAAAAACAGGGACCATCGAGCCTGTCTAGGGTTCAGCCGCTTGGCCGACTCGAGGTAAATCAGATTCTTATGATCGGTCAAGACCACAACGCGGTGCTTGGCTCCCTCAAGCCAATGTCGCCACTCCTCAAATGCCCACTTCATAGCCAACAAATCCCGATTGCCATCGTCATAATTGCGCTCCGCAGGCGAAAACTTTCTGGAAAAAAAAACCACACGGTTTCATCAAAGAACCATCAGAATTCCTCTGAGACAAAACGGCCCCTGCCCCAATCTCAGAAGCGTCAACCTCAACCTGAAAAGGAAGAGAAACATCCGGCTGACGCAACACAGGGGCAGAAGTAAATCGGCGTTTAAGCTCCTGAAAGGCCTCAACAGCCGCAGAGGACCAATTCGTCACATCAGCGCCTTTCTTCGTCAAATCGGTCAGGGGCTTAACCACACTGGAAAAGTTGGCAATGAA
The DNA here is from genome assembly GCF_051348905.1 of Ranitomeya variabilis. Taxonomy (NCBI): domain Eukaryota; kingdom Metazoa; phylum Chordata; class Amphibia; order Anura; family Dendrobatidae; genus Ranitomeya; species Ranitomeya variabilis. The sequence continues at coordinate 104,347,800 of NC_135232.1, forward strand.
ACGGCGATAAAAATTAGCAAAGCCCAAAAATTTCTGAATGCTCTTCACCGATGTGGGTTGAATCCAGTCATGAATGGCTTGGACCTTAACAGGATCCATTTCTATAGACGAGGGAGTAAAAATAAAACCCCAAAAAGAGACCTTCTGAACTCCAAATAGGCACTTAGACCCCTTCACAAATAAAGCATTATCACGAAGGATCTGGAATACCATCCTGACCTGCTTCACATGAGACTCCCAATCATTGGAAAAAATCAAAATATCATCCAAATACACAATCATGAATTTATCAAGATAATTGCGGAAAATATCATGCATGAAGGACTGAAATACAGAAGGAGCATTAGAAAGCTCGAAAGGCATCACAAGGTATTCAAAATGGCCTTCGGGCGTATTAAATGCAGTTTTCCATTCGTCACCCTGTTTAATACGAACAAGATTATATGCCCCTCGAAGGTCAATCTTAGTAAACCAACTAGACCCCTTAATCCGAGCAAACAAATCAGAAAGCAAAGGTAAAGGGTATTGGAATTTGACCGTGATCTTATTAAGAAGGCGATAATCAATACAGGGTCTCAAGGAGCCATCCTTCTTGGCAACAAAAAAGAATCCCGCTCCCAATGGTGACGAGGACGGCCGAATATGCCCCTTCTCCAAAGACTCCTTGACATAACTCCGCATGGCGGCATGCTCTGGCACAGACAGATTGAAAAGTCGGCCCTTAGGGAACTTACAGCCAGGAATCAAGTTAATAGCACAATCACAGTCCCTATGTGGAGGAAGGAAACTGGACTTGGGCTCATCAAATACATCCTGGAAATCCGACAAAAACTCAGGGACTTCAGAAGAGGGGGAAGAGGAAATTGACATCAAAGGAACGTCACAATGTACCCCTTGACAACCCCAACTAGTCACAGACATAGATTTCCAATCCAGCACCGGATTATGTTCCTGTAACCATGGAAAACCCAGTACAACAACATCATGCAAGTTATGCAACACCAGAAAACGGCAATCTTCCTGATGTGCTGGAGCCATGCACATGGTCAGCTGAGTCCAATACTGAGGTGTTGTGAATTAGACTTTTTGGCTCCCTCTGGTGGTTACTAGTGATATGACTCTGGGATTTTCTTCCCTCAGTTTGCACCCACCTGGGTCGTTAGTCCAGGGGTGTTGCTATATAAACCTCTTGGATCCTTAGTCCAGTGCCTGGCATCGTTGTATTCAGATCCTTTTTGTTTGCTCCTATCTGCTGGTCCTGGTTCGTGCAAAATTAAGCTAAGTCTTGCTTCTTTGTTTTTTCAGTTTTTTGCTTGTTCTCTTTTTTGTCCAGCTTGTACTAAATGTGATTCCTGACCTTGCTGGAAGCTCTAGGGGGCTGGTGTTCTCCCCCCGGGCCGTTAGACGGTTCGGGGGTTCTTGAATTTCCAGCGTGGATATTTTTTGATAGGGTTTTTGCTGACCATATAAGTTATCTTACTATATTCTGCTATTAGCTAGTGGGCCTCTCTTTGCTAATTACCTAGCTCATTCCTACGTTTGTCTTTTCCTCTTACCTCACCGTTATTATTTGTTGGGGGCTTGTATCCAACTTTTGGGGTCTTTTTCTCTGGAGGCAAGAAAGGTCTTTCTTTTCCCTTCTAGGGTTAGTTAGTTCTCCGGCTGGCGCGAGACGTCTAGAATCAACGTAGGCACGTTCCCCGGCTGCTGTTAGTTGTGGTGCTAGGATTAGATATATGGTCAGCCCAGTTACCACTGCCCTATGAGCTGGTTGTTGTGTTTGCAGACTTGGTAACTATTTCTGAGACCCTCTGCCATTGGGGTCATAACACTGAGGTTTATTCTTGGCCAATGGTGTAGCATCAATCCCCCTCAAAGGAATAGGGCTCTGCAAAGGCTGCAAGGAAAAACCACAGCGCCTGGCGAATTCCAAGTCCATTAAGTTCAGGGCAGCGCCTGAATCCACAAATGCCATGACAGAAAAGGACGATAATGAGCAAATCAGGGTCACAGATAAGAGAAATTTAGGCTGTGCAGTACTGATGGTAACAGACCTAGCGACCCTCTTAGTACGCTTAGGGCAATCAGAAATAACATGAGCAGAATCACCACAGTAAAAACACAGCCCATTCTGACGTCTGAATCCCTGCCGTTCTGCTCTAGTCAAAATCCTATCACATTGCATAGGCTCAGGACTCCGCTTAGAGGACACTGCCATATGGTGCACAACTTTGCGCTCGCGCAGGCGCCGATCAATCTGAATGGCTAGAGACAGATTCGCTCAAACCAGCAGGCGTGGGGAACCCCACCATAACATCTTTAAGGGCTTCAGAAAGACCCTTTCTGAAAATTGCTGCCAGAGCATCCTCATTCCATTTAGTGAGCACAGACCATTTTCTAAATTTCTGGCTGTATAATTCTGCCGCTTCCTGACCCTGACATAGGGCCAACAAGGTTTTTTCTGCATGATCCACAGAATTAGGTTCGTCATACAATAATCCGAGCGCTTGAAAAAATGCGTCTACATTAAGCAATGCCGGATTCCCTGATTCAAGGGAGAATTCCCAGTCCTGAGGGTCACTGTTATGACCCCAATGGCAGAGGGTCTCAAAAGTACATACCAAGTCTGCAAACACAAAAAAACCAGCTCTTAGGGCAGTGGTAACTGGGCTGACCACATTTAGTACAAGCTGGACAAAAAATAAGAGCTATGCAAATAACCAAAAAACAAGGAAGCAGGACTTAGCTTAATTTTGCAAGATCCAGGACCAGCAGACAGGAGCAAACAGAAAGGAACTGATTACAATGATGCCAGGCATAGGACTGAGAATCCAGGAAGTTTATATAGCAACACCCCTGGACTAACGACCCAGGTGGGTGCCAAACTGAGGAAAGACAATCCCAGAGTCATATCACTAGTGACCACAAGAGGGAGCCAAAAAAGTCTAATTCACAACAGTACCCCCCCTTTAAGGAGGGGTCACCGAACCCTCACCAAGACCACCAGGGCGATCAGGATGAGCAGCGTGAAAGGCACGAACTAAATCGGCCACATGCACATCAGAGGCAACCACCCAGGAATTATCCTCCTGACCATAGCCCTTCCACTTGACCAGATACTGAAGCCTCCGCCTGGAGAGACGAGAATCCAAGATCTTCTCCACCACGTACTCCAACTCGCCCTCAACCAACACCGGAGCAGGAGGCTCAACAGAAGGAACCACAGATACAACGTGCCGCCGCAACAAAGACCTATGGAACACGTTGTGAATGGCAAACGACACCGGAAGATCCAAGCGAAAGGACACAGGATTAAGGATTTCCAATATCTTGTAAGGACCGATGAAGCGAGGCTTAAATTTAGGAGAGGAGACCTTCATAGGAACAAATCGAGAAGACAGCCATACCAAATCCCCAACACGAAGTCGGGGACCCACACCGCGGCGGCGGTTGGCAAAACGCTGAGCCTTCTCCTGTGACAACTTTAAGTTGTCCACCACATGATTCCAGATCTGCTGCAACCTATCCACCACGGAACCTACCCCAGGACAGTCAGAAGGCTCCACATGTCCCGAGGAAAAACGAGGATGGAAACCAGAGTTGCAAAAAAATGGCGAAACCAAAGTAGCGGAACTAGCCCGATTATTAAGGGCAAACTCAGCCAACGGCAAGAAGGTCACCCAATCATCCTGATCTGCAGAAACAAAACACCTCAAATAAGCCTCCAGAGTCTGATTAGTTCGCTCCATTTGTCCATTAGTCTGAGGATGAAAGGCAGACGAAAACGACAAATCAATGCCCATCTTAGCACAAAAGGATCGCCAGAACCTGGAAACAAACTGGGATCCTCTGTCAGACACAATATTCTCAGGAATGCCGTGTAAACGAACCACATTCTGAAAGAACAAAGGAACCAGATCAGAAGAGGAAGGCAGCTTAGGCAAAGATACCAAATGGACCATCTTGGAAAAGCGATCACATACCACCCAGATGACAGACATGCCCTGAGACACCGGAAGATCTGAAATGAAATCCATGGAAATGTGTGTCCAAGGCCTCTTCGGGACAGGCAAGGGCAAGAGCAACCCGCTGGCACGAGAACAGCAAGGCTTAGCTCGAGCACAAGTCCCACAGGACTGCACAAATGACCGCACATCCCGTGACAAGGAAGGCCACCAAAAGGACCTAGCCACCAGATCTCTGGTGCCAAAAATTCCCGGATGCCCTGCCAACACCGAGGAATGAACCTCGGAAATGACTCTGCTGGTCCACTTATCAGGAACAAACAGTCTGTCAGGTGGACAAGAGTCAGGTCTACCAGCCTGAAATCTCTGCAACACACGTCGCAAATCCGGAGAAATGGCTGACAGGATAACTCCCTCTTTGAGAATACCAACTGGTTCTGCGACTCCAGGAGAGTCAGGCACAAAGCTCCTTGAAAGAGCATCAGCCTTCACATTCTTTGAACCTGGTAAATACGAGACCACAAAGTCAAAACGGAAGAAAAACAATGACCAGCGGGCCTGTCTAGGATTCAGGTGTTTAGCAGACTCGAGATACATCAGATTTTTGTGATCAGTCAAGACCACCACACGATGCTTAGCACCCTCGAGCCAATGACGCCACTCCTCAAATGCCCACTTCATGGCTAACAACTCCCGATTGCCAACATCATAATTCCGCTCAGCAGGCGAAAACTTCCTAGAGAAAAAAAACACATGGTCTCATTACAGAGCAACCAGGGCCTCTCTGCGACAAAACGGCCCCTGCCCCAATCTCAGAAGCATCCACTTCAACCTGAAAGGGAAGTGAGACATCAGGCTGGCACAAAACAGGCGCCGAAGTAAACCGGCGCTTCAACTCTTGAAAAGCTTCCACGGCTGCAGGAGCCCAGTTAGCAACATCAGAACCTTTCTTGGTCATATCCGTCAAAGGTTTAACAACGCTAGAAAAATTAGCGATAAAACGACGGTAGAAGTTAGCAAAACCCAAGAACTTCTGAAGACTCTTAACTGACGTGGGTTGAGTCCAATCATGAATAGCTCGGACCTTGACTGGGTCCATCTCCACCGCAGAAGGGGAAAAAATAAAACCCAAAAAGGAACCTTCTGTACTCCAAAGAGACACTTTGAGCCCTTAACAAACAAAGCATTCTCACGCAAAACCTGAAACACCATCCTGACCTGCTCTACATGCGAGTCCCAATCATCAGAAAAAAAACAGAATATCATCCAGATAAACAATCATAAATTTATCCAGATACTTCCGGAAAATATCATGCATAAAGGACTGAAACACTGAAGGAGCATTAGAGAGCCCGAAAGGCATCACCAAGTACTCAAAATGACCTTCGGGCGTATTAAATGCAGTTTTCCATTCATCTCCTTGCTTAATGCGCACAAGGTTGTACGCACCACGAAGATCTATCTTGGTGAACCACTTGGCACCTTTAATCCGGGCAAACAAGTCCGACAACAGAGGCAAAGGATACTGAAATTTAACAGTGATTTTATTCAGAAGCCGATAGTCAATACAAGGTCTCAAAGATCCGTCCTTCTTAGCCACAAAAAAGAATCCCGCACCAAGAGGGGAAGAGGATGGACGGATATGCCCCTTCTCCAGAGATTCCTTGATATACGAACGCATTGCGGTATGCTCAGGTACAGACAGATTAAATAATCTTCCCTTAGGAAATTTACTACCTGGAATCAAATCTATAGCGCAGTCACAGTCCCTATGAGGAGGAAGAGCACTGGACCTGGACTCGCTGAATACATCCTGGTAATCAGACAAATACTCAGGAACTTCCGAAGGAGTAGAGGAAGCAATAGACACCGGCGGGGAATCACCATGAAGTCCCTGACAGCCCCAACTTGACACAGACATTGCCTTCCAATCCAAGACTGGATTATGGGTCTGTAACCATGGCAGACCCAAAACGACCAAATCATGCATTTTATGCAGAACAAGAAAACGAATCACCTCCCGATGTTCAGGAGTCATGCACATGGTTACCTGTGTCCAAAACTGCGGTTTATTTTCCGCCAATGGCGTAGCATCAATACCTCTAAGAGGGATAGGATTTACCAAAGGCTCAAGAACAAAACCACAGCGCTTGGCAAACGACAGATCCATAAGACTCAGGGCAGCACCTGAATCCACAAACGCCATAACAGGGTAGGAGGACAATGAGCAAATTAAAGTCACAGACAAAATAAATTTAGGTTGTAAATTACCAATGGCGACAGGACTAACAACCCTAGTTAGGCGTTTAGAGCATGCTGATATAACATGTGTAGAATCACCACAGTAAAAACACAACCCATTCTGACATCTATGATTTTTCCGTTCATTTCTAGTCTGAATTCTACCACATTGCATTAAATCAGGTGTTTGTTCAGACAACACCACCAGAGGATTCGCGGCTTTGCGCTCCCGCAAACGCCGGTCAATTTGAATAGCCAGCGCCATGGAATCATTCAGACCTGTAGGAATGGAGAAACCCACCATCACATTCTTAATGGCTTCAGAAAGGCCATTTCTGAAATTTGCGGCCAGAGCACACTCATTCCACTGAGTAAGCACGGACCATTTCCGAAATTTTTGGCAATACACTTCAGCTTCATCCTGACCCTGAGAAATAGCCAGCAAGGCTTTTTCTGCCTGAATTTCAAGATTGGGTTCCTCGTAAAGCAATCCGAGCGCCAGAAAAAACGCATCAATATTTGCCAATGCCGGATCTCCTGGCGCTAGCGAGAAGGCCCAATCCTGAGGGTCGCCCCGTAAGAAAGAGATAACAATTTTTACTTGCTGAGCTGAGTCTCCAGATGAACGGGGTCTCAGCGATAGAAACAATTTACAATTATTCCTGAAATTCCTAAACTTAAATCGGTCTCCAGAGAACAGTTCAGGAATAGGTATTTTAGGTTCAGACATTGGACTACTGGTAACAAAATCTTGTATGCCCTGCACACGAGCAGCAAGCTGATCCACACTTGTAATCAAAGTCTGGACATTCATGTCTGCAGCAAGCACAAGCCACTCAGAGGTAAAGGGGAGGAAAAAAGAGAGGAAAGAAAAAAAAAAAAAAAACTCAGACTTTCCTTTCTTGTAATCCCACTTCTGCAATGCATTAAACATTCAACCTTGGCCTGGCATACTGTTATGACCCCAATGGCAGAGGGTCTCAAAAGTACATACCAAGTCTGCAAACACAAAAAAACCAGCTCTTAGGGCAGTGGTAACTGGGCTGACCATATATCTAATCCTAGCACCACAAATAGCAGCAGCCGGGGAACGTGCCTACGTTGGTTCTAGACGTCTCGCGCCAGCCGGAGAACTAACTAACCCTAGAAGGGAAAAGATAGACCTTTCTTGCCTCCAGAGAAAAGACCCCAAAAGTTGGATACAAGCCCCCAACAAATAATAACGGTGAGGTAAGGAGAAAAGACAAACGTAAGAATGAACTAGATATTTAGCAAAGAGAGGCCCACTGACTAATAGCAGAATATAGTAAGATGACTTATACGGTCAGCAAAAACCCTATCAAAATTTCCATGCTGGATATTCAAGAACCCCCGAACATCTAACGGCCCGGGGGGAGAACACCAGCCCCCTAGAGCTTCCAGCAAAATCAGGAATCACATTTAGTACAAGCTGGACAAAAAATAAGAGCTATGCAAATAACCAAAAAACAAGGAAGCAGGACTTAGCCTAATTTTGCAAGATCCAGGACCAGCAGACAGGAGCAAACAGAAAGGAACTGATTGCAACGATGCCAGGCACAGGACTGAGAATCCAGGAAGTTTATATAGCAACACCCCTGGACTAACGACCCAGGTGGGTGCCAAACTGAGGAAAGACAATCCCAGAGTCATATCACTAGTGACCACAAGAGGGAGCCAAAAAAGTCTAATTCACAACAGGTCACCACGCAGCAGAGAGATGATGATTTTAACCTGCTGAATGGGATCACCAGAGGAACGGGGTTTCAAAGCAAAAAACAATTTGCAGTTATTTTTAAAGTTCAAAAACTTGGATCTGTCCCTAAAAAACAAATCAGGAGTAGGAATTTTAGGCTCTAAAGCCGGAGTCTGGACAACATAATTTTGGATACTCTGTACTCTTGCAGCAAGTTGATCCACACGAGAAAACAAACCCTGAACATCCATGCCAGCGCCAAAATCCTGAACCACCCAGAGATTAAGAGGAAAAAAAAGACAAAACAGACTACAGAAAAAAACATGGCTCAGAATTTTTCTTTTTTCCTTCTTTTGAGATGCATTTAATTCATTTTTGGCCAGTTGTACTGTTATGAACTGGTGGTTTAGGAGCAACATGGGACATGCTCTGGAGGAGGTGGTACCTGTACTGACCGCAGTTCCTGAGCTTAACACAACACTAGAAGTAGCCGTGGGATGTTCCTGTCACTCCCTAGACACCTCGTTACAGCCGGAGGACTAACTACCCCTAAAGATAGAAACATGAAAGCTATCTTGCCTCAGAGAAAATTCCCAAAGGACAGACAGCCCCCCACAAATATTGACTGTGAGTGGAGAGGGAAATGACATACACAGAATGAAACTAGGATATAGCAAAGGAGGCCAATCTAGCTAGATAGAAAGAACAGGACAGAATGCTGTGCGGTCAGTATTAAAAACTAGAAAAATCCACCACAGAGTTTACAAAAATCTCCACACCTGACTAAAGGTGCGGAGGGTGTTGTGAAATTGGATTTTGGGCTCCCCCGGTGGCCACTGGTGGAATTGAACTGGTGTGCATCATCCTCTCTGTTCACCTGTTTCCATCAGGATGTGGGAGTCGCTATTTAGCCTTGCTCCTCTGTCACTTGCATGCCGGTCAACATTGTAATCAGAAGCCTTTCTGTGCATGTTCCTGCTGCTAGACAACTCCCAGCTAAGTTGGACTTTAGTCCTTGTTTGTTTTTGCATTTAGTTCCAGTTCACAGCTGTAGTTTCGTTTCTGTGTCTGGAAAGCTCTTGTGATCTGAAATTGCCACTCTGATGTTATGAGTTAATACTAGAGTCTTAAAGTAATTTCAGGATGGTATTTTGATAGGGTTTTCAGCTGACCATGAAAGTGCCCTTTCTGTCTTCCTGCTATCTAGTAAGCGGACCTCAATTTTGCTAAACCTATTTTCATACTACGTTTGTCATTTCATCTAAAATCACCGCCAATATTTGTGGGGGCCTCTGTCTGCCTTTCGGGGAAATTTCTCTAGAGGTGAGCCAGGACTATATTTTCCTCTGCCAGGATTAGTTAGTCCTCCGGCCGGCGCTGGGCGTCTAGGGATAAAACGCAGGCTACGCTACCCGGCTACTGTTAGTTGTGCGACAGGTTTAGTTCATGGTCAGTTTAGTTTCCATCCTTCCAAGAGCTAGTTCTGATGTTTGCTGGGCTATGTTCTCTTGCCATTGAGAACCATAACAGTTTGACCGGACCCAAAAAGGGTTAAATTAATTGACAGAGAAAGGAGAGAAAAGAGAAGTCTGCTGAAGATTTTTTTTTTTTTTTTTTTCCTTCAGTTCTGAGTGTGCTTGTAATTGAATCTCTTGCAAGTCTGCCTATATTGCAGCCTTTCTCTCTCTCTCTCCTTCTAATCCTGGAATGGCTCTGTGTTCACCTGTTTAAAATGGATATTCAGAGTTTAGCTGCAGGTTTGAATAATCTCACCACGAAAGTTCAAAATTTACAAGATTTTGTTGTTCATGTTCCTATATCTGAACCTAGAATTCCTTTGCCTGAATTTTTCTCGGGGAATAGATCTTGCTTTCAAAATTTCAAAAATAATTGCAAGTTGTTTTTGTCCCTGAAATCTCGCTCTGCTGGAGATCCTGCTCAGCAGGTCAGGATTGTGATTTCCTTGCTCCGGGGCGACCCTCAGGATTGGGCTTTTGCATTGGCTCCAGGGGATCCTGCGTTGCTCAATGTGGATGCGTTTTTTCTGGCCTTGGGGTTGCTTTATGAGGAACCTCAGTTAGAACTTCAGGCGGAAAAGGCCTTGATGTCCCTATCTCAGGGGCAAGACGAAGCTGAAATATACTGCCAGAAATTCCGTAAATGGGCTGTGCTTACTCAGTGGAATGAGTGCGCCCTGGCGGCAAATTTCAGAGAGGGTCTCTCTGATGCCATTAAGGATGTTATGGTGGGGTTCCCTGTGCCTGCGGGTCTGAATGAGTCCATGACAATGGCTATCCAGATCGATAGGCGTCTGCGGGAGCGCAAACCTGTGCACCATTTGGCGGTGTCTACTGAGAAGACGCCAGAGAATATGCAATGTGATAGAATTCTGTCCAGAAGTGAACGGCAGAATTTTAGACGAAAAAATGGGTTGTGCTTCTATTGCGGTGATTCAACTCATGTTATATCAGCATGCTCTAAGCGTACTAAGAAGCTTGATAAGTCTGTTTCAATTGGCACTTTACAGTCTAAGTTTATTCTATCTGTGACCCTGATTTGTTCTTTATCATCTATTACCGCGGATGCCTATGTCGACTCTGGCGCCGCTTTGAGTCTTATGGATTGGTCCTTTGCCAAACGCTGTGGGTATGATTTGGAGCCTCTTGAAACTCCTATACCCCTGAAGGGGATTGACTCCACCCCATTGGCTAGCAATAAACCACAATACTGGACACAAGTAACTATGCGGATTAATCCGGATCACCAGGAGATTATTCGCTTTCTTGTGCTGTATAACCTACATGATGTGTTGGTGCTTGGATTGCCATGGCTGCAATCTCATAACCCAGTCCTTGACTGGAAAGCTATGTCTGTGTTAAGCTGGGGATGTAAGGGGACGCATGGGGACGTACCTGTGGTTTCCATTTCATCATCTATTCCCTCTGAGATTCCTGAATTCTTGACTGAATATCGTGACGTTTTTGAAGAACCTAAGCTTGGTTCATTACCTCCGCACCGGGAGTGCGATTGTGCCATAGATTTGATTCCGGGTAGTAAATACCCTAAGGGTCGTTTATTTAATCTGTCTGTGCCTGAACATGCTGCTATGCGAGAATATATAAAGGAGTCCTTGGAAAAGGGACATATTCGTCCTTCGTCATCTCCCTTAGGAGCCGGTTTTTTCTTTGTGGCTAAGAAAGATGGCTCTTTGAGGCCGTGCATTGATTATCGGCTTTTGAATAAAATCACGGTTAAATATCAATATCCGTTGCCACTGCTGACTGATTTGTTTGCTCGCATAAAGGGGGCCAAGTGGTTCTCTAAGATAGATCTCCGTGGGGCGTATAATTTGGTGCGAATTAAGCAGGGGGATGAGTGGAAAACCGCATTTAATACGCCCGAGGGCCACTTTGAGTATTTGGTGATGCCTTTTGGTCTTTCAAATGCCCCTTCAGTCTTTCAGTCCTTTATGCATGACATTTTCCGTGATTATTTGGATAAATTTATGATTGTGTATCTGGATGATATTTTGATTTTTTCGGATGACTGGGACTCTCATGTCCAGCAGGTCAGGAGGGTTTTTCAGGTTTTGCGGTCTAATTCCTTGTGTGTGAAGGGTTCTAAGTGCGTTTTTGGGGTTCAGAAGATTTCCTTTTTGGGATATATTTTTTCCCCCTCTTCCATCGAGATGGATCCTGTCAAGGTTCAGGCTATTTGTGATTGGACGCAACCCTCTTCTCTTAAGAGTCTTCAGAAATTTTTGGGCTTTGCTAACTTTTATCGTCGATTTATTGCTGGTTTTTCTGATGTTGTTAAACCATTGACTGATTTGACTAAGAAGGGTGCTGATGTTGCTGATTGGTCCCCTGCTGCTGTGGAGGCCTTTCGGGAGCTTAAGCGCCGCTTTTCTTCCGCCCCTGTGTTGCGTCAGCCTGATGTTGCTCTTCCTTTTCAGGTTGAGGTCGACGCTTCTGAAATCGGAGCTGGGGCGGTTTTGTCGCAGAGAAGTTCCGATTGCTCCGTGATGAGACCTTGTGCTTTTTTCTCGCGTAAATTTTCGCCCGCCGAGCGGAATTATGATGTTGGGAATCGGGAGCTTTTGGCCATGAAGTGGGCTTTTGAGGAGTGGCGTCATTGGCTTGAGGGGGCTAGACATCAGGTGGTGGTATTGACTGACCACAAAAATCTAATTTATCTTGAGTCCGCCAGACGCCTGAATCCTAGACAGGCGCGCTGGTCGTTGTTTTTCTCTCGGTTTGATTTTGTGGTGTCCTACCTGCCGGGTTCTAAGAATGTTAAGGCGGATGCCCTTTCTAGGAGTTTTGAGCCTGACTCCCCTGGTAATTCTGAACCTACAGGTATCCTTAAGGATGGAGTGATATTGTCTGCCGTTTCTCCAGACCTGCGGCGGGCCTTGCAGGAGTTTCAGGCGGATAGACCTGATCGTTGCCCACCTGGTAGACTGTTTGTTCCTGATGATTGGACCAGTAAAGTCATTTCTGAGGTTCATTCTTCTGCGTTGGCAGGTCATCCTGGAATCTTTGGTACCAGGGATTTGGTGGCAAGGTCCTTCTGGTGGCCTTCCCTGTCTCGAGATGTGCGAGGCTTTGTGCAGTCTTGTGACGTTTGTGCTCGGGCCAAGCCTTGTTGTTCTCGGGCTAGTAGATTGTTGTTGCCCTTGCCTATCCCGAAGAGGCCCTGGACGCACATCTCGATGGATTTTATTTCGGATCTTCCTGTTTCTCAGAAGATGTCTGTCATCTGGGTGGTGTGTGATCGTTTCTCTAAGATGGTCCATTTGGTTCCCCTGCCTAAGTTGCCTTCTTCTTCCGAGTTGGTTCCTCTGTTTTTTCAAAATGTGGTCCGTTTGCATGGTATTCCGGAGAATATCGTTTCTGACAGAGGTACCCAATTCGTGTCTAGATTTTGGCGAGCATTCTGTGCTAGGATGGGCATAGATTTGTCTTTCTCGTCTGCTTTCCATCCTCAGACTAATGGCCAGACCGAGCGGACGAATCAGACCTTGGAGACATATTTGAGGTGTTTTGTGTCTGCAGATCAGGATGATTGGGTTGCTTTTTTGCCTTTAGCGGAGTTTGCCCTCAATAATCGGGCCAGCTCTGCCACCTTGGTGTCTCCCTTTTTCTGTAATTCGGGGTTTCATCCTCGATTTTCTTCTGGTCAGGTGGAATCTTCGGATTGTCCTGGAGTGGATGCTGTGGTGGAGAGGTTGCATCAGATTTGGGGGCAGGTAGTGGACAATTTGAAGTTGTCCCAGGAGAAGACTCAGTTTTTTGCCAACCGCCGGCGTCGGGTTGGTCCTCGGCTTTGTGTTGGGGACTTGGTGTGGTTGTCTTCTCGTTTTGTCCCTATGAGGGTTTCTTCTCCCAAGTTTAAGCCTCGGTTCATCGGCCCGTACAAGATATTGGAGATTCTTAACCCTGTGTCCTTCCGTTTGGACCTCCCTGCATCTTTTTCTATTCATAATGTTTTTCATCGGTCATTATTGCGCAGGTATGAGGTACCGGTTGTGCCTTCCGTTGAGCCTCCTGCTCCGGTGTTGGTTGAGGGCGAGTTGGAGTACGTTGTGGAAAAAATCTTGGACTCCCGTGTTTCCAGACGGAAACTCCAGTATCTGGTCAAATGGAAGGGATACGGTCAGGAGGATAATTCTTGGGTGACTGCCTCTGATGTTCATGCCTCCGATTTGGTCCGTGCCTTTCATAGGGCTCATCCTGATCGCCCTGGTGGTTCTGGTGAGGGTTCGGTGCCCCCTCCTTGAGGGGGGGGTACTGTTGTGAAATTGGATTTTGGGCTCCCCCGGTGGCCACTGGTGGAATTGAACTGGTGTGCATCATCCTCTCTGTTCACCTGTTTCCATCAGGATGTGGGAGTCGCTATTTAGCCTTGCTCCTCTGTCACTTCCATGCCGGTCAACATTGTAATCAGAAGCCTTTCTGTGCATGTTCCTGCTGCTAGACAACTCCCAGCTAAGTTGGACTTTAGTCCTTGTTTGTTTTTGCATTTAGTTCCAGTTCACAGCTGTAGTTTCGTTTCTGTGTCTGGAAAGCTCTTGTGATCTGAAATTGCCACTCTGATGTTATGAGTTAATACTAGAGTCTTAAAGTAATTTCAGGATGGTATTTTGATAGGGTTTTCAGCTGACCATGAAAGTGCCCTTTCTGTCTTCCTGCTATCTAGTAAGCGGACCTCAATTTTGCTAAACCTATTTTCATACTACGTTTGTCATTTCATCTAAAATCACCGCCAATATTTGTGGGGGCCTCTGTCTGCCTTTCGGGGAAATTTCTCTAGAGGTGAGCCAGGACTATATTTTCCTCTGCCAGGATTAGTTAGTCCTCCGGCCGGCGCTGGGCATCTAGGGATAAAACGCAGGCTACGCTACCCGGCTACTGTTAGTTGTGCGACAGGTTTAGTTCATGGTCAGTTTAGTTTCCATCCTTCCAAGAGCTAGTTCTGATGTTTGCTGGGCTATGTTCTCTTGCCATTGAGAACCATAACAGGAGGGTAAATCTGCTTCCCAGAGCTTCCAGCTTAACTGAATAAATCCATACTGACAAGCTGGACTAGAAAAAAAACATAGAATGTGCTGAACGATTAAGTCCACAACAAGTGGAAAGCAAAAGAACAAAGCAAGGACTTATCTTTGCTGAACTGGTCAGAATATCAGGGAAATCCAAGAGAGATGTGAATCCAAGCAGGAACCATTGACAACTGGCACTAGCTGAAGGATAGAGCCAGGATAAATAGCCGAGCCAGAATAGACGATCAGTGGAAGCAGCTGCTGACTGCTAAATCCAAGGAGCAGCAGTTCCACTTAAATCCACCGGAGGGAGCCCAAGAGCAGAACTCACAAAAGTGCCACTTACAACCACCGGAGGGAGCCGAAGAGCGGAATTCACAACAGATCTGTGGCCTTCAGCCACATAGAAAACCCCTGCCTGGAATTAAATGGACTGCACAACTATCATCCTGCAGTCTGTTTCAAAATACAAAACCCAGAGCAGGTTTTGCCTAAATTTGCCTTTGGACACTAGCATGTCCAAGACCAACACTTACTTTTATTATTTCTAGTCTGCATTGCAGCCACCGCTATGCCCATGACTGCCATGCACTCCTATGGCCTTCATACACCTCCATGCACAACCTGGGGAGAACACACTGTGACCCCTACCTGTGACAAAAGTCACTACTTCACCATTGCAATCACAGCTACACCTGCGACTGCAATGTCCCCTCATGGACTCACTATGCCTCCATGCCCATCTTGGAGAAAACAAACAGCGACCCCTACCTGTGACACCGGTGAATTAAGGAGCTGGAGGAGGGCCGCGATTGGGCTCCCTCCATGCTGAAGTGCAGAAACCGGAAATCGCGAGTCCGAGGCTGTGTGGGACTGTATGCCCCACAGCAGAAACTGGAGGGCAGGAGACTGAAAATTACTTGCCCACATCTACACCCTGAGGAACAGCAACATACAGAGCCTGGAGTCTGAATAGAGACCCTTATAAAACGGCTCATGTTGCCCACCATGCAGGTACTGTCCCAGGATAGAGAGTGAGAAGGACCTTGAAAGAAGCCATAGGCAGCAAGGGACTATAATTCAGCACAAAGTGGAAGGTTCCCAATCTGACCTGGCAAGGGAAATACTAATCGTTTCCAGGCTGCCTGGACCCCACCGTCACCTGTTGCTGGTACCCTTGACTGTGGCCATAATCAACCAGTAAACAGGTAAAAAGACTGCAACCTTGTGTGCTCTGATTCTTTCTGGCACCACGCCATCTTTTTCTACTACACCTGAGCCCTGGGGACCCAGCTTTACCTGTGGGAAGCCATACCATCCTTGCTGTAGTGCCATCACCCCCAGAGGACCCCTTTAAGCAGTGTCGGTCATCCCTGAACAAATACCACAGGTGGCATCACGAACATCCTTATTCCTAAAAACCCCTTTAAAGACCTAACCTTTAATTTGGACTCCCAGGGCCACGGACCAGGTCGCTGTCACCATGACTTCCCCTTTAATGACCACCGGACCTGGTACCGAGTAACCCCTAGGCCCTGGCAGGTGCTCCAGTTACATCGGGTATTGAATTGCAAGTCTTCTTTAGAGATGGTGTGATTTGTGTCCCATATTAAATGGATTTAGTTTCCTCTGGTGCTGAAGAGGTTAATAACCCTTTCTATGCTGGTCAGAAACATGCAGCTCCATTTCAGCTGCTTCTGATCTGGTCAGTAGCTCTTCCTATATAAACTGGTCAGACCTTCTTGTCCCTGCTGGTGAAGGATTTGTCTTCCTGCTCTGTGTGGTTAAGCTAAGTGGTTGAAGTAGATTTGTTGTAGTAGTGTTCTGTGCTTTACAATAGTACGTGTGTGTTTAGCTCCTGGTACCTGTTCCCATTTAGTTTATTCCTCCCTGTCCCTATCTTCCTCTGTATTGTTGTTTGGTTCTTTTGTATGATAGAGGTTTTCTGTTATCCATGTTCTGTCTTTATGTCTTGTTTACCTTACATTTCTGTCCCATGTCTCATGGAGTGGGGAGAAGAAAGATCAGGGTTACACAGGAGCATAGTAAGGTCACAGACTTGGGCCTCTCTACCTTCAAGAGTACCCCCAGGACAGGGATAGTTAGGGTCCCAGTTCCAGGGTCAGTTTGAGGCCACCCTTCCTTACCAAAGACCGTCACATTGTGACAACAGCTCCACGTCAGTGGACATGACCCTATTTACAAAATTCATGACAATTAATAGGCAAAGGATTGTTAAAAAATAGGTTTCATTAAAAGTTTATGTTCTATTGCATCTGAGTTGCACTCTCTATTGCTGGCTGTAGAATTCATAAACTGAGAATCAGTCAGTGAGCTTATTTTGACGGTCCAATTGGAGAGTTTTAAATTCTTATCTGTTTTATTCTCTGAGCTCCTTTAAGCAGATGTATAGCCACAGACAATATCAAAGTTGAATGTGCAGGAAAACAAAGGGTCAGTAAAAGTAAAACTGTGCAAAAGTTTTAATGAAACCAAATTGTAAAAGTGATTTTCAGACCCAAATACATAAAGAAATGTTCCCAGAAATGGACAACCTCTTTAAATAAAGATTAAACCTATGCTAATGCATAATGGAATTTTATTATCAATAACAGTAGACATTATAAATTTCTCAGAAGTGGCAATAGATAATGTGAAAAATGATTGCGGTTGCTTGGAATCAGGAGCAGGAAACAACACATTCTTGCTAAACATTGCAAAAAATAACTACCCAATAGATTTTAATACACTTAGGTACTAGGATAAAACGGAGTTAACCTACGATGTGCTCACTAAGAGTCACTCAAGAGTTAATGTATAGAAAAGTTTTCCTACCTCCATTGGTAGATGAGAGTTCGTAGCGTTTCTGCTTTCGTTCCAATGTATCCAGGCAAAGAATATAGTAGAAACCGGTGGCTGCCCCGGCCGGCAGCAAGCCACCACTAACTAACCTCCTATTGGAGACGGGGTCCTGCAGGGTTGGCACCGCGTGTGTTTTTACAGCGGTGAGTGCGAGCGGTGTGCAAGCGTGCAGGACCTGCGTGACGCAGTAAGTCACGTGACCGAAGTTCTTAGAAGGTGAATACGAAGTGCAGCTAGGATCAAAAAAACTTTTTTGATCCTAGGTGCACTTCGTATTCACCTTCTGAGAACTTCGGCTAGATCTGAAGCAGAAAAAACAGGAATTTTATAAAAACTGCATCAAACGGACCAGTAAGTTACACATCAGTGGAATCAGGGTCTCTGTTCTTATATTATGTTTATCTCAGATTATATAACAGAAACCTGGCGACAAATTCACTTTAACACTTTAAATGGGTTAGCCACTTTATTTTAAAAAGTTTGTTGGGGACATTATTTACATATATACACGTTAGTACGGCCATCCGCACAGACCGCACAGCAGTCTGGTCACATGCTCCTTGATCAGCAGCCAGGTTGAGAATAGGAGAGCTACAAAATCATGTCACCTCCCCACACATTTGTGAAAATAAAGTGGACAACCGCTTTTAAGGGGTATTTAGGTTATCACTAGTGTTGAGCATTCCGATACCGCAAGTATCGGGTATCGGCCGATACTTGCGGTATCGGAATTCCGATACCGGGATTCCGATACTTGCCGCGTATCGGATACCGGAATCGGAAGTTCTAAGATTCAAAAAGCAGAAATTCAGCCAATGAGATTGATTCCAAGTGTGGGCACATCCTGTTTAGCATGGAGGGCATGAAACTACTGGCAAGGCTGTGATTGGCTGGTGTAATGATGTCATGATGCAGTTTAAAAGTCGCTGGCGCCATTTTGCGATCACTCTGCTGTGAATTCAGTTAGTGACAGGACGCTGTTTGCTGACTGAGGGACAGTTTAGAGATAGCGATTTGCTTCTTTGTGCTTTCCAAAGGCTAATTTAGCAACCGCTGTGTTCACCTACTATTCACCTTGCTTTTGCCTTGTAGCGCTGTTTTCACAGCGATCTGCAGGGTCTGTGTGTGTGTGTGTGTGAGTGCAGCCCAGTCTCCAGTCTGAGTGCAGCCACATAGGCCATCCATAGTTGGTTGTATTCAGTTCAGGGAGGGTGGTTCATTGCCTCATACTGTTCCTTTTTTTTTTTTTTTTCCCAAGTAGTGTAGTCTGCTGCTAATTTATTCAAAAAAATCCTATTAGTGTCTTTCCACCCGTCTCCAGCTAATTTGTGGAAAAACACTACATAGGATAAAGTAGAGGAGGGTTTTTGGGCCTTGCAGCGCCGTTTACGGCTGTCTGCACGGTCTCCGTGTGACTGCAGCTCGCCCTGTAATCTGTGAGCAGCTGTAGCCTGGTTGTCTCCAGCTCAGGGTTTTTCACTGCGTCATACCGCCAAATCAATTTTCTTTTTTTTCAAAGTAGTGTAGTCTGCTGCTAATTAATTTTAAAAAATCCTATTAGTGTCTTTCCACCCGTCTCCAGCTAATTTGTGGAAAAACACTACATAGGATAAAGTAGAGGAGGGTTTTTGGGCCTTGCAGCGCCGTTTACGGCTGTCTGCACGGTCTCCGTGTGACTGCAGCTCGCCCTGTAATCTGTGAGCAGCTATAGCCTGGTTGTCTCCAGCTCAGGGTTTTTCACTGCGTCATACTGCCAAATCAATTTTCTTTTTTTTCAAAGTAGTGTAGTCTGCTGCTAATTAATTTAAAAAAATCCTATTAGTGTCTTTCCACCCGTCTCCAGCTAATTTGTGGAAAAACACTACATAGGATAAAGTAGAGGAGGGTTTTTGGGCCTTGCAGCGCCGTTTACGGCTGTCTGCACGGTCTCCGTGTGACTGCAGCTCGCCCTGTAATCTGTGAGCAGCTATAGCCTGGTTGTCTCCAGCTCAGGGTTTTTCACTGCGTCATACCGCCAAATCAATTTTCTTTTTTTTCCAAATAGTGTAGTCTGCTGCTAATTTATTCAAAAAAATCCTATTAGTGTCTTTCCACCCGTCTCCAGCTAATTTGTGGAAAAACACTACATAGGATAAAGTAGAGGAGGGTTTTTGGGCCTTGTAGCGCCGTTTACGTCTGTCTGCACGGTCTCCGTGTGACTGCAGCTCTATCTGTTGTCAGTTCAGCCCCCAAAAAATAAATAAATAATAAAGTTCACCAAACACACCAGTTACACCACTTTACATTTCTGTAGGCCACATTAGCTCATATTAAAGTCTAGTCCACACTTTAGATAATTAGTGCTTCTTATACCTGTTAGGAGGAGTTGCTCAGGAATAAGCACACAAATCCGTTAGTACTTTTCTGCTTATCTTTATCAGTCAACCAAGATGAAGAAGGCAGTGAGTAAGGCACGGGGGCGTGGGAGCCGTCGCGGAGCAGGGAGGGGACGTGGGGATTCTGTGCCTGCTGCGGGCACCGGTGACTCATCAGCACCCACTTTCACCAGGCAACAGTCGTTCATGCGAAGCTTTGTGTCCGAGCGCCGTACACCGCTGCTGCGTGAAGAACAAATTGAAGCTGTTGTCGGATGGATGGCAGCTAATGCATCAACTTCCATTAGTGCCACATCCTCTCAGACACAGAGCACTGGAGAGCAGCCATCTGTCTCTTCACCACCTGCCAAATTGCCCAGGCAGACAGAGAGCCCAGGACAGGAGCCGTCTCTACTTCTGTTCTCTGAATCTCTTGGCTTGGAAACAGGGGGCCAGCCAAGCAGCATTGGAGAAATGGAAGAAGAGGCAGGGTGCAGTGATGCCCAACAGCTTTTTCTGTCTTCCTCTGAAGAGGCGGGTGGGCCAGTGGCTCCGGTCACCACATCGCAGGCCGCATCAGCTGATGATGACACTCAGGTGCCACTTACTGGTGCGTGCTCTGCTGCTGAGACTACCCAGGAGGAGCAGTTGGGGGCAGAGGGTAGTGTAGATGATGAGGTCCTCGACCCATCTTGGCGTGAGGGACAGGAAGGTGGTGGGAGCAGCTCTGAGGAAGAGATTCCCCGTACGGCCCAAAGAGGGAGAGGGAGGGGGAAGACTGCGGATCCTGCAGCCTCCGCTTTGGCACCCGTTAGGAGCATGTCTCTTCCAAAAGCCAAAAAGGGCGCTCCCAAGACTTGCAGTGCCTGTTCCTTTTTTGACACAGTTGCAGATGACATTTGCTATGTCAGATGCAACGTGTGTCATCAAAAAGTCAAAAGAGGGAAAAATGTCAGCAACCTCAATACCTCCAACATGTGGAAACATGTGCGCAACAGGCACCCGGCGGAGTTAGAAAAACACACTGAAGAGGTAGGCCAACCAACAGCGGCAGCTACCACCTCTTCAGCTCGTGTTGCCTCTTCCTCTACCTCACACGCAGCTGGTTCGGCGTCCTCCCAGGATCGCCGTGGAAGAACCTCTGCCCCTGTTGTCCAGAGACCCGCTGTAATTCCACCCGCAGCGCCACTTTCCCAGTCATCCACACACTCCCAGCCCAGTCTACAGCCATCGGTAGTACAGGCATGGGAGAAAAGGCGGCCTTTCTCGTCAAACCACCCACGAGCACAGGCTCTGACTGCAGGCATTGCCAAACTTCTGTCACTGGAAATGCTGTCATTCAGGCTGGTGGAGACTGACAGCTTCCGTGACTTGATGTCATTGGCAGTCCCACAGTACAATGTGCCCAGCCGCTTTTACTTCAGCAGGCAAGCCGTCCCTGCCCTGCAGAAGCATGTGGAGGGACACATAAAACACGCGCTACTGAACGCCGTCAGTAGCAAGGTCCACCTCACCACCGATGCGTGGACCAGTCAACATGGACAGGGGCGATACCTTTCCCTCACTGCCCATTGGGTTAATGTCGTTGAGCCGGGTACAGACCGTGCGAGTGGCGCAGGACGTGTCCTGCCCACTCCAAGGATTGCAGGAATCCATTCTGTACGCATTGACTCCTCCTCTTACACCAGTTCCTCAGAATCATCGCTGCAGGAGCCGTCACAGTCCACCTCCACATGGACCCGTGATGAACGTGTACCTGTTACGACCGACATGAGCACAGCCGTGGCCAAACGTCAACAGGCCGTCTTGAAATTAATTTTCTTGGGGAATCGTAGCCACACAGCGCAGGAGCTCTGGAATGCCATCAAGCAGGAGAGCGATGTGTGGTTTGTGCCAGCGAATCTCCAGCCAGGCATGGTAGTGTGTGATAATGGCCGAAATCTGGTGGCAGCTCTGGGCCTCGGCAACCTCACTCACATCCCATGTCTGGCACATGTGCTCAATTTGGTCGTGCAGAGCTTTTTGAGGGACTATCCGGATCTTGATGCACTGCTGCACAAGGTCCGCCTAGAGTGTGCTCACTTGCGGCGTTCCAGCACGGCAAAAGCGCGCATTGCGGCTCTGCAGCGCCGACACCGCCTGCCGGAACATCGCATCATATGTGACCTACCTACCAGGTGGAATTCCACGTTACATATGTTGGAGCGGTTGTGTGAGCAGCAGCAAGCTGTAATGGAGTACCAGCTGCTTCAGGCGCAAAAAAGTCGCAGTCAGCGCCGTACAGACTTCACAACCACAGAGTGGGCCACTATGAATGACGTCTGCCAGGTTTTGCGTCCCTTTGATTATTCCACGCGGATGGCGAGTGCAGATGATGCACTAGTCAGCATGACTGTCCCCCTTATCTGCCTGCTTGAAAAATCACTGCAAGCGCTAAGGGATGATGTTGTGGAAGAGGTGGAGGATGAGGATTCACCATTTCCATCATCTTCTGGACAGTCAGCGCCACGTGGTTCCTCACAAACGCGTAGGCAGGGGACCGTTTGTGAGGAGGATGAGGAGGAGTCAATGGAGGAGGAAGACATCCGTCCAGAGGAGGGAGTTACACAATTGTCCAGTACTCAGTGTGTACAGCGAGGGTGGGGTGATGACGAGCGGGCAGAGATCACGCCTCCAGCAGGGGACAGCGTTTCTTGGGCAGTTGGCAGTCTGCAGCACATGGTGGATTACATGCTGCAGTGCCTGAGAAACGACCGCCGCATCGCCCACATTCTCAACATGTCTGATTATTGGGTGTTCACCCTCCTCGATCCTCGCTACCGGGACAACGTAGAAAGCCTCATCACACCGTTGAACCGGGAGCGAAAAATGCGGGAGTACCAAGACACACTGGTCAATTCCATCATCTTCTCCATTCCAACTGAGAGAAGTGCTGCTAGTGCATTCCAAAGCAGCTCAGTGCGTCCAGGCCGTGGTGGAGGCTCTGCACAAAGAGGGAGCAGAAGCAGTGCCTCTGCCCAAGGCAAGACCAGTATGGCCGAACTGTGGCACAGTTTTCTGTGCCCGCCACAAAAGTCTACACCATCACAGACGGCTCCAGTCAGCAGGAGGCAACGGTTCCGTCAGATGGTGACAGACTACATGTCTTGCCCTCTTGCTGTACTCCCAGACGGCTCTTCCCCTTTCAAGTTTTGGGTCTCAAAGCTGGATACATGGCCAGAGCTAAGCCAGTATGCATTGGAGGTGCTGTCTTGCCCTGCGGCCAGTGTATTATCGGAACGTGTCTTTAGTGCTGCAGGTGGTGTACTAACTGACCGTCGCATGCGACTATCCTCCGATAACGTTGACCGGCTTACTTTCCTGAAAATGAACAAGGCCTGGATCTCGCCGGAATTTGCCACTCCTCCTCCTGATTGAATAATTAGGTCACTGTATACGTTATCCAGGTCTCCTGTTGTGTTCATCTTTCTACCACCTGAACTTAAATTCCTGGGCTCCAACACCGCCAGTTGAGGCTCAGACGTGCCGTCTGCACAGTCAAAACATACGACCCAGTGTTATTGGGTTTCAGTAACGTCAGCTGATCCCCAGCTGTGTAGCCGGCAATGTGTCATGCGACCGCCACGCTGACACAACAACTGAAATGTAAGGGAATCTGTCCCCCCCCCCCCAAGGCGTTTGTTACTGAAAGAGCCACCTTGTGCAGCAGTAATGCTGCCCAAGGAAAAGGTAGCTATTTTTGTTTAGCTCCTTGCACACGCAGAACTTAACACTTATAAAATGTGTCCACTGATACCGTAAAACCGTCCCGGAGGTGGGACTTTCCTTCGTAATGTGACGCAGCCCAGCCGTCATTCCTACCCCCCCGGCGCCGCGCACCGGCTCCTCAGCGTTGTTTTATTCCGTCCAGGAGCCTGCGCTGTTATGTTATCCCGTGGCCAGGCACACTTAGCGCTGCCCGTCTTCTGGCATCATTTGGTGTCTGGATGGCTGCGCCTGTGCGGCCGCGCTGGCAGAGAGCCCGCCTCGCAGTGTCTTCTGATTTAATCCCACTGGGGGCCTGGGATCCATGGACATGCGCAGTGCATATCTGAACCTCCACCTCTCACTCATTTCCCTATGGCTTCTTCAGACTGTTCGGTGTCAGCTGGTCCCTAACAGCATGCCACGGCCGTGACACCGCACAGTCTGAAGAAGCCATAGGGAGATGAGTGAGAGGTGGAGGTTCAGATATGCACTGCGCATGTCCATGGATCCCAGGCCCCCAGTGGGATTAAATCAGAAGACACTGCGAGGCGGGCTCTCTGCCAGCGCGGCCGCACAGGCGCAGCCATCCAGACACCAAATGATGCCAGAAGACGGGCAGCGCTAAGTGTGCCTGGCCACGGGATAACATAACAGCGCAGGCTCCTGGACGGAATAAAACAACGCTGAGGAGCCGGTGCGCGGCGCCGGGGGGGTAGGAATGACGGCTGGGCTGCGTCACATTACGAAGGAAAGTCCCACCTCCGGGACGGTTTTACGGTTGCAGGGGACACATTTTATAAGTGTTTAGTTCTGTGTTTGCAAGGAGCATGATGAAAAGAGCCACCTTTTCCTTTTGCATCTTTTGTGCTGCACAAGCTGGCTCTTTCAGCTACAAACGCCTTGGGGGGGGGTTAAAGGTTCCCTTTCGACTTTCTCAGGCTTCGGCCTACATTGTGTTCCTCTGCTTTTCCACCTGTCCCTGGGCTCCAACACCGCTAGTTGTTGCCTGGTAGTGCTGTACGCACAGTCCCAACAGTCGCTCCTCTGTTATTGGGGTTCAGTAACGTCAGCTGTTCCCCTGCTGTGTGTGTGGCAATCCCTCCTACCTCCTCCAACCTCCTCCTCCTCCACCTGTCCCTGGGCTCCAACACCGCCAGTTGCCGTCCAGAAGTGCTGTACGCACAGTCAACAGTCCCTCCTCTGTTATTGGGGTTCAGTAACGTCAGCTGTTCCCCTGCTGTGTGTGTGGCAATCCCTCCTACCTCCTCCTACCTCCTCCAACCTCCTCCTCCTCCACCTGTCCCTGGGCTCCAACACCGCCAGTTGCCGTCCAGAAGTGCTGTACGCACAGTCAACAGTCCCTCCTCTGTTATTGGGGTTCAGTAACGTCAGCTGTTCCCCTGCTGTGTGTGTGGCAATCCCTCCTACCTCCTCCAACCTCCTCCTCCTCCACCTGTCCCTGGGCTCCAACACCGCCAGTTGCCGTCCAGAAGTGCTGTACGCACAGTCAACAGTCCCTCCTCTGTTATTGGGGTTCAGTAACGTCAGCTGTTCCCCTGCTGTGTGTGTGGCAATCCCTCCTACCTCCTCCAACCTCCTCCTCCTCCACCTGTCCCTGGGCTCCAACACCGCCAGTTGCCGTCCAGAAGTGCTGTACGCACAGTCAACAGTCCCTCCTCTGTTATTGGGGTTCAGTAACGTCAGCTGTTCCCCTGCTGTGTGTGTGGCAATCCCTCCTACCTCCTCCTACCTCCTCCTCCTCCACCTGTCCCTGGGCTCCAACACCGCCAGTTGCCGTCCAGAAGTGCTGTACGCACAGTCAACAGTCCCTCCTCTGTTATTGGGGTTCAGTAACGTCAGCTGTTCCCCTGCTGTGTGTGTGGCAATCCCTCCTACCTCCTCCTACCTCCTCCAACCTCCTCCTCCTCCACCTGTCCCTGGGCTCCAACACCGCCAGTTGCCGTCCAGAAGTGCTGTACGCACAGTCAACAGTCCCTCCTCTGTTATTGGGGTTCAGTAACGTCAGCTGTTCCCCTGCTGTGTGTGTGGCAATCCCTCCTACCTCCTCCTACCTCCTCCTCCTCCACCTGTCCCTGGGCTCCAACACCGCCAGTTGCCGTCCAGAAGTGCTGTACGCACAGTCAACAGTCCCTCCTCTGTTATTGGGGTTCAGTAACGTCAGCTGTTCCCCTGCTGTGTGTGTGGCAATCCCTCCTACCTCCTCCAACCTCCTCCTCCTCCACCTGTCCCTGGGCTCCAACACCGCCAGTTGCCGTCCAGAAGTGCTGTACGCACAGTCAACAGTCCCTCCTCTGTTATTGGGGTTCAGTAACGTCAGCTGTTCCCCTGCTGTGTGTGTGGCAATCCCTCCTACCTCCTCCTACCTCCTCCTCCTCCACCTGTCCCTGGGCTCCAACACCGCCAGTTGCCGTCCAGAAGTGCTGTACGCACAGTCAACAGTCCCTCCTCTGTTATTGGGGTTCAGTAACGTCAGCTGTTCCCCTGCTGTGTGTGTGGCAATCCCTCCTACCTCCTCCAACCTCCTCCTCCTCCACCTGTCCCTGGGCTCCAACACCGCCAGTTGCCGTCCAGAAGTGCTGTACGCACAGTCAACAGTCCCTCCTCTGTTATTGGGGTTCAGTAACGTCAGCTGTTCCCCTGCTGTGTGTGTGGCAATCCCTCCTACCTCCTCCTACCTCCTCCTCCTCCACCTGTCCCTGGGCTCCAACACCGCCAGTTGCCGTCCAGAAGTGCTGTACGCACAGTCAACAGTCCCTCCTCTGTTATTGGGGTTCAGTAACGTCAGCTGTTCCCCTGCTGTGTGTGTGGCAATCCCTCCTACCTCCTCCTACCTCCTCCAACCTCCTCCTCCTCCACCTGTCCCTGGGCTCCAACACCGCCAGTTGCCGTCCAGAAGTGCTGTACGCACAGTCAACAGTCCCTCCTCTGTTATTGGGGTTCAGTAACGTCAGCTGTTCCCCTGCTGTGTGTGTGGCAATCCCTCCTACCTCCTCCTACCTCCTCCTCCTCCACCTGTCCCTGGGCTCCAACACCGCCAGTTGCCGTCCAGAAGTGCTGTACGCACAGTCAACAGTCCCTCCTCTGTTATTGGGGTTCAGTAACGTCAGCTGTTCCCCTGCTGTGTGTGTGGCAATCCCTCCTACCTCCTCCAACCTCCTCCTCCTCCACCTGTCCCTGGGCTCCAACACCGCCAGTTGCCGTCCAGAAGTGCTGTACGCACAGTCAACAGTCCCTCCTCTGTTATTGGGGTTCAGTAACGTCAGCTGTTCCCCTGCTGTGTGTGTGGCAATCCCTCCTACCTCCTCCTACCTCCTCCAACCTCCTCCTCCTCCACGTGTCCCTGGGCTCCAACACCGCTAGTTGCCGTCCAGAAGTGCTGTACGCACAGAGCCAAACACCTCGCCAATGTGTTAGTGGGGTTCAGCACCGCCAGCTGTTCCCCTGCTGTGTATACGGCAACGTGTACTGCGACCGCCACGCAGACACAACAAGTTAAATGTAAGGGAACCTGACCCCCCCCCCCCCCAGGCGTTTGTTACTGAAGGAGCCACCTTGTGCAGCAGTAATGATGATGCAAAGGGAAAAAGTGCCTCTTTTCGTGATGCTCCTTGCACATGCTGAACCAAACACTTATGAAATGTGTCCCCACACAGCGTTACACCGTCCGGTAGGTGGAACTTTCCTTTGTCGTGTGACGCAGCACAGCCATCATTTTTACCCCCTTGGCGCCGTGCGCCCCCTCCTCAGCGTTGTTTGAATCTGTCCCGGAGCCTGCGCTGTTAGGTTAGCCCTTGGCCATGCACACATGTTGCGCTGCCCGTCTTCTGACCTCATTTGGTGTCAGGCTGGCTGCGCCTGTGCGGGTGC
The DNA here is from genome assembly GCF_051348905.1 of Ranitomeya variabilis. Lineage (NCBI taxonomy): Eukaryota > Metazoa > Chordata > Amphibia > Anura > Dendrobatidae > Ranitomeya > Ranitomeya variabilis. The sequence goes on from NC_135232.1 coordinate 104,375,115, forward strand.
GCTGGCCGAGATCCCGCCTCGCAGTGTCGTCTAATGTAATCCCACCGCGGGCCTGTGATCCGTGCCCGTGCGCAGTGCATATCCTCTCCTCTCACTCCCCTCCCTACGGCTTCTTCAGACTGTGCGATGTCAGCTGGTCCCTAATAGCATGCCACGGCCGTGACACCGCACAGTCTGAAAAAGCCGTAGGGAGGGGAGTGAGAGGAGAGGATATGCACTGCGCACGGGCACGGATCACAGGCCCGCGGTGGGATTACATGAGACGACACTGCGAGGCGGGATCTCGGCCAGCGCACCCGCACAGGCGCAGCCAGCCTGACACCAAATGAGGTCAGAAGACGGGCAGCGCAACATGTGTGCATAGCCATGGGCTAACCTGACAGCGCAGGCTCCGGGACAGATTCAAACAACGCTGAGGAGGGGGCGAACGGCGACAAGGGGGTAAAAATGATGGCTGTGCTGCGTCACACGACAAAGGAAAGTTCCACCTACCGGACGGTTTAACGCTGTGTGGGGACACATTTCATAAATGTTAGGTTCCGCATGTACAAGGACCATAATTAAAAGAGCTAAGTTTACCTTTTCCAGCATTAGTGCTGTACACAATGGCTCTTTCAGCTACAAACGCCTGGGGGGGGGGGGGTTAAAGGTTTCCTTTCAACTTGCTCGAGTGCAGGCTTCGGCCTACACTCCGCTCCCCCTGCTCCTCCTGCTGACCCTGGGCTCTAACACCGCCAGTTTTTGCCCAGATGTGCTAGCTGCACAGAGAAAAACACCAGCCAATGTGTCAGTGGGGTCCAGCACCGCCAGCTGTTCCCCTGCTGTGTAGCCGGCAACGTGTCCTGCGACCGCCACGCAGACACAAGAACTGAAATTGAAGGGAACCTGTCCCCCCTCCCCCAGGTGTTTCTATGTTTTACAGCTACCTTGAACAGCAGTAATGCTGCATGTGTTCAAGGTGGCTCAGAAACTTATTCTCCTTGCCCATGTTGAAGTGAACACGTCTAAAATGTGTCCTCTGTGACCATTAAAACGTCCCTCAGGTGTGATTTGACTTTGTATTGACACACGCAACAAGCTCCTTGGTAACGCTGCCCGTCTTCTGGCATCATTGTTTGGCTGGCTGCGCTTCTGCGGCCGCCCTGACCCACACAACAGCCCTCGTTGTCTTATTTAATGGGACTGCGAGGGTGTGATTGATGGGCAGGATCAGTGCATCAGTTCGCCTGTCCCTCCTCTCCTTCCGCCTTCTTCGGACTGTGCGGCTTCATGGCCGTGGCATGCGATAAGGGATCAGATGACGCCGCACAGTCTGAAGCGGGTGTAAGGACCCGAGTGTGAGAGGCCAACATATGTGCTGCGCCAGGCCCTGAATCCCAGCCCCGCAGTGTTTTAACAATGTTAAGACACTGCGGGACTGGGATTCATGGTCATCGCGAACCGCACCGGCCGACATTACATGATGCCAGAAGATGGGCAGCGCTAACGGCGCTAGGCCAGGGGATAACACGACAGCGCAGACTCCTGTACAGCAAATAACAACGCTCGGGAGGCTGCACCCAGCACCAAGGTGGGATTCTTGACACCTGTGCTGCGTCTCATTACAAAGGGAACTCTCGCCTCCATTACACAGTTTGACTGTATAAAGGGCTAAATGTTATACGTGTTCCATTCAGCGTGTGCAAGGAGAAAAGTTACAAGAGCAACCTTTGACTTGCGCAGCACTGCTGCTGCATAAGCTGTGGCTCTTCTACTTTGTAACCCCTGAGGGGGGGTTAAAGGTGACTTTTGAAATCGGTTCAATTAGGCTTCGGCCTACACTCTGCTCCACCTGCAGAGCCCGGGCTCCAACAACGCTAGTTGCTGTCCGGAAGTGCTGGCTGCACAGAGCCAAACACCTCGCCAATGTGTCAGTGGGGTCCAGCACCGCCAGCTGTTCCCCTGCTGTGTAGCCGGCAACGTGTCCTGCAAAAGCCACGCAGACACAACACACCCAAAGCTGCCGCCTGTGCAGGCTTCGGCCTACACTCCCCTCCCCCTGCTCCTCCTCCTCCTGCTCCTCCTCCTGCTGTCCCTGGGCTCTAACACACCGCCAGTTTTTGCCCAGATGTGCTAGCTGCACAGAGAAAAACACCAGCCAATGTGTCAGTGGGGTCCAGCACCGCCAGCTGTTCCCCTGCTGTGCAGCCGGCAACGTGTCCTGCAAAAGCCACGCAGACACAAGAACTGAAATTGAAGGGAACCTGTCCCCCCTCCCCCAGGCGTTTTTACGTTATCCAGCCACCTTGTACAGCGGTAATGCTGCATGTGTGCAAGGTGGCTCAGAAACGTATTCTCCTCGCACATGTGGAACTGAAAACACGTCTGCAATGTGTCCTCTGTGTGACCATTTAACCGTCCCGGTGGTGTGACTTTCCTTTGTAATGACACGCTGCAACCCCCTTGGTAGCGCTGCCCGTCTTCTGGCATCATTGTTTGGCTGCCTGCGCCTCTGCGGCCGCCCTGACCCACACAACGCCCCTCGGTGTCTTATTTATTGGGACTGCGAGGGTGTGATTGATGGGCAGGATCAGTGCATCAGTTCGCCTGTCCCTCCTCTCCTTCCGCCTTCTTCGGACTGTGCGGCTTCATGGCCGTGGCATGCGATAAGGGATCAGATGACGCCGCACAGTCTGAAGCGGGTGTAAGGACCCGAGTGTGAGAGGCCAACATATGTGCTGCGCCAGGCCCTGAATCCCAGCCCCGCAGTGTTTTAACAATGTTAAGACACTGCGGGGCTGGGATTCATGGTCATCGCGAACCGCACCGGCCGACATTACATGATGCCAGAAGATGGGCAGCGCTAACGGCGCTAGGCCAGGGGATAACACGACAGCGCAGACTCCTGTACAGCAAATAACAACGCTCGGGAGGCTGCACCCAGCACCAAGGTGGGATTCTTGACACCTGTGCTGCGTCTCATTACAAAGGGAACTCTCGCCTCCATTACACAGTTTGACTGTATAAAGGGCTAAATGTTATACGTGTTCCATTCAGCGTGTGCAAGGAGAAAAATTACAAGAGCAACCTTTGACTTGCGCAGCACTGCTGCTGCATAAGCTGTGGCTCTTCTACTTTGTAACCCCTGAGGGGGGGTTAAAGGTGACTTTTGAAATCGGTTCAATTAGGCTTCGGCCTACACTCTGCTCCACCTGCAGAGCCCGGGCTCCAACAACGCTAGTTGCTGTCCGGAAGTGCTGGCTGCACAGAGCCAAACACCTCGCCAATGTGTCAGTGGGGTCCAGCACCGCCAGCTGTTCCCCTGCTGTGTAGCCGGCAACGTGTCCTGCAAAAGCCACGCAGACACAACACACCCAAAGCTGCCGCCTGTGCAGGCTTCGGCCTACACTCCCCTCCCCCTGCTCCTCCTCCTCCTGCTCCTCCTCCTGCTGTCCCTGGGCTCTAACACACCGCCAGTTTTTGCCCAGATGTGCTAGCTGCACAGAGAAAAACACCAGCCAATGTGTCAGTGGGGTCCAGCACCGCCAGCTGTTCCCCTGCTGTGCAGCCGGCAACGTGTCCTGCAAAAGCCACGCAGACACAAGAACTGAAATTGAAGGGAACCTGTCCCCCCTCCCCCAGGCGTTTTTACGTTATCCAGCCACCTTGTACAGCGGTAATGCTGCATGTGTGCAAGGTGGCTCAGAAACGTATTCTCCTCGCACATGTGGAACTGAAAACACGTCTGCAATGTGTCCTCTGTGTGACCATTTAACCGTCCCGGTGGTGTGACTTTCCTTTGTAATGACACGCTGCAACCCCCTTGGTAGCGCTGCCCGTCTTCTGGCATCATTGTTTGGCTGGCTGCGCCTCTGCGGCCGCCCTGACCCACACAACGCCCCTCGGTGTCTTATTTATTGGGACTGCGAGGGTGTGATTGATGGGCAGGATCAGTGCATCAGTTCGCCTGTCCCTCCTCTCCTTCCGCCTTCTTCGGACTGTGCGGCTTCATGGCCGTGGCATGCGATAAGGGATCAGATGACGCCGCATAGTCTGAAGCAGGTGTAAGAACCCAAGCGAGAGGCGAACATATGTACTGCGCCAGGCCATGAATCCCAGCCCCGCAGTGTTTAAACTATGTCAATACACTGCGGGGCTGTGATTCATGGGCATCGCGAACCGCACCGGCCAACATTAAATGAGGTCAGAAGATGGGCAGCGCTAACAGCGCTAGGCCAGGGGATAACACGACAGCGCAGACTCCTGTACAGCAAATAACAACGCTCAGGAGGCTGCACCCAGCACCAAGGTGGGATTCTTGACATCTGTGCTGCGTCTCATTACAAAGGGAACTCGCGCCTCCAACACAGTTTGACTGTATAAAGGGCTAAATGTTATACGTGTTTCATTCAGCGTGTGCAAGGAGCGAAATTAAAAGAGCAACCTTTGACTTGTGCAGCACTACTGCTGCATAAGCTGTGGCTCTTCTACTTTCTAACCCCTGAGGGGGGGTTAAAGGTTACCTTTGAAATTGGTTCAAGTAGGCTTCGGCCTACACTCTGCTCCCCCTGCAGAGCCCGGGCTACAACACCGCTCGTTGCTGTCCGGAAGTGCTGGCTGCACAGAGCCAAACACCTTGCCAATGTGTCAGTGGGGTCCAGCACCGCCAGCTGTTCCCCTGCTGTGCAGCCGGCAACGTGTCCTGCAAAAGCCACGCAGACACTTGCTCTTGTACCTTCTGCTCCACATCCTGGTTCCAGTACCGTCAGCTGGTTCCGGGCAGAGCCTTTGGCTTAGGTGCCTCCCTCTGGGTATCCGAGTTCCACCAACGTCAGGTGGTCCTTGGTAGTGCTTTCAGGCACGGGTACCTCCTGCTTAGTAACCGGGTTCCAGTAACGTCAGCTGGTCCTCGGTAGTTCCATTGGCTCTTGGACCTTCGGCTACCCATCCGGGTTCCAGCACCGTCAGCTGGTTCTCGGCAGTGTCTTTTGCTCTTGTACCTTCTGCTCCCCATCCTGGTTCCAGTACCGTCAGCTGGTTCCGGGCAGAGCCTTTGGCTTAGGTGCCTCCCTCTGGGTATCCGAGTTCCACCAACGTCAGGTGGTCCTTGGTAGTGCTTTCAGGCACGGGTACCTCCTGCTTAGTAACCGGGTTCCAGTAACATCAGCTGGTCCTCGGTAGTTCCATTGGCTCTTGGACCTTCGGGTAGCCATCCGAGTTCCAGTTCCATCAGCTGGTTCTCGGCATTTTCTCAGCCTTCTTGTACCTTCTGCTACATTTCCAAGTTCAAGAGACTAAACACGATGACCCGGAAGAACACCCCTAAGATGACGACGACACCAGAGACGACAACCACCGTGATGACGACGACCCTGGAGACGATGACCCTGAAGACCACCCCGATGACGACGACCCCGGAGACCACCCCGATGACGACGACCCCGGAGACGACGACCCTGGAGACGACGACGACCTGGAAGACCGAGAAGCAGAAGAACAAGAGGCTGCAGAACAAAGAGCAGAAGGACATTAAGCATAACACAAAATATCAGAGCAAAAAAATATTATGTAAATTATAAGCAGAAGAAGACTAAGCAGTGTATGGGGGTGAGTCCGTTCCTCCTCGTGGTGCCCCTGGATAAAGCCTGATGCTGCAGGCCAAACTGAACGCGGACAAATGTAACTGGTTTGTGACAGGCAGAACGGAAGGTGTAATCTTCAAACTTTTATAGATAACAACTACGGGAATGCCTGTCACAAATAAGAATATGATGAAGAAGTTGAATATGATGAAGATAATAGTAAAATAAAAAGAATATGAACAATGTAACCCAAAAAATAATAGGTAGAAGATGAAGAAGAAGATGAATAAGGTGAAGAAGTTGATGTCAAAGAAGCTGATGATGAGGATAATTAAGAAGAAAGCGTGGGAGAAGTAAAAAAGAAGGTGAAGGGCGTGGAAGTAGTGAAACATCAATATCTGACATAAAAAAAAAAAAAAATAACATAGTCAAATTCTTTCTAACGCCGAACTTCATAAAAAAAAATTAAAAATCCTGCTATTCTATTACATTGGGCTAAACCTCTGTCCCTTTAATATCTCCGCCACGTCCCCCAATACATCCTACATTATTCTTAGTTGTTTTCCTTCATGTAGAATGAACCTACAAGTTTATAAAGGGTTTATTTTAATTCCGATATTTTCGTCCCATTGACTTGCATTGGGATCGGGTATCGGTATCGGATTGGATCCGATATTTTGACGGTATCGGCCGATACTTTCCGATACCGATACTTTCCGATATCGGAAAGTATCGCTCAACACTAGTTATCACCAATTTTTTCCTATTCAGCTGTCAGATCCCCGTCAATCAATAGAATTGGGGTTCCAAATCACATGTGAATGGTGCTGTAGTCAAGCATGTGCCTTACTTCTGCATCCTCTGTCTTTGGGACTGGATGAACTAGCTGAGTACTGTGTTCGGCTGTCTTTGGCAGTGAATGGATCGGTATTGTCCATGCTCAACCACTGCTGCATCCACATAAAGCATTTTGGACTACATTCTGGCAATCAGTAGGGTCCCTGTGGTTGGATCACACATATCTACGGCCGAGGTCACACTAGAAAGGAATACGGACGAGGGAGAGGTGCAAAAACAACGCATTGCACACGGACCAATGTTTCTCTATGGGGCAGCTCCCATCAGCCGTATATTTCTCGGCCGTATTTTATGGGATGAGAAAATCGCAGCATGCTGTGTTTGTCAGCATATTGCGCAAACAATCCGCCAATGAAAGTCTATGGGGGCGAAAAAAATACGGATTACACATGGACCATGCGTGTGACTGGGCTATTAATATCTGCCCTCAGTCACTGGCTTTCCCACTCTGGTGGAGAAAATTGTGCGGGAGCCCACCCCAGTTTTTTCCATGATTTAACCCTTTATTTTAACACCTAGAGCTCCCAAATTTTGCACACACACACTACTAACATTATTAGTGAGGAATATGTAAAAGTATAATGGATATTAAATGTTTACTGTATGTAAACCATGTCTCATATCCTGTCGGGTTTGATAGGGAGATAGCAAAAGCCGACAATTGAATTACCGGCTTTACTGCTATCCAGCTCTGTATTAAATACAAATATATATATATATGTGTCTCACCGACATATATATCTATATATATAATTGTCTAAGGGTTTTTCTGTCTGTCTGTCTGTCCCGTTTATTCATTCGCTGATTGGTCGAGGCCGCCTGGGCCTCGACCAATCAGCGACGGGCACAGTATCGACGTAGAAATCCCGCGTCTCTGATTGGTTGAGGCCGCCAGGCCTTGACCAATCAGCGACGGGCACAGCATGGCGACGATGATGTCATAATGGAAATCCCGTGTCTCTGATTGGTCGAGGCCGCCAGGCCTCGACCAATCAGCGACGGGCACAGTATCGACGTAGATGTCATAATGGTTGCCATGGCGATGATGATGTCAAAAAGGTTGCCTCGACCAATCAGCGACGGGCACAGTCGGAATCATCATTGTCCATATACTACGGGGACATGCATATTCGAGAATACCCGATGCGTTAGAATCGGGCCACAATCTAGTATATATATATATATATATACACACCTATCTATGTAGAAGGGGAAGTGCCCCAAAATGTATATCTTTACATAGAGATGTGTTTAGTGATATAATCCTGCCATGTGTTCCACATGAAGCCCCCTCCTCCAGCTTGCTCATTCAGGATTGAGGGGCATATACCTTTGCCAGTGGACAATAGACTTCTGACCTCATCCCCACACACCTTGGGCTGAACACACCTCTTCTTGGCTGGACATAATAGGGACAACACATGTGCTTGGAGGCCTTATTTTGCCTAGCTGGTTTCCTGGGACGATCATGGATGTACATGGTGGCTTAAGTATACCCTATATCCCCTTTTCTTACTAGGCCCTGTAACCTCTTAGGCCTTAGGGTTAGTAAGCTATAGATTGGGATGTCTGATATTGTATGTGTGATTTGGTTAATCGGGCAGTTAATTGTGGGTTTTTATATTGTGGTGATATTGTTGTGATATTACTGGACATTGTGGGTTATTACTGTGTGATACTGTTAGGAGATCACTGTATAATGTAGTCATATTACTGTATCAGAGTTGTGATATCCGTATATTTGTATATTATATATATATATATATATATTATAGTCGCCAGCTTGGATATAAATATATATGTATGCTATAGACTGCAGACGTGTGTGTGTAATAAATATCCTTTATTGTTACACTATTTTGTCTCAGTTAGTATATAGTATAAGGATAAGATAACATTGAGGCATATTAAGTGGATATTAATTATTAATAGTCAAGTTTGGCGTTAATAGTTAATATCGGACCTCAATAGAGGTGTAATAGAGGTGTTCCTCCTTTGGTACTATAAGGTTTAATATTTTGTGGAGGAAGCCCCTTCCTTTTACAATGGCGAGCTACAGGCCCACTGTTTAGATTTTGTTTTTCATGTTTTGCTTTTTGAATTTCTGGTCATTGTCTGTGAACTGATCAGGCCGGAGGGACGTGAACAGATTACATTGATACAGGGTGAACTGTGCATTCAGAGCGCTGATAGTTCAGACAGGTGACGCAGATTTTCAATACAAACTATACATGGAACAAAATCAATAACAGAGAACCCAGTCTTCTGATTTTTAACGTTTTTTCTTTTTCCTTTGCTTGGTCATCTTTGAGAGTTTGGGGTGATCTTTACCAGTCCATTCTTCCAAAGCATCATAGTCATTTTCAAGGTAAAGTCCAGCTGGTCAGGAAAAGGCGTTCCAGAGGTAAAAGGACCTTTTTCAAGCAGCAGAGAAGGGACAAGGAAGACAACCAAGATGGCTTCAGGAAGAGTGAGTATGGACTTATCAACCCTTAAAAGATTAGCAAAGCACAGTAAATTTCACCCAGTAACCCCCACTATACCCAAATCTGCAGAAATGCTGTGGTCTGCCCTATTGGAACAAGCATGCGGGCATGACAGCATATGCATAGAGAGACGTTCGGTCTTGAATAAATCAAGTAAACTACTTCAAATGTTAGCCAAACTGATCTGTGTGTATGAGGAATCCCTGTGTAATGCAGATTCCCCAAATTTCCACTGCCAGTGTTGAGAGACTAATGTGCAGAGAGTGTGTGCCTTACAGACACAACTGGAAGAAAACGAGCAGTATAATGTGCACAGAGAAAAGCAGATTGCCAGTCTTGAATCACAACTGCTGAAAATGAAAAATCATTGTGTTGATATGGAAGCCCAGCTGACTCAGTCTGGGGCTAAGATCAAAGCTGTGAAGGAAATGGCAGCAGCTAGTGATGCCATTATTAGTCAGTGCAGTGTGGAGCTGGATACTAGTTCCCAACTGATTACTAGTCTGAAAAATATCATCAATGATTTTTCAAATGTGGTGCCGGCCTTCTCTTTGTCTCTGAAAACAAGGTCAGATCCCAGACCAATTGTGCCCTGTTCAGGGCAAAAAGGGGGGAGTGATGGAACAGGTGAGGGATCAAATATTTTATCAAATTTTGATCCAATAACGAAAAGTAATGACAGATATGTGCTGTCTAAGTTACAAAGAAAGTGCAAACGTAACATTGTTAAGAGTGCATCCTTAGTAATGGAAGAGTTTAAAAGTTCCAGACAGAAGGAAGTATGTTCTGTCAGGGCCCCTAAATCAGGTATGGCATGTGGTAGATGTTATGCCTGTGCTGGCTCCGGCCATATTGCCAGGTACTGCAAATGGCTGGGTACAATGAGGGAGAGGAAATATCATTCTGTGAAATGTTTTAAATGTGGTCACTTTGGACATGTTGCAAGGAACTGTTACTGCACAAGTAATTGTGAGGGGCCTAGCAATATTGTCAAGGAGCACAGGCATTTTCACAGACATAATGGCATTTCCTTTCAGTCTCATGTGCCCCACCATGTGCAGACTCCTGAAAATGGCCGATTACAACCATGGAGGCTAGTGAGGCCTTGATGTAAACTCAGTTTTCAGAGTTTCAGTCTTTCTGATTGTTTGTTTTGTTTACTTTCTTTTAAGGTACCTTCACACTAAGCGACGCTGCAGCGATACAGACAACGATGCCGATCGCTGCAGCGTCGCTGTTTCATCGTTGTGTGGTCGCTGGAGAGCTGTCACACAGACGGCTCTCCAGCGACCAACGATGCCGAAGTCCCCTGGTAACCAGGGTAAACATCGGGTTACTAAGCGCAGGGCCGCGCTTAGTAACCCGATTTTTACCCTGGTTACCATTGTAAAAGTAAAAAAAAACAAAACACATACTCACATTCCGGTGCCCGGCGTCCGCTTCCCTGCACTCCTTCTGCATCCTGTGTCAGCGCCGAACATCTCCGGCATCTCCCACAGAGCAGAGCGGTGACGTCCCTGCTCTGCTTTACGGCCGGCACTTACACAGGATGCAGGAGGAGTGCAGGGAAGCGGACGCCGGGCACCGGAATGTGAGTATGTGTTTTTTTTTTTACTTTTACAATGGTAACCAGGGTAAACATCGGGTTACTAAGCGCGGCCCTGCTCTTAGTAACCCGATGTTTACCCTGGTTACAAGTGAAGACTTCGCTGGATCGGTGTCACACACACCGATTCAGCGATGTCAGCGGGAGATCCAGCGACGAAATAAAGTTCTGGACTTTCAGCAACGACCAGCGACATCACAGCAGGATCCTGATCGCTGCTGCGTGTCAAACACAACGATATCGCTATCCAGGACGCTGCAACGTCACGGATCGCTAGCGATATCGTTTAGTGTGAAGGTACCTTTACTCTTCTGTTATTTGCTAAGTTTGCTCTTTTGTAAGTGAAATGTATTGTTAGACCAGTGAGGATCAGACAGGAGACAGGAGGCAGAAGGGCCTTATCTGAGGTGCAAGGAGAGTTCCCCCTTTGATAACCATAATGTTGAGTATTTATAGGAGGGAAAACCCTGTCCTTTTTACAGGATCTGTGCACCACTCCTGGCTGTGAAAGTTAGGTCTCAACTATCATGTAAGCTCAGCTCTTGGCGAAGATTGCGTGGGCACAGCTCCTGTGCCTGCATGATCGCCAGGATGTAACTATTACGTGCTAGATCGGGAACCCCTCCCCAACCAGGATGTATGGGTATGACGAAGGTCATGAAGGGGATAAATTTTAAGTCATGGTCCCTTATCATTATTAATCCATCCATATTCACAAGATAGCTTTTTCCTCAATCAGATTTGTTCCCTATCATAAATATACTGTTATGCCTCAGCTTCAGGGCTCGATCTGGTGATTTCTGGCTGGTGGTCGGTTTTGCTCTCTGTTGGACCACAGCTTGTTGTTCTTTGTCCAACTGCTGATAATACTCCTCTTTGCTTTGCTGCTTCTATGCAGGTGTTTTCACTATCTCATTTGGTTTGTCCTATGACATTTTGGGAGGGATTATTTATACTGACTTTGAAATGGCAGTCTTTGCAGGCTATTTTCCTAGTTTCATGGTGTTTGGAGATCCAGTTTCTCAGCTAGGGATTATCTTACTAACTAATCTCTGTTCCTTTTCCTACAGTTTGTTTGTGGTATTCCTCTCTAGTACCTTTCCTTTTGTTTTCTTTTAGGATTTGGGAGGTTTTCCACGTATTCCGTTTGTTGTTTGGTTCTTATTTTTTACTTCCATCTTTCATGTGTGCTGTGTGAGCACGTCCTTATCTATGCTTTTCACCCTCTGTGTGTGCACTACTTTCTGTTTTTGTTAGATTGGAGTACACACTGCGTGTAGCCTAGGGTTCAGTTAGGGACACTCAGGGTCAGCTAATGCATAATTTTAGGGTGCCAACCTCTGCAGTCAAGTAGAGAAAAATCAGGGGCACTTTGTAAAACAAGACAAAATAGCAAGACCCACGATTCAGGCATAAGCAAAACACTTTTATGGAGTGTTCCTCTCCAGACACTAAATATTGCTGCATTTGGAGCCCAGCTACTTAAAACCCAGTCCACACCCTGGGGTGGAGATAAGGTGAACATCCTCCCACCCTCTCTATGGATGTCTACATAAAAGCCAGCACATTATACAAATTAGCTTAACACCTCACTGCATTTATTGTGCAGGAGGAAAAACTCTGGGTTTTATATCACTGACGCCATTAGGCGTAGTGAAACATATCTCCCCTCCAGCACTTTACCAGTGACTTTGTCACAGTATGTTTAATTACTCTGCTTTATAATCTGTTCTATTGGACTAGGTACCAGCTTAATGATGAAACAAATGAATATACTTATGTGGAAGCATGGTGGCTCCATGGTTAGCAATGCAGCCATGCAGCGCTGAGGTCCTGGGTTCAAATCCTACCAAGGAAAACATCTGCACCAAGTTTGTATATTCTCTCCATGTTTGCGAGGTTTCCTCCCACACTCCAAAGACGTACTGATAAGGAATATAGCCTGTGAGCCCAATGGACAGTGTCTGTAAAGCGATGTTGAATTAATGGTGCTATAAAAGTGAGTAAAAGAAAAAAAATTATGTATGTGATTGAAAGGTCATGTATGCCCACCATTAGATTTCACTGAAGAGCCTCCCATGAATGTTTATTGTGTATAGCGCCTTATACAATAGTTTATGAAGTGTTTTTTTGGTTCACAAATTCCTCTTAATTTACTAGTAAAATGTACCTACATGACTACAGTCCTTTCTTTGCCCAAGACCATTAATATTTCCAGATGAAAAATATATTAGGGCTGATTGATTGTACCTTGTGCTTATCCTGACCTCAATGTGGCTTCAGAGTTGTGCTTATAATATTTGGAGTTTACAGTTATAAAAACTACCATCTGCTTGGTGCTGCCCACATGCCCTAGCTATCAATCTTATATAGCAGTCTCTCATAAGCAAGGTAATCAGTGGTTTTTGCAGTGTCAATGTAATTGACTCCTAGTTTGCTTCCAGTAGCTTAATTCCTTCTGACAGCCACAGTCTTGGATTAATTCTTAGAAGCTTTTGCATTTTATATTGTATTTTAGACTACACTAAGGGCAAAAATGAACTTCACTGCCAGTTATCTGCTTCTAGATAACCCTTTATCACATTAGAAACCCCTTTTTCATCACAACCGCTGCTACTTATCCTCAACTTCTTGTGTAGCAAACATGTATTCTAGCGAAGATACAGTATTACTTCTCGTTAGTAGTGTATATAAATGTACAAGCGCAAAAAGAGGGGAGAAGCCAGCACTGCTGAAGGTCAAAACGCAATATCTAAAGTGCACATGCACATAATAAATTCTGACTGTATTTCAAAATATGAGATATTTAGCAAATAATTGATCAATTCTTTGAGCTACCCCGCCACTTCACGGCAATCTCATAATGGGGCAGTCCTAACTCTACGTTTTTTATTTACATTGTGCCATTACGGCCTCCTAAATGTATAGAGAGTGAGAAAAAAAAAAAAAAGGACAGACCACATTAAATAACATTACATGACAAACTGTACCTGGAGCATTGACAGAATCACTCCCTTAGTGCCAGGAAGGCGAGCGCAGATAGAGGCCGATCAGGTCCTGTGCGGACATATCAGATCCGGCCTCCACACTGCCAAACCAACACCAAAGTTAAAGGATGAAACTGGCTGAGGCACAGCTGCCTAATTAACTAGAGCCTGAGGCAGGGCAGGGCTGCTGTGTGTGTGCACAGCAGCCTATCAATCATAGTGAACCCAGACAGAATGGCGCATATGACCCAGCGTGCGCGGCAACAGTGGTGGTCAGCCACATACCAATACAAAAGCAAAAAGAGGGGAGAAGCCAGCACTGCTGAAGGTCAAAACGCAATATCTAAAGTGCACATGCACATAATAAATTCTGACTGTATTTCAAAATATGAGATATTTAGCAAATAATTGATCAATTCTTTGAGCTACCCCGCCACTTCACGGCAATCTCATAATGGGGCAGTCCTAACTCTACGTTTTTTATTTACATTGTGCCATTACGGCCTCCTAAATGTATAGAGAGTGAGAAAAAAAAAAAAAAGGACAGACCACATTAAATAACATTACATGACAAACTGTACCTGGAGCATTGACAGAATCACTCCCTTAGTGCCAGGAAGGCGAGCGCGGATAGAGGCCGATCAGGTCCTGTGCGGACATATCAGATCCGGCCTCCACACTGCCAAACCAACACCAAAGTTAAAGGATGAAACTGGCTGAGGCACAGCTGCCTAATTAACTAGAGCCTGAGGCAGGGCAGGGCTGCTGTGTGTGTGCACAGCAGCCTATCAATCATAGTGAACCCAGACAGAATGGCGCATATGACCCAGCGTGCGCGGCAACAGTGGTGGTCAGCCACATACCAATACAAAAGCAAAAAGAGGGGAGAAGCCAGCACTGCTGAAGGTCAAAACGCAATATCTAAAGTGCACATGCACATAATAAATTCTGACTGTATTTCAAAATATGAGATATTTAGCAAATAATTGATCAATTCTTTGAGCTACCCCGCCACTTCACGGCAATCTCATAATGGGGCAGTCCTAACTCTACGTTTTTTATTTACATTGTGCCATTACGGCCTCCTAAATGTATAGAGAGTGAGAAAAAAAAAAAAAAGGACAGACCACATTAAATAACATTACATGACAAACTGTACCTGGAGCATTGACAGAATCACTCCCTTAGTGCCAGGAAGGCGAGCGCGGATAGAGGCCGATCAGGTCCTGTGCGGACATATCAGATCCGGCCTCCACACTGCCAAACCAACACCAAAGTTAAAGGATGAAACTGGCTGAGGCACAGCTGCCTAATTAACTAGAGCCTGAGGCAGGGCAGGGCTGCTGTGTGTGTGCACAGCAGCCTATCAATCATAGTGAACCCAGACAGAATGGCGCATATGACCCAGCGTGCGCGGCAACAGTGGTGGTCAGCCACATACCAATACAAAAGCAAAAAGAGGGGAGAAGCCAGCACTGCTGAAGGTCAAAACGCAATATCTAAAGTGCACATGCACATAATAAATTCTGACTGTATTTCAAAATATGAGATATTTAGCAAATAATTGATCAATTCTTTGAGCTACCCCGCCACTTCACGGCAATCTCATAATGGGGCAGTCCTAACTCTACGTTTTTTATTTACATTGTGCCATTACGGCCTCCTAAATGTATAGAGAGTGAGAAAAAAAAAAAAAAGGACAGACCACATTAAATAACATTACATGACAAACTGTACCTGAAGCATTGACAGAATCACTCCCTTAGTGCCAGGAAGGCGAGCGCGGATAGAGGCCGATCAGGTCCTGTGCGGACATATCAGATCCGGCCTCCACACTGCCAAACCAACACCAAAGTTAAAGGATGAAACTGGCTGAGGCACAGCTGCCTAATTAACTAGAGCCTGAGGCAGGGCAGGGCTGCTGTGTGTGTGCACAGCAGCCTATCAATCATAGTGAACCCAGACAGAATGGCGCATATGACCCAGCGTGCGCGGCAACAGTGGTGGTCAGCCACATACCAATACAAAAGCAAAAAGAGGGGAGAAGCCAGCACTGCTGAAGGTCAAAACGCAATATCTAAAGTGCACATGCACATAATAAATTCTGACTGTATTTCAAAATATGAGATATTTAGCAAATAATTGATCAATTCTTTGAGCTACCCCGCCACTTCACGGCAATCTCATAATGGGGCAGTCCTAACTCTACGTTTTTTATTTACATTGTGCCATTACAGCCTCCTAAATGTATAGAGAGTGAGAAAAAAAAAAAAAAGGACAGACCACATTAAATAACATTACATGACAAACTGTACCTGGAGCATTGACAGAATCACTCCCTTAGTGCCAGGAAGGCGAGCACGGATAGAGGCCGATCAGGTCCTGTGCGGACATATCAGATCTGGCCCCCACACTGCCAAACCAACACCAAAGTTAAAGCATGAAACTGGCTGAGGCACAGCTGCCTAATTAACTAGAGCCTGAGGCAGGGCAGGGCTGCTGTGTGTGTGTGTGCACAGCAGCCTATCAATCATAGTGAACCCAGACAGAATGGCGCATATGACCCAGCGTGCGCGGCAACAGTGGTGGTCAGCCACATACCAATACAGAAGCAAAAAGAAGAGAAGCCAGCACTGCTGAAGGTCAAAACGCAATATCCAAAGTGCACATGCACATAATAAATTTAATTTATTTAATGTGGTCTGTCCTTTTTTTTTTTTTTTTTTTTTTTCACTCTCAATACATTTAGGAGGCCGTAATGGCACAATGTAATAAAAAACGTAGAGTTAGGACTGCCCCATTATGAGATTGCCGTGAAGTGGCGGGGTAGCTCAAAGAATTGATCAATTATTTGCTAAATATCTCATATTTGAAATACAGTCAGAATTTATTATGTGCATGTGCACTTTGGATATTGCGTTTTGACCTTCAGCAGTGCTGGCTTCTCTTCTTTTTGCTTATATAAATGTACATCCATAAAAGGTGATCCAACACTAATTAATCATTTCCATTAAAACATAGCAAATGTTTTAAATTGTACATTTTCTAACATACCAACTTCCATATTATTTTGATGGAAGAGTCTGGGAAACTCTTGGGTTTGTTATTATTTTATCTATTATATTTACTTATAAAGCGCCATGATATTTCGCAGAGCTTTACAAGCACTTTGGGAGGAAACCAGAGTACTTGGAGGAAACCCACATAAACACGGGGGGTGGGGAACATTCTTGCAGATGTTGTCCTTCGTGGGATTTGAACACCACTTCATCACTGCGCTGCCCATATGTAAGAAGATTAACAAATGAGAGATTTCCACAGTTAGAGGCCTAAGAGAGTGTCGGCAAGCCTGCAACGCCATCTGCTGGTCAAATGTTGTAGGGCAAGAGAAAGTAACAAGAACTGCATCAGAAGGAACTGTAGGATGAAGTACATGGTTTCTCAGGGGAAGAGATTGGAGGAGACACCAGGTTAGGTGACAGCTGGAACGCAGTTATTAATTATAAAAGGCCTAGGAAGGCAGAGAGCAGTAGGAGTTGACGCTTGGATCCGTAACAGGATGGACATGCGTTGCAGCAGAGTTGGCTTATAGTTGCCATTACGAGATCCGAATGAAGAACCGAGTAACCAGATCCAAGCGAGGAACCAAGTAACAGGAACCATGTAACTAAATCTAGTGAAGATCCGAGTAACCAGATCTGAGTCAAGAACTGAGTTACTAGTTCCAGAGCCGAGTGATCAGAACCAGAGACGAGGGACCAGAGTTGGGAGACCTGATCTGAGTGTGCACAACCAGGGCAGAGGGAGACGACTAGGCAGCAGACATTCGAGGGACATTCGAGTCAGCTGTAACTTCCAGTGTAGACGTAAGGTACAAAGGGGACTAGGGCCGTGCTTCAGAGGACTACAGTGGCCAGCGCAACGGGTATGCAAAGTGACATGCAGCCTAACGTCGTAGCAACGTAGATTTCCGTTTGGGCCTGTACGAAGATTCGTATTGCCTAAGAGAGCGAGAGATGATGATGACGAGCCCAATAGTACTGTGACACACTTCTGGTCGAGGTATTAGGTCCAAGACACCCCTGACGATAATAGTCGTTCACTTGTAACAACAAAGCAATAGAGCTTGACTAGGAATGTGCTAACAATCTGATATAAGAGAAATCCATCAAAAGCTGCCCATATTATATATCTCATAATTAACAAATTATAAGACAATACAAAAACAAACACCTCCAGTCTTTGACCTATTCCCTTGATGCATGTCACATGATCTTTTACAGCAATTTTTTTATTCTATTTTAATTTATTGACTAGAGCCATTTATAGGCAACATGGTTAAGATTTGCTTCTTGCGGGCGCAAATAAAAAAGTTAATTTGTGGGATTAAAGTGAACCTACAGTTGATACAATATACCAACCTACTGTACATATGAAAACGAGTGCACACAAAGGTCTCATAAAAGCTAACCATTAAATATACCAAAACAGAATGTTCCTAGAAGTAGCACCAGTAACATGTACAAAGTAAGAGATGTAAAGTAACACGACAGATTCCAAATAGGACAAAGAACCCCATCTATATAATAATTCAAGTCAACTAACAAGTGCCATGACTGGTACTAAAAAGTTTTAGTGAAAAAAATGCATAAGGTAAGTACTTACACAAAAGATGGTATGTCAGTGAAAAGGGGGCATCTGGAATATGCGTCCTGGTCCACCTGCCCCAACGGCTTCGTCAGGGGGCATGTTGATACAACAGCCTGATCCTTGGGCAGCATGCATCAGCCATGATCTCACCTAAGTATGTCTGGCTCTGAAACGCTGCGGCGATTCAGAGAAAAACAAACTTTAAGAGCTGCTGGGAAAAGAGTTGTGTTGGGGACTAGTTGGACAGGTGAGTCCTGGCATCTTCTCCCAACCCTCTACCCAGGTTGACAGGTATCTGACTATGCGCACACATAGCCAAAGACTTGTCAATCCAGGGTAGACAGTGTGGACAAGCTGCCAGGGACCCACATGTCCGAATAGTCTCCCATGTTCAGTCCCCGTCAGGTTTTAAAGTACGCTTTTTCCTGAATTGTCGAAGCTTTCAGAGTCAAACATACCTGGCTGAGATATACAGTGCACATTTGATACATGCTGCCCGTAGATCGGGCATCATGAATCAGCTGTCAGGTTCATTTTAAGTAAATGCTGCAACACAGTGCTAATATTGTATGAACAAAGAAATGCCTCTTTGCACAGAAAATCCAGCGCTTTCGCTATTATAGATGTGTGGCCTCCAGAATGACATGGAAGGCAGCACAAAATCTCAGTGTTTATTGACAAGCCTCCATTCACAAACATAATGTTAATGTTGCACGGAGCTTCTGTGCAAGCAGTAATTTAATTGCAACAATAGAGATAGATTACATTTAGAAAGGGAAAAAAAATGAAACATTTTCTGTGCTTTAATATGCATTTCAAATTCAATTATCATACCTATTATTTCACAAGTAAAGTGAATACAATAATGTTGAAAGTCTTGGTTAACCAATGTCAATTACTCTACTTATCCAGTAATTGACTGCGGTAATATGAGAGACTGGAAGTGTATGCTCTCCGGAAGAGTTTGATGGGCATAATATTTGTCATGTAGATTTGGTTAGGACTGTAAATGTATTACATTTCATTGCATTATGCACAATAATAACACGTAATTAGTTATACACCTGCTGCAAGGGTCATAATTGGTGTTGCCATTTAATAATTTTAGCACAAACAGACAGTTTTTATTTGCTTCAATTACTCGCTAAGTATATTTTAGCGAATAGTTAATTTATCGAATTCAGTCACCTTTCTGCAGGTCATGCATGGCAGCAACGAATCTATCATGTGACTGGTGGTCATTTACTGTATATAATGGGCCATTAATAGCAGCTTTCCTGTAGTTTTTATGATTCATCTGCAGATTTCTTAACCCTAGACCCCACTGCACAGAGAGTGTATGGTCGTCCATGGAGTCCCTCCTACTCTTTGTGCTGCTATATGGTGCTCCAAACAGCACGGCATGTCAGAGATATTATTCATTCATAGAAGCAATGATTCTGCAATACCATATCCGATGGGGCACGGCTTACTTTATGTCACCAGATACCACTCAAATCCGCCTCTCTAATATTGCCATATTATAGCTGTATGAAGGAGGACTATTTGCAAATTGAGTGAAAATCTAATTTTTTAAACCTTAAAGGAAATCTGTCAGTAAGGTCAACCCACCAAATGATATACAATAGCATGCAGGTCTTTAAAATTGAAATCCATTGACACCTTTGGGTCTTCTAACTGTTGCTGCATTCCCGATTAATTAGTATTTGAATTCATAGGTAGCTCACTGTCTGATTTCCTTGTTTGATATCACACAGTGAGCTATTGATCAAGATAAAGAGGCTGGTGCTGGGTAGGCAAACTTTTACGCCGTAATGTGTTACCAATGTGTTGTGAATTCCGTTCTCGGGCTCCCTCCTGTGGTCATGAGCGGTACTGTGTGAGTTTGTTCTAGGGCTCCCTCTGGTGGCCTTTAGCGATATGGCTGGTCTTGGCTGGGCTCTGCTGATTCATTTCTTGCTTTGCTGGGCCTATTTAATTCACCTGGCCCTTCATTTGTTGCCTGCTGTCGGTGTATTCAGTCCTGTTTCTGAGAGCTCCTGAATATTCCTTGTGACCAGTCTCCTGCTGGAGAAGTTAAGTTTGTTTGTTCATTTTGCTCATTATTTCCTTGAAAATGTTTCTCTGTATATGATGAGTTCAGTCCAGCTTGCTTATATGTGATTTTTCGCTTGCTGGTTAGTTCTGGGGTGCAGAGTGCGCCCCTCACATCGTGAGTCGGTGTGGGGGTTCTTGTATTCTCTGCGTGGTTTATTTTTGATAGTTTTTTTACTGACCGCACAGACTCCTATCTATTTTCAGTCTATCTAGTGTTAGCGGGCCTCATTTGCTGAACCTGTTTCATTTCTACGTTTGTCTTTTCCCCTTAACTCACCGTTATTATTTGTGGGGGGCTGACTATAACTTTGGGGTTATTTCTCTGAGGCAAGTGAGGTCTTTGCTTTCTCTCTAGGGGTAGTCAGTTTCTCAGGCTGTGAACGAGGCGTCTAGGATTTTAGGAACGCTCCACAGCTACCTTTAGTGTTTGTGGATAGGATCAGGATTGTGGTCAGTATAGCTTCCACATCACCAGAACTTGTCCTATATTCTGGTCATATGTGTCAGGTCAGTTTTGAGATCCTACCACCGGATCATAACAGTACAGCAGGCCATAAAGTGTTAATGCAGCAGAAGAGGGAGAAGAGAAATCCTGAAGTCATTTTTTTTTTTTCCTCTGCACTGTGTTTAGTTTCTCTCCTCCCCTTAATCTCTGGGTGGTTCTGAACTCAGCTGCAGATATGGACATTCAGAGTCTGTCTTCTAGTGTGGATCATCTCACTGCAAGGGTACAGGGCATTCAGGATTATGTAGTCCGCAGTCCTATGTCAGAGCCTAAAATACCAATTCCTGAACTGTTCTCCGGAGACAGATCTAGGTTTTTGAACTTTAAGAATATTCGTAAGTTATTCCTTTCTCTGAGACCTCGCTCCTCTGGTGATTCTGTTCAGCAAGTTAAAATTATTATCTCTTTGTTACGTGGCGACCCTCAAGATTGGGCATTCTCTCTGGCGCCAGGAGATCCTGCATTGCTAAATGTGGATGCGTTTTTTCTGGCGCTTGGAGTGCTTTATGAGGAACCAAATCTGGTAGACCAAGCAGAGAAGGTTTTGCTGGCTCTCTCTCAGGGTCAAGATGAAGCAGAGGTTTACTGTCAGAAGTTTAGGAAGTGGTCTGTGCTCACTCAATGGAATGAGTGCGCCCTGGCGGCGATTTTCAGAAAGGGTCTGTCTGAAGCCCTTAAAGATGTTATGGTGGGGTTCCCCACGCCTGCGGGTCTGAATGAGTCAATGTCTTTGGCCATTCAGATTGATCGGCGTTTGCAGGAACGCAAACCTGTGCACCATCTGGCGGAATTTTCTGAGCAGAAACCTGAGCCTATGCAATGCGACAGGATTCTGACCAGAGTTGAACGGCAAAACCACAGACGTCAGAATGGGTTGTGCTTTTACTGTGGTGATTCTACTCATGTTATCTCAGAGTGTTCTAAGCGCACAAAAAGGTTCACCAAGTCTGTCACCATTGGTACTGTACAACCTAAATTCATTTTGTCTGTTACTTTGATTTGCTCTCTGTCATCCTACTCAGTTATGGCTTTTGTGGATTCAGGTGCCGCCCTGAATTTGATGGATTTGTCATTTGTCAGGCGCTGTGGTTTTATCTTGGAGCCTTTACAATTTCCTATTCCACTAAAGGGAATTGATGCTATGCCATTGGCCAAGAATAAACCTCAGTACTGGACTCAAGTGACCATGTGCATGGCTCCTGCACATCAGGAGGTGATTCGCTTTCTTGTGCTACATAATTTGCATGATGTTGTCGTGTTGGGTCTGCCATGGCTGCAGGCTCATAATCCAGTCCTGGATTGGAAAGCAATGTCTGTGTCAAGTTGGGGTTGCCAGGGAATTCATGGCGATGCCCCTTTGGTGTCAATTGCTTCTTCTACTCCTTCTGAAGTCCCTGAATTTCTGTCGGACTACCAGGATGTATTTGATGAGCCCAAATCCAGTGCCCTACCTCCTCATAGGGATTGTGATTGTGCCATAAATCTGATTCCTGGTAGTAAGTTCCCTAAGGGACGACTTTTTAATTTATCTGTACCTGAACATACCGCTATGCGGAGTTATATAAAGGAGTCCTTGGAGAAGGGGCACATTCGCCCGTCCTCGTCCCCTTTGGGTGCGGGGTTCTTTTTTGTGGCCAAGAAGGATGGTTCTCTGAGACCCTGTATAGATTATCGCCTTCTAAATAACATCACGGTCAAATTTCAGTACCCCTTGCCACTGTTGTCCGATCTGTTTGCCCGGATTAGGGGGGCCAGTTGGTTCACCAAGATAGATCTTCGTGGAGCGTATAATCTTGTGCGCATAAAGCAGGGCGATGAATGGAAAACCGCATTTAATACGCCCGAAGGCCATTTTGAGTACCTGGTGATGCCTTTTGGGCTTTCTAATGCCCCCTCTGTGTTTCAGTCCTTCATGCACGACATCTTCCGAAAGTATCTGGATAGATTTATGATTGTGTACCTGGATGATATTTTGGTCTTTTCTGATGATTGGGAGTCTCATGTGAAGCAGGTCAGGATGGTATTTCAGGTCCTGCGTGCCAATGCCTTGTTTGTGAAGGGCTCTAAATGTCTCTTCGGAGTCCAGAAGATTTCCTTTTTGGGCTTTATTTTTTCTCCTTCTACTATTGAGATGGATCCAGTCAAGGTCCAGGCTATTCATGACTGGACTCAACCTACATCTGTGAAGAGTCTTCAGAAGTTCTTGGGCTTTGCAAATTTTTCCGTCGCTTCATCACTAATTTTTCTAGCGTGGTTAAGCCTTTGACGGATTTGACCAAGAAGGGTTCTGATGTGACGAATTGGTCTCCTGCGGCCGTGGAGGCCTTTCAGGAGCTGAAATGTTGGTTTTCTTCGGCTCCTGTCTTGCGCCAGCCCGATGTCTCTCTTCCCTTTCAGGTCGAGGTTGATGCTTCTGAGATTGGAGCAGGGGCTGTCTTGCGCAGAGAAGTTCTGATGGCTCTGTGATGAGACCATGTGCTTTCTTTTCAAGAAAGTTTTCGCCTGCCGAGCGGAATTATGATGTTGGTAATCGTGAGTTGTTGGCAATGAAGTGGGCATTTGAGGAGTGGCGACATTGGCTTGAAGGAGCCAAGCATCGTGTGGTGGTCTTGACGGATCCCAAGAATTTGACTTATCTCGAGTCTGCCAAATGGTTGAATCCGAGACAGGCTCGATGGTCGCTGTTTTTCTCTCATTTCGATTATGTGGTTTCTTATCTTCCGGGTTCGAAAAACGTGAAGGCTGATGCCCTTTCTAGGAGTTTTGTGCCTGACTCACCGGAAGTTTCTGAACCTACTGGTGTCCTCAAAGAGGGGGTGATTTTGTCTGCCATCTCTCCTGATCTGCGACGGGTGTTGCAGGAGTTTCAGGCCAATAGACCTGACCGTTGTCCACTGGAGAGATTGTTTGTCCCGGACAGATGGACCAGTAGAGTTATTTCCGAGGTTCATTCTTCGGTGTTGGCAGGTCATCCTGGGATTTTTGGTACCAGGGATTTGGTGGCGAGGTCCTTTTGGTGGCCTTCCTTGTCGCGGGATGTGCGTTCCTTTGTGCAATCCTGTGGGATTTGTGCTCGGGCCAAGCCTTGCTGTTCTCGTGCCAGTGGATTGCTTTTGCCCTTGCCTGTCCCGAAGAGGCCTTGGACGCATATTTCCATGGATTTTATTTCGGATCTCCCTGTCTCTCAGAGGATGTCTGTCATCTGGGTGGTTTGTGATCGTTTTTCTAAAATGGTCCATTTGGTACCCTTGCCTAAGCTGCCTTCCTCTTCCGATTTGGTGCCACTGTTTTTTCAGAATGTGGTTCCTTTACATGGTATTCCGGAGAACATTGTGTCTGACAGAGGATCCCAGTTTGTGTCCAGATTTTGGCGGTCCTTTTGTGCTAAGATGGGCATTGAATTGTCTTTTTCGTCGGCCTTCCATCCTCAGACGAATGGCCAAACCGAACGAACTAATCAGACCTTGGAAACTTATTTGAGATGTTTTGTTTCTGCTGATCAGGATGATTTGGTGACTTTTTTGCCATTGGCTGAGTTCGCCCTCAATAATCGGGCTAGTTCTGCTACTTTGGTTTCTCCGTTCTTTTGCAATTCTGGTTTTCATCCTCGTTTTTCCTCGGGTCAGGTTGAGCCCTCTGACTGTCCTGGGGTGGATTCTGTGGTGGATAGGTTGCAGCAGATTTGGAACCATGCAGTGGACAATTTGACGTTATCACAGAAGGCTCAGCGCTTTGCTAACCGCCGTCGCTGTGTGGGTCCCCGACTTCGCGTGGGGGATTTGGTATGGTTGTCTTCTCGTTTTGTACCGATGAAGGTTTCCTCTCCTAAGTTCAAGCCTCGTTTCATCGGTCCTTATAAGATTTTGGAGATCCTCAACCCTGTGTCATTTCGTTTGGACCTCCCAACATTGTTTGCCATTCATAATGTGTTCCATAGGTCATTGTTGCGGAGATACGTGGTGCCTGTGGTCCCTTCTGTTGATCCTCCTGCTCCGGTCTTGGTTGAGGGGGAGTTGGAGTACGTGGTGGAGAAGATCTTGGATTCTCGTGTTTCGAGACGGAAGCTTCAGTACTTGGTTAAATGGAAGGGCTATGGTCAGGAGGATAATTCCTGGGTTGTCGCCTCCGATGTCCATGCGGCCAATTTGGTTCGTGCCTTTCATTCGGCTCGTCCTGATTGGCCTGGGAGCTCTGGTGAGGGTTCGGTGACCCCTTCTCAAGGGGGGGTACTGTTGTGAATTCCGTTCTCGGGCTCCCTCCTGTGGTCATGAGCGGTACTGTGTGAGTTTGTTCTAGGGCTCCCTCTGGTGGCCTTTAGCGATATGGCTGGTCTTGGCTGGGCTCTGCTGATTCATTTCTTGCTATGCTGGGCCTATTTAATTCACCTGGCCCTTCATTTGTTGCCTGCTGTCGGTGTATTCAGTCCTGTTTCTGAGAGCTCCTGAATATTCCTTGTGACCAGTCTCCTGCTGGAGAAGTTAAGTTTGTTTGTTCATTTTGCTCATTATTTCCTTGAAAATGTTTCTCTGTATATGATGAGTTCAGTCCAGCTTGCTTATATGTGATTTTTCGCTTGCTGGTTAGTTCTGGGGTGCAGAGTGCGCCCCTCACATCGTGAGTCGGTGTGGGGGTTCTTGTATTCTCTGCGTGGTTTATTTTTGATAGTTTTTGTACTGACCGCACAGACTCCTATCTATTTTCAGTCTATCTAGTGTTAGCGGGCCTCATTTGCTGAACCTGTTTCATTTCTACGTTTGTCTTTTCCCCTTAACTCACCGTTATTATTTATGGGGGGCTGACTATAACTTTGGGGTTATTTCTCTGAGGCAAGTGAGGTCTTTGCTTTCTCTCTAGGGGTAGTCAGTTTCTCAGGCTGTGAACGAGGCGTCTAGGATTTTAGGAACGCTCCACAGCTACCTTTAGTGTTTGTGGATAGGATCAGGATTGCGGTCAGTATAGCTTCCACATCCCCAGAACTTGTCCTATATTCTGGTCATATGTGTCAGGTCAGTTTTGAGATCCTACCACCGGATCATAACACCAATGGTTTTCTTGGTGACTGTTGTCCCAGCTGCCTTGAGATCATTAACAAGTTCCCCCGTGTAGTTTTAGCTGATCTCTCACCATCCTCATGATCAAGAATACCCAACGAGGTGAGATTTTGCATGGTACTTATGGTTTTGTAGCCCACTCCAGCTTTGTGAAGGTCTATGATCTTTTCCCTGACATCCTTATAAAGCTCTTTGGTCTTGCCCATATTGTAGAGGTTAGAGTCTGACTGATTAATTGAATCTATGGACAGGAGTCTTTTATAAAGGTGACTATGGTAAAAAAAGAAAAGAAAAGGGATATAGAGGTAGATTCTTCTCTGCGCCACTTGAAAAATTAGAAGTCCAAATAGGTAATCCAATTAAAAAGTGGCTTTATGCAACGTGTTTCAAAGCGCCAAGGCTCCTTCATCAGGATACCACACAAAATGTACCTGTCATGCTGCTGCAGTGCAGTATAACGCAACCTCCACCAGAGGGAGCTTGAGAGGGAAGTGAGACTGCGTACACAGAGAAACACCACAGAGCAGCAGCACAGGTGCCACCAAATGGCGAGAGAGTGATCAGAGAAGCCGAGTCAAAATACAATCAGAGACAGAAGTACCAAAAAGGGATAAGCAGTAAACGTGGTCAGAAAACAAGCCGAGAGGTTCAGCAGCAGTCAGAAACGGATAAGTCAAAGTCAGAAAATAGAAGCGAGTCGGAATACGAGCCAAGTCTGGAACCAGAGAATCAAACAGACAAACAGAGAAAGGCTGGGAAAAGGGCAGACAGAGGGAGTCAACAGACATGGGAAAAGTCAGGGATCCCAGCAGGACAAATCAAGAGTTACCAGAGTCAGGTTCACACGCCAAAGGCAGAACTATAGCTGACACCACCAACAGGATGCCCGGGAGCTAAATAGCAAACCTGAGCCCAGAATGAGGCAGAGCAAAGTTAACCCTTGACATGATCCGCCCGGAAAAAGGGCAGACAGGACTAAACCCTGGAACGGATCATGACTTTTTCATTGGTTTACCTATCTGGACTTCTAATTTTTCAAGTGGCGCAGAGAAGAATCTACCTCTATATCCCATTTATTTATTTATTTATTTATTTATTTTTACCTTGGTTGGTCACAAGGAGAGCGGTGGATCTGCAGCAGCATACATCTCTATGAGCCTGTGTTAGGGCTAGATCTGGTGATTAAATTTGAATAGAATTTATCTCCTTATACCCAGATAAGACCTTATTGCGCTTTTATTTTCTTCCAGCTTTTTACTGATAAAGGTGACTATGTAAGACAGCTGTCTTTAATGCAGGTAACGAGTTGATTAGGATCGTCTAAAGGTACCTTCACACTAAGCGACTTTGCAGCAAGAACGACGACGATCCGCGTCCTGAATAGCGATCTCGTTGTGTTTGACACGCAGCAGCGATCTGGATCCCGCTGTGATATCGCTGGTCAGAGCTAGAAGTCCAGAACTTTATTTCATCGCTGATCACCCGCTGTTATCGCTGGATCGGCGTGTGTGACGCCGATCCAGCGATGTGTTCACTTGTAACCAGGGTAAATATCGGGTTACTAAGCGCAGGGCCGCGCTTAGTAACCCGATATTTACCCTGGTTACCATTGTAAAAGTAAAAAAAAAAAACAGTACATACTCACATTCTGATGTCTGTCACGTCCCCCGGCGTCCACAGGGTTACGCGCTGCTGCTCAGAGCTTCCTGCACTGAATGTGTCAGCGCCGGCAGTGCAGGAAGCTCTGAGCAGCAGCGCGTAACCCTGTGGACGCCGGGGGACGTGACAGACATCAGAATGTGAGTATGTACTGTTTTTTTTTTTTACTTTTACAATGGTATCCAGGGTAAATATCGGGTTACTAAGCGCGGCCCTGCACTTAGTAACCCGATGTTTACCCTGGTTACCCGGGTGCTGCAGGGGGACTTCGGCATTGTTGAAGACAGTTTCAACGATGCCGAAGTCGTTCCCCTGATCGTTGGTCGCTGGAGAGAGCTGTCTGTGTGACAGCTCCCCAGCGACCACACAACGACTTACCAACAATCACGGCCACGTTGTATCGCTGGTCGTGATCGTTGGTAAGTCGTTTAGTGTAACGGTACCTTAAGTGGTCTGTAGGAGACAGAAGTCTTGGTTGGTAGGGGGATCAAATACTTATTACAAAATGCAGATAAATTTATATAATTTAGACAATGATTTTCTGGATTTTAATTTTGATTTTCTATCTCTCAATTTTAAAATAGGACAGCTTTAGCTGTTTGGCATATGTTAGATACACAAGCCAGTGGCACGCAAAGCTGTAGAGAGTTTGTGGATGTAGTCATACCCCTACACATCCATACCTATCCCTTCCACTCCCTGGTCCAGCTTCTCCAAGACACCGAGTCATAAAAAAAACAAGCACAACTTTCCAGAATCAGTGATTTCCAGGCAGTTTTGGTGGGGCCGGAAGAACTTACTAACTCTTCCAGAAGCCTGGGAGACCTCGCCTTTTTCTGAGAGCCTCCCAAACACTCCATGACCGCTTGGCAAATATAACCAAGCCAATAAAATATTGCAACTTCCAAGTAAAAGTAGTACCGTAAATACCCTGTCCACTTAAAAAGGAAGAAGTAACATTTCAATGATTTTCCAAGTCATGATAGTTGCGATTCCTCTTTAGACAGTGTATAAATGCTGAACCAATCTTCCAGATCACTAAGTTCAGAGCAAATTTTCAAAATGCAGGTCAGATCTTTGTGCAAGTCTAATTAAAAATATCTCCCGCAGAATTCAGCGGTAACCATGGTAACCTCCAGTTGCAGAATTTTAATTGGAAATATAAACAGAAGTTTAACTAGAAAAGAATTAACATAAAGTAGGAGAAGGAGCCTCGACGTCCTGACATAACCAGGTGTGACATAGCATTTACATGATGTGTCAAGATGCGGAAATTAAAAAAAAAAGAGTGTTGAGGCAATCTCATTCTGTCACAAAAACCGCTGCGCAATTTTACTGAAAGGCATTTATTGTCATGTCACTGCGAGGGCTGCCCTGACCGATAGCACTGCTGACATTTGCTCTAGAGGAAGCATTGTTAGGAGAGCTGTAGTGGTCATATATAGGATGGGAAAGTCAATACTATATTTGCAATTTGTTCTGTTTCTCTCCAAGTGTCTGTAACCCTTTCATGTCAGTGGTCATGCCAAATCTGAATCTCCAAATTTGTATTTATTTTGGTCCTACTGGGTTATAATGAATACGGTAGAAAAATAGTCATAGTATATTCCATTGTTGGTTATATCATGGAGCTATTTGCCCATAATTTGGCGCTATGCAGAGCCTATATAGAATGCCAACAGCTAAAGTGGGGAAAATAAGTATTTGATACACTGCCAATTTTGCAACTTTTCCCACCTACTGTTTTTGGGGTTGTACTCATCCTTCTTCCTCCAAACACCGGGAGTGGAGTTAATAACATAAAGTTCTATTTTGGTCTCATGTGAACGCATGACTTCTCCCATTGCCTCCTCTGGATCATCCAGATAGTCATTGGCTAACTTCAAACGGGCCTGGATATGTGCTGGCGTGAGCAGGGGGACCTTGTGTGCCCTACAGGATTTTAATCCATGACAGCGTCATGTGTTACTAATGGTAATGTTTGAGACTGTGGTCCCAGCTCTCTTCAGGTCATTAACCAGGTTCTCCCATGTAGTTCTGGGCTGATTCCTGACCTTTCTCAGCATCATCCTTACCCCAAGAGATACCTTCCATGGAGCCCCAGACTGAAGAATATGGACAGTCATCTTGTGCTTCTTCCATTTTCTAATAATTGTGCCAACAGTTGTTCCCTTCTCACCAAGCTTCTTGAATACTGTCCTGTAGCCCATCCTAGTCTTGTGCAGGTCTACAATTTTGTCGCTGGTGTCCTTAGACAGCTGTTTGGTTTTGGCCATGGTTGAGAGGTTGGAGAGTGATTGATTGAGTGTGTGGACAGGTATCTCTTATACCGGTAGCGAGTTTAAACAGGTGCATTTAATACAGGTAATGAGTGCAAAGTAGGAGGGTTTCTTAAAGAAAAAGTAACAGGTCTGCACGAGCAACAATTTTTGCTGATTGGTTGGTGATCAAATTCTTAAAATGCAATTTAATAATTTAAAAAATCATACAATGTGACTTTCTGGTTTTAATTTTTGGATTCTGTCTCTCAAAGTTGAAGTGTACCTACTATAAAAATTACAGACCTCTCCATTCTTTGTAAGTTGGAAAACTTAAAAAAATCGTCAGTGTGTCAAATACTTATTGTCCTCACTGTATGTAGCATGGAATCGCAGAATGCACTTGGTCTTTCAAAAAAAAAAAAATCCAGCATTAAGCCTCTTTCAGGCAATCAGCGTGCTAGATCCAATTTTCATTACTTTTTGTTTAGTGCGTCCAAAAAATAAACTAGGTTCTCGTTCCCATTAAACAAAAATAAAAACAATCGGACATGTGTAAAGGTTTTGATCTGGACTGTCACATTCCTACCCCTGAAGACACCCATCGCATTCTATTGCGTAATGTGAATAGTGTCCTGCGTCTTTTGCATATATTGTGCCATGTAAAGTGTAATATGTTTACCTGTACAGTGTATAATCAATGTTAGTAGTGTACAGCATAGGGTAAGCATAGGATAAGACATTGGTTGGGTAGAATAGTGAACCTCTGGGACAACAAATATGGAGCCTGACTGGGCCTGGGAGCTACACCAAGAGATCCGGGAAGTTACTGGCGAACTGCGTAGTATCAAGGGAACTCTCACCAACGTCACTACGCCTGGTCCTGCAGTCTGATAGGAAGGTTGGAGCGAGAAAACAACTTCTCATGTCCCACCACCTTGCACCTGTCGCCCATCAGAAGAACGCGTAGTGAAGTTCTGAACTTTTGCGGGTCAGCCAAATCCAGAAATTACCAGCCGCCTCCCAGCACCTAGGGAAGGTGATGGTGCCTCAGAAGCCACGGTGATCTTACCAACAGGACAAATTGTACTTACTGTGCCAGTTCTAGCCCATGTGTCGCTAGAGGAAGTGTATGTCCAGATTGAACCTGTGGAGAGTGACGAAACAACCCCAGGACTAGCTCAAGTATACATGATGCCAAAAGATCTCACAAGGACTGATACCAGAGAGTTAACGTCCGTGAAGGGGAACCCATGGAGTTTGTCTGTGTCTCTCAATGCCCAGGAAGATTGAACAGAGAACAAAGACCGGGCTGGCCACCACTTTCTACTACACATGGAAGCGAAACTCACGGATTTCTTCCCAAGCCAAATGGGACAAGTGTAACAGTTGTTACAGCGGTATCAAGGAGTGTTTGCTCGGCATGAAGATGACTTCGGGTGCACTCAGGCTATTCAACATGAGATCCCCACCGGGGACTACAGTCCCCATCCAAGAGACATATAGGCAAATCCCACCTCAAGTGGACCAGGAGGTAAAGGAATTATTGTCATATATGCTGCGGAATGGAGTGATACAGGAGAGCCAAAGCCCCTGGGCTGCACCCATTGTATTAGTTCTAAAGAAGGAAATGACATTGATGTTCTGTGTAGATTACTGATGGCCAAATGCCTTCACCGTGCAGGACTCTTACCCTCTGCCTAAGATCAAAGAATCCCTGTCAGCCCTGGGGAAGGGCAAGTACTTTTCATATATCGATCTGGCCAGTGGCTACTGACAGATTCCCATAGCTGCAGAGGATCGCCCAAAGACTGCCTTCATCCTCCCCATCTGGCTTTTTCAGTTTAACCAGATGCCATTCTGATTCACAAATGCATCAGGAACGTTTTAGCACTTTATGTAAAGATGCCTTGTGGACATAAACTTTGAAGCGACTCTCATATATCTTGATGACGTCATAATTTACTCACCTACAGTACAGACCAAAAGTTTGGACACACCTTCTCATTTAAAGATTTTTCTGTATTTTCATGACTATAAAATTTGTACATTCACACTGAAGGCATCAAAACTATGAATTAACACATGTGGAATTATATACTTAACAAAAAAGTGTGGAACAACTGAATTTGTCTTATATTCTAGGTTCTTCAAAGTAGCCACCTTTTGCTTTGATGACTGCTTTGCACACTCTTGGCATTCTCTTGATGAGCTTCAAGAGGAAGTCACTGGGAATGGTTTTCACTTCACAGGTGTGCCCTGTCAGGTTTAATAAGTGGGATTTCTTGCCTTATAAATGGGTTGGGACCATCAGTTAGATAGATAGACGTCACAGTCACGTCACCGCTGTGCTCTGCTTTACGGCCGGCGCTCACAGTCAGTGCGGGAAGCTGACGGCGGGGGATGTGACAGACATCGGAATGTGAGTATGTAGTGTTTTTTTTTTTTAACTTTTACAATGGTAACCAGGGTAAATATCAGGTTACTGCGCTTAGTAACCCGATGTTTACCCTGGTTACAAGTGAACACATCGCTGGATCGGTGTCACACACGCCGATCCAGCGGGTGACAGCGGGTGATCAGCGACCAAATAAAGGTCCTGATCATTCCCTATGACCAACGATCTCCCAGCAGGGGCCTGATCGTTGGTCGCTGTCACACTATAACGAGATCGTTAGCGGGATAGAGTTTGAGTTGGAAGACACTTGTGCCAGAAGTAGTCTGAACACCTGGGTCTGAGAACAAAGACACCGGCTTCAGATGATGAGGCAGTTGGTAGAGCAGAAGTTCCAAGAAGCAGAGTATTCAGACAGATCCCCAATGCAGCGAGATCCATTCCGGTCTGGACAGCATGTCCTGGCATGGGTCAGATGGCCCAAGAACAAACTGGACTACCGCTGGGAGTTAGTACCCTATTGAGTAGTGATGAAAGTCCACCCTGATAACCCAGTCTATGATGTCTGGCCTGAGAAAGGCAAAAAGTTGCTCTTCTGAATTGGAGGGGTAACAAAGCTGAGGCCCCTAAAAAAACTGCATGATGCTCCCCAAGGAAGAGCTAACAGTGATGAGGAAGAATGGGTTATTGTGTCTATAAGGCCGCACAAAATAGCGACATCACCCTCGAAGAATGGGCCGGAGGACAATCAGCATAATCTAGTGGCCGACACTCCAGAGGTTCAGGTGATATCCTTGCTAGAGGAATCGAACGCGCAAACACTGGCACTCTCCCCAATCGGTACGCACAGGATGAATTCAGACTCAGGAGTGCACCCAGCTTTTGGCAGAAATTGGACTATCCTCAGGGAAGCTCCCACCATTTAGGGTTTCTACTCGCCCAAGGACAGGCAAGCTAAAAGGTGGGAGGAATGTAAGAAGGTGCAACACAAAAGTCAAGAATCCCCAGCGCTGTGTGTCATTTGTGCAAGAAGACTGCCATCTACTGTCCAAACAAGACCCTGTAGAACCAACCAGAAGAGGGATAGTTTAAGGGAGGAAGAGTCTGAGTGGAGCATTGAGTCAGGTAACCTTAATGATGCAGGTCCCCGATATAAAAGGCCAGAGCGCCAAAACAGGGGAGGGTTTGGCACCAAGTGAAGGAATGCAGGATGTGTATCAAGGAAGATGATGAGGCCGAAGTAGAAAGTCAGAGACAGAAAGTCCAAGGCAGTTGGTTGTGGAAGCAGAAAAATGACGGCACCAAACGAGTTCCGGAAACCAGACGGCGCCAGTCAAGTCCTGATCCACGCTAAGCAAGTTCCAGAATCCTGACCACTGCACCGGTCAAGGCCCGAAAACTTCACCTGCGCAGGTCAAGACCTGGAGTCCAGACTATGCCAGTCAAGAGCCGAGGCCCAGCCCTCATCCCACTGGGTACAAGAGACATCCACTGTCGGTAAAGTACCGAAAATCCGTGAGACGACACTGCTCGGGGGTGGATGTCTGCAGTGGTGAACGGGAGGCACGAGTGAGCTGGACTGTTGCTTTCAACACTGACATACAGTACAGGGTTTGGTCTTGTTAGACTTTGTCAGGAGGATTTGCAGCCTAGTGGTGAGAACCGGAGACCCCTGCTAGGGCCTGAGTGAGAAGAATAGTACACTGACTTTTTTTCAAAAGTTATAAGAGCATATAACAAGAGACTGTTATAATAATTAGAGTGAACCTGAAGATATGTTTGATATTGTATATTTCATCCTCTAATTATCCTGTTCAGTATTATTAGTTACTATAGTTACCGCAATTTCCCGCCACAACAGGGAAATAGCTTCATTGGTTACTTCCGCCTTGTATTTGTCTGTGCGTTGCATCCGGTCACCTGCTTACAGGAGGGTGAGTAAAAGCCCGTTTTATTAGTTCATACATGTCTGAATCATTAAAACAATAAGTTAATATAAGGCAATCCCTTTACTAGGGTGTGTGTACCTGCATCATCTCACACTATCAGCACTGGCTGGAGTTTACAATGGCTATCACAGAGCTCTCAATTTATTCATATTTCAAGGAGGAACAGAACAATACTGAACTCAAAGTAGAAGTGAAATCAACGGATATTTTGTAGAGAATTCAAATGTTTACTAAAATAAACAGATTGTCCAGGAATTTATAGATTGTTTGCAGGCCTGCTTCTAGTACCACCACCAATTCTGAGAATAATGGGAGCACATCTCTGATTCAATCGTTTCCTGCACAGGGGCGCCAAAATCACCCATTACAGCAAAGCTCTATTCCAGTGAAAAGATCTAACTGCAGTTCCATGCACAGATGGGTAGTTAGAAGCCCCACAGTGCAGGAAAAAACAGGGAAAGGACTAAAGTGCTGATGCAGGATGTTATTTACTGAAACAAGAACAAATTACACGGCACCCTATAAATTTGGGAGTAGAGGTGCTCAAGTAGGGTTTCCAGCCCCTTAAATCAAATGTATCAAAAAGCTTGGCACTCAATAATGCTTGTAGAAAATAAAGTCATTTATTTTACATCTGGACAAACAGATCAGCGGTAGCTCGTTTCTTGCTAAACGTTTTCGGTCCTTTGTGGACCTTCCTCAGAGCAAGTTTATCTGGAGCATAGAATCTGGACTTATAATCAGATGTATGAGTATATTGGGTATGCGGTGTGCCCACACTGTTTGCATTCTTTTGCCTGGAGCGCTGGTGGCGTGCTGAGACGCTGAGGGAGGTGCGCTGTTCCCCGGCACCGTGTGGTAATGACAGTTCTCATCATTCTCCCCTGCTTGCACTGCAATCAGCGGTAGCAGGGGACAATGTTGAGAGTTGTATTCTGTATACAGAGAGAGCAGGTGGTGGCTGATGGGAGTATTCATCAGCCATTGCCTGCGCTATAAATAAATTATACAAATAGAGTGGGTTCCCCTATATTTTTGATAATCAGCCAGGCAAACTGACAGCTACGGGTTGCAACCCTCAGCTGTTAGCATCAGCAAGGCTGGTTATCAAGAATAGAGGTGTCCCCATGCTGCTTTTTAAATTTTTTAATAATACAAAAAACTGGTGTGGGGTCCCTCCCATATTTGATAACCAGCCTTGCTAAAGCAGACAGCTCGGGGCTGGTATTCTCAGGCTGGTAAGGGGCCATTGATATTGGGCCCTCCCAACCTAAAAATAGCAGCCTGCCGCCACCCAGAAAAGGCAAATCTATTAGATGCTCCAATTCTGGCGCTTTGCCTGGCTCTTCCCATTTGCTCTGTAGTGGTGGCAAGTGGGGTTCATATTTGTAGGGTTGATGTCACCTTTGTATTGTCTGGTGACATCAAGCCCACGGCTTAGTAATGGAGAGGCGGCTATAGGACACCTATCCATTACTAATCCTATAGTTGTATTGTAAATAAACACACAGCAAGAATAAAGTCTTTTATTTGAAATAAAAACAAAACACATGTTTATTTAAAAATAATAAACACAGTTACACTCACATAACACCCATTCCATTGAACACTAACATGTGCCCAGACCCATTCACTTCAAGTGTCTCTGGTATTTGTGAAAACTCTCACCCAGGGCTGCCATCAGGAATTTCAGGGTCCCATACTGGCAAAATTTTGAGGCCCCCTTAAGAATCCGCCAAGGCTCCACTATGCTCTGCCTCCACCCCTCAAATCTCCCACAGTCCCAACACCCACTCTTGGAAAAACTCCACTTCTGCACCACATCCTCAGCAATTACATATTAACAGTTCCCATCTAACACCATATCACATACATAGCCATCAGCTATTGTTTTGGCCAAAACACTTTTTAAGCCACCACCACGACAAGGCAGGCTCTTTTGGCCGGGCCCTAATCTTCTCTAACCTACTACAATACTGATCATTAATATAAAAAACACAATACTAAAATTACCATAAGTGCCATTATACACAGGAGCTCTGTATATAATGTCAATGTACAGGTAATACAGTGGTCACCAGTGACATTATATACTGCCTAACCGGTGACGTCTCTAGTTGAAGTCCTTCATCATCATCCAACAGAGACTGCCATCACTTCTTCCAGCCAGGACCAGGGCCGGTTTTAGACAAAGTGGGGCCCTGGGCAAAAGTTTAAAGTTGGGCCCCAAATGCTCACTTATTGCACCATCACACAGAAACATTTCTGATGTATTTACAAGCGATAAGTTCAGGCCGCTAAACAAGCGCAATCGACAACATTGAAGTCGTTCGACGCTTGTTTCACAGCCTCTTTAGGGTATGTGCAAACGTTCAGTAATTGGCAGCGCTTTGGACACAGCACATGTCCGCTGCTTCCAAAGTGCTGCCGGCTATTGAATGCTAGTGAATCCACATGTATTCATTGAACCATGCAGATTCACTGCGTCCAATACATTGTACGGGTGAAATTTATCTTGCGGAGACAAATAAAGATAAATTGACATGCTGTGGTCTGGAAAGACACGCCGCCTGTCCATCTCTGTGAGTGAGCCACGGGTGTCTATGCACGCATAGTGGGCATGGGATTTCTTGAAATCCCATTCACTATGTTGTAACATTTGGCCTGTTTACTGACCTTGTGCACCTACCCTTATTCCAGCTGAGGAAGAATGATTGGTACAGATAGTCCTCGATACAGTATAATGCAGGTCCCATATAGTACATATAGTAAAATGCACTCCCCATGGTCCTTGGTAGAGTATACTGCAGCCCCACTCAAGAGTATACTGTAGTCCCCATCATAGAGTATACTGCAGCCCCCCTCATAGACTATACTGCAGCCCCCTCATAGAGTATACTGCAGTCCCCCACACACACAGTATAATGCAGGCCCCACCCACTCAAACACACACAGTATAGTGCAGCCCCCCACACACAGTATATTGCAGCCCCCCAAAGTATAATGCAGCACCCTCATAGTATAATGCAGCCCCACACACACAGTATAATGCTGGCCCCACACACACAGTATAATTCAGCCCCTCCACAAACACACACAGCATAGTGCAGCCACCACACAGTATAATGTAGCCCCCTTCACACACAGAATAATGCAGCACCCTCCCACACACAGTATAATGCAGCCCCCCAGAGTATAAATCAGCCCCCTCAGAGTATAATGTAGCCCTACACACAGTATAATGCATCTCCCCCCACAAATACACACATATACACAATATAGTGCAGCCCCCCACACACACCCAGTATAGTGCAGCCCCTGCACACAGTATAATGCAGATCCCTAAGAGTATAATACAGCCCTACACACAGTATAATGCAGCCCCCCACACACACATACAGTATAGTGCAGCAACCACACACAGTACAATGCAACCCCCACATACACATTATAGTGCATCCCCCCGCAGACACAGTATAGTGCAGCCCCCCACACATAGTTTAGTGCAGTCCCCCTACACACACACACTATCGTGCAGCAGACACACACACACTATAATTCAGACACACACAATACTTACCTCTCCTCCTTGTTCCCCAGCTTCTCTGTCTTTTGCAGAGCGCCTCGGCGTCTCATCAGCTCCACTACTGAAACATGCTGGGTGAGAGGAAGAGGGGGAGTTATGGGAGAGGGAGAATCACATGACGTTCTCTCCTCCATCACTGCTTTCAACTTTATCGGCATCTATGAGGCCGATAAATTGAATGAGCGATACAGGAAGGGGGAGGCACCAGGCCCCTCTTACTCAGGGGCCCCATAGAGGCCACTGACTGGGGGCTCCTGGAGGAGCGGGGGCCCTAGGCAGCTGCCTGGTCTACCTGCCCTGACAAGGACGCACCTTCAGTTACTGAATCGTCAGAATCCTGCCGCTGGGACAAGGTGAGTGGAAGAGAGGGTGCCCCCTCTGCTCACTGGCCCCCATATGTCAGCAAGGGCAGTAAAACCCTGATGGCGGCCCTGCTATCACCACACCTACTGGGCACACTGGCATCTTAACCCCTTAACGGCAGCCTTTTAATTATTTAAGGGTAAGGCTTGGGTCACACTTGCGTGTACAATGCGAGAAACTTGCGCATCAATACCCGCCAGCACTCCGGACCGGAGCGTTCAGCTGCATAGAAATACATGCCAGACGCACACTCCGGTCCCGAGTGCCGGCAGCAGGGTATTGATGCGAGTTTCTCGCA
The DNA here is from genome assembly GCF_051348905.1 of Ranitomeya variabilis. Taxonomy (NCBI): domain Eukaryota; kingdom Metazoa; phylum Chordata; class Amphibia; order Anura; family Dendrobatidae; genus Ranitomeya; species Ranitomeya variabilis. The sequence goes on from NC_135232.1 coordinate 104,413,424, forward strand.
TTGCACTCGCAAGTGTGACCCCGGCCTAACTTTATTTGATTTGCTCTGTGTTTTGTTTCTTTTGTTCAATGTCTTTTACACACGGACGAACTCGCCGAGTTTTAGTAAGAGGAAGACGCTTCAGCACACATCGGCGTTTTTTGTCCTGATGCTTGTTTTTAGTTGCTTCCTGAGCACTTGTTCAACATCTTTGACCACCAGCTGTTTTTTTACTGAGCATTTTTCCAGCGTTTTTGTACTGTTGGTTTCCAAGCATTGTTTTTTTTCTCCATTTAATAAAGAAAAAAACACTAGTGGTTTTAGAAGTGGAAAAGCTGGGAAAACGCATATAAAGACGCCGGTGTCTTCCGGACGTTTTTTTAAACTTTCCCGTTGACTTGTATTATGAAGTAACGAGCGTCTTCTGAGCGGAAGACACCTGAAGAATTGTCAGCTCACTTCTTTTACCCGGTTGACGTCTTCTGAAACCTGAAGTGTTAAAGCCTGAAAATTGTTGAAAAATGTTTGTTCTTTTGAGTGTTTCATTTTTCAGGCAACCCAAATAAAAATGTCGACTTGCTTTCACCTGAGTAAAGAACAAGATCTCAATCTGCTGCTGCATTAAGTAACACTCTGTACATTTGTATGTGAGTCTGTATGTACGTTTGTGTCTACATAGTAACATACATGTGTATTATCACATATGTGTGCCTTCATGTTCCTGCATTTGCATGTATAATCTTTTACAGAATTGTATCTGTCACATTTCCTCTCCATAATATCAAGTGACATACATTGAATATTCATTTACTCCATTTTACATATACATAAGTCACACCATGATACTGAGCGATGAAGAAGAAAAAAACACAGCAAAAACACTAAGTCAAAATTCATATAGAGCAAATTGATTGAAAAGGAGCTATGTAAATTGATCTGTTTTAAATACAAGGACAATTAAAATAAGTGTTCTGGAAGATTTGCCCTGGGACCCATTCCTTCTTATCATGCATTGTATTAATGACCTTCCAAATATCTGCACCTTCGCAAAAGACTATCTATATGCAGATGACATTCTTCTAATAAATGTGGACAGATATGTCAAAGTAGTAGAAAATAGCTTAAATGATGACAAATGTTTCCATGTGGTTCTCTAAAAACAGTTTATCTTAAGTGTTGCAAAGCAAAACCATTATTTTGAAATGTCATTATGAAATTTAAATGAGCAAAGGACTGTATAATGGCGATCTCCCAATGCCGAGACGTGGCACGGTATTAAAGAAATAAAAGGGCTTAAAAATAATACTATTAAATACTAGAAGAGTCACTTTAATTATTGCAAATCACCATTATGCCAAGCAGACTGGTGCTATATTAGATTATGTTAATCTGTGCTTCAAACTTAAAAAAAAATGCATTATGGTAATTTGGGATATTTTACAGACTAGAAATGTCAATATATTATTTATGTGTCTGTGAATTATCTTAGCTTTTGTAGCAAGGGGTATATGGTAACCACCCAGCATCAAATATACCTATAAAGGATAAAATGGGTTGTATGAAATACGACCACTGCACTTGGAGAAAAATGGCACTCTGTCTGGAATGTTCTCCTAAGGGTATGTGCACACGCTGCAGATTTTGCTACGGATCAGCAGCGGATTTGACGCTGCGGATCCGCAGCAGTTTTCCCAAAGTTTACAGTACCATGTAAACCTATGGGAAAAAAACCCCGCTGTGCACATGCTGCGGAAAAATCCGTGCGGAAACGCAGCAGATTATTTTCCGCAGCATGTCACTTCTTTGGGCGGATTCCGCAGCGGTTTTCAACCAGCACCAATAGGAAAGTGCAGTTGAAAACCCGCAGATGAATCCGCAGAAGAAACCGCGTGAAGATCCGCAGTGAAAACCGCAGTGGTTTTGCACTGCGGATTTTCCAAATCCGCAGCAGAATCCGCAACGTGTGCACATACCCTCAGGCTGCCATCACACTAGCAGTATTTGGTCAGTATTTTACATCAGTATTTGTAAGCCAAAACCAGGAGTGGGTGATAAATGCAGAAGTGGTGCATATGTTTCTATTATACTTTTCCTCTAATTGTTCCACTCCTGGTTTTGGCTACAAATACTGATGTAAAATACTGACCAAATACTGCTAGTGTGATGGCAGCCTAAGGCTACGTGCACATGTTGAGTTTTTTACACCAGAATTTGTAAGCCAAAACCAGGAGAGGAGCAATCAGAGGAAAAAGTATAATAGAAACATATGCACCACTTCTGCATTTATCACCGACTTCAGGTTCGGATGTAAAATACTGCCTGAATACTGAAAGAGTGAACATTACCTAATGTTCACATGTTCTAATTTCATTCAACCCCTTTAACCAGTTCAAGATTGGGCCAATAATACCCTCATTCCCTGCTAGGCACATTATTTTTCGAAAATGCAATTTAAAGATTTTTAACCCCTTCCCAACCTTGGGATTTTCCGTTTTTGGCGCTTTAGTTTTTTGCTCCCCCTCTTCCCAGAGCCATTACTTTTTTTATTTTTCCAGTCAATATGGCCATGTGAGAGCTTGTTTTTTATGGAATGAACTGCACTTTTGAATGACACCATTTATTTTACCATGTAGTGTACTGGAAAACAAGAAATAAAATTCCAAGTGGGGTAAAATTGCAAAAAACAAGTGCAATTCCAAAATAGTTTTTTTGTTTTTTATTTGCCATCTTAATATATACTTACCTAATAATGTCTTTACATCCTGTTCCGATCTCCATATTGGGACACCCAAGTGATATGGAAACTGCTGGTGGTGCCAGCCTCTTGCACGGTACCATCAGCGGAACATCGTCGCACCACACACACACTGTATACGACATATGCACCACACACACACACACTGTATACGCCGTACGCACCACACACACAAACACTGTACATGTCATACGCACTACATACACACACACACTGTATGCGCCGTACGCACCACACACACACTACGCCGTACGCAGCCTCTTGCTCGTTACTACCAGCTGAACACTGTCGCGAACACGCCACCGTCGGGATCAGCCGAATGATTCACTGACCTCCACCATCTATATGTGGGTGAGCACATGGAGGCGAGAGATTCTCAACGCTGCAAAGCCTGCCACCTTCGTGACATTACCACCCTCCCGATGTGATAGCATAGGGCCTCCATCTAGTGTTCACTGTTATGGTTCTCAATGGCAAGAGAACATAGCCCAGCAAACATAAGTACTAGCTCTTGGAAGGATGGAAACTAAACTGACCATGAACTAAACCTGCCGCACAACTAACAGTAGCCGGGTAGCGTTGCCTACGTTTTTTATCCCTAGATGCCCAGCGCCGGCCGGAGGACTAACTAATCCTGGCAGAGGAAAATATAGTCCTGGCTCACCTCTAGAGAAGTTTCCCCGATAGGCAGACAGAGGCCCCCACATATATTGGCGGTGATTTTAGATGAAATGACAAACGTAGTATGAAAATAGGTTTAGCAAAATTGAGGTCCGCTTACTAGATAGCAGGAAGACAGAAAGGGCACTTTCATGGTCAGCTGAAAACCCTATCAAAATACCATCCTGAAATTACTTTAAGACTCTAGTATTAACTCATAACATCAGAGTGGCAATTTCAGATCACAAGAGCTTTCCAGACACAGAAACGAAACTACAGCAGTGAACTGGAACAAAATGCAAAAACAAACGAGGACTAAAGTCCAACTTAGCTGGGAGTTGTCTAGCAGCAGGAACATGCACAGAAAGGCTTCTGATTACAATGTTGACCGGCATGGAAGTGACAGAGGAGCAAGGTTAAATAGCGACTCCCACATCCTGATGGAAACAGGTGAACAGAGGGGATGATGCACACCAGTTCAATTCCACCAGTGGCCACCGGGGGAGCCCAAAATCCAATTTCACAACAGTACCCCCCCCTCAAGGAGGGGGCACCGAACCCTCACCAGAACCACCAGGGCGATCAGGATGAGCCCTATGAAAGGCACGGACCAGATCGGAGGCATGAACATCAGAGGCAGTCACCCAAGAATTATCCTCCTGACCGTATCCCTTCCATTTGACCAGATACTGGAGTTTCCGTCTGGAAACACGGGAGTCCAAGATTTTTTCCACAACGTACTCCAACTCGCCCTCAACCAACACCGGAGCAGGAGGCTCAACGGAAGGCACAACCGGTACCTCATACCTGCGCAACAATGACCGATGAAAAACATTATGAATAGAAAAAGATGCAGGGAGGTCCAAACGGAAGGACACAGGGTTAAGAATCTCCAATATCTTGTACGGGCCGATGAACCGAGGCTTAAACTTAGGAGAAGAAACCCTCATAGGGACAAAACGAGAAGACAACCACACCAAGTCCCCAACACAAAGCCGAGGACCAACCCGACGCCGGCGGTTGGCAAAAAGCTGAGTCTTCTCCTGGGACAACTTCAAATTGTCCACTACCTGCCCCCAAATCTGATGCAACCTCTCCACCACAGCATCCACTCCAGGACAATCCGAAGATTCCACCTGACCAGAAGAAAATCGAGGATGAAACCCCGAATTACAGAAAAAAGGAGACACCAAGGTGGCAGAGCTGGCCCGATTATTGAGGGCAAACTCCGCTAAAGGCAAAAAAGCAACCCAATCATCCTGATCTGCAGACACAAAACACCTCAAATATGTCTCCAAGGTCTGATTCGTCCGCTCGGTCTGGCCATTAGTCTGAGGATGGAAAGCAGACGAGAAAGACAAATCTATGCCCATCCTAGCACAGAATGCTCGCCAAAATCTAGACACGAATTGGGTTCCTCTGTCAGAAACGATATTCTCCGGAATACCATGCAAACGGACCACATTTTGAAAAAACAGAGGAACCAACTCGGAAGAAGAAGGCAACTTAGGCAGGGGAACCAAATGGACCATCTTAGAGAAACGGTCACACACCACCCAGATGACAGACATCTTCTGAGAAACAGGAAGATCCGAAATAAAATCCATCGAGATGTGCGTCCAGGGCCTCTTCGGGATAGGCAAGGGCAACAACAATCCACTAGCCCGAGAACAACAAGGCTTGGCCCGAGCACAAACGTCACAAGACTGCACAAAGCCTCGCACATCTCGAGACAGGGAAGGCCACCAGAAGGACCTTGCCACCAAATCCCTGGTACCAAAGATTCCAGGATGACCTGTCAACGCAGAAGAATGAACCTCAGAAATGACTTTACTGGTCCAATCATCAGGAACAAACAGTCTACCAGGTGGGCAACGATCAGGTCTATCCGCCTGAAACTCCTGCAAGGCCCGCCGCAGGTCTGGAGAAACGGCAGACAATATCACTCCATCCTTAAGGATACCTGTAGGTTCAGAGTTACCAGGGGAGTCAGGCTCAAAACTCCTAGAAAGGGCATCCGCCTTAACATTCTTAGAACCCGGCAGGTAGGACACCACAAAATTAAACCGAGAGAAAAACAACGACCAGCGCGCCTGTCTAGGATTCAGGCGTCTGGCGGACTCAAGATAAATTAGATTTTTGTGGTCAGTCAATACCACCACCTGATGTCTAGCCCCCTCAAGCCAATGACGCCACTCCTCAAAAGCCCACTTCATGGCCAAAAGCTCCCGATTCCCAACATCATAATTCCGCTCGGCGGGCGAAAATTTACGCGAGAAAAAGGCACAAGGTCTCATCACGGAACAATCGGAACTTCTCTGCGACAAAACTGCCCCAGCTCCGATTTCAGAAGCGTCGACCTCAACCTGAAAAGGAAGAGCAACATCAGGCTGACGCAACACAGGGGCGGAAGAAAAGCGGCGCTTAAGCTCCCGAAAGGCCTCCACAGCAGCAGGGGACCAATCAGCAACATCAGCACCCTTCTTAGTCAAATCAGTCAATGGTTTAACAACATCAGAAAAACCAGCAATAAATCGACGATAAAAGTTAGCAAAGCCCAAAAATTTCTGAAGACTCTTAAGAGAAGAGGGTTGCGTCCAATCACAAATAGCCTGAACCTTGACAGGATCCATCTCGATGGAAGAGGGGGAAAAAATATATCCCAAAAAGGAAATCTTTTGAACCCCAAAAACGCACTTAGAACCCTTCACACACAAGGAATTAGACCGCAAAACCTGAAAAACCCTCCTGACCTGCTGGACATGAGAGTCCCAGTCATCCGAAAAAATCAAAATATCATCCAGATACACAATCATAAATTTATCCAAATAATCACGGAAAATGTCATGCATAAAGGACTGAAAGACTGAAGGGGCATTTGAAAGACCAAAAGGCATCACCAAATACTCAAAGTGGCCCTCGGGCGTATTAAATGCGGTCTTCCACTCATCCCCCTGCTTAATTCGCACCAAATTATACGCCCCACGGAGATCTATCTTAGAGAACCACTTGGCCCCCTTTATGCGAGCAAACAAATCAGTCAGCAGTGGCAACGGATATTGATATTTAACCGTGATTTTATTCAAAAGCCGATAATCAATACACGGTCTCAAAGAGCCATCTTTCTTAGCCACAAAGAAAAAACCGGCTCCTAAGGGAGATGACGAAGGACGAATATGTCCCTTTTCCAAGGACTCCTTTATATATTCTCGCATAGCAGCATGTTCAGGCACAGACAGATTAAATAAACGACCCTTAGGGTATTTACTACCCGGAATCAAATCTATGGCACAATCGCACTCCCGGTGCGGAGGTAATGAACCAAGCTTAGGTTCTTCAAAAACGTCACGATATTCAGTCAAGAATTCAGGAATCTCAGAGGGAATAGATGATGAAATGGAAACCCCAGGTACGTCCCCATGCGTCCCCTTACATCCCCAGCTTAACACAGACATAGCTTTCCAGTCAAGGACTGGGTTATGAGATTGCAGCCATGGCAATCCAAGCACCAACACATCATGTAGGTTATACAGCACAAGAAAGCGAATAATCTCCTGATGATCCGGATTAATCCGCATAGTTACTTGTGTCCAGTATTGTGGTTTATTACTAGCCAATGGGGTGGAGTCAATCCCCTTCAGGGGTATAGGAGTTTCAAGAGGCTCCAAATCATACCCACAGCGTTTGGCAAAGGACCAATCCATAAGACTCAAAGCGGCGCCAGAGTCGACATAGGCATCCGCGGTAATAGATGATAAAGAACAAATCAGGGTCACAGATAGAATAAACTTAGACTGTAAAGTGCCAATTGAAACAGACTTATCAAGCTTCTTAGTACGCTTAGAGCATGCTGATATAACATGAGTTGAATCACCGCAATAGAAGCACAACCCATTTTTTCGTCTTAAATTCTGCCGTTCACTTCTGGACAGAATTCTATCACATTGCATATTCTCTGGCGTCTTCTCAGTAGACACCGCCAAATGGTGCACAGGTTTGCGCTCCCGCAGACGCCTATCGATCTGGATAGCCATTGTCATGGACTCATTCAGACCCGCAGGCACAGGGAACCCCACCATAACATCCTTAATGGCATCAGAGAGACCCTCTCTGAAATTCGCCGCCAGGGCGCACTCATTCCACTGAGTAAGCACAGCCCATTTACGGAATTTCTGGCAGTATATTTCAGCTTCGTCTTGCCCCTGAGATAGGGACATCAAGGCCTTTTCCGCCTGAAGCTCTAACTGAGGTTCCTCATAAAGCAACCCCAAGGCCAGAAAAAACGCATCCACATTGAGCAACGCAGGATCCCCTGGAGCCAATGCAAAAGCCCAATCCTGAGGGTCGCCCCGGAGCAAGGAAATCACAATCCTGACCTGCTGAGCAGGATCTCCAGCAGAGCGAGATTTCAGGGACAAAAACAACTTGCAATTATTTTTGAAATTTTGAAAGCAAGATCTATTCCCCGAGAAAAATTCAGGCAAAGGAATTCTAGGTTCAGATATAGGAACATGAACAACAAAATCTTATAAATTTTGAACTTTCGTGGTGAGATTATTCAAACCTGCAGCTAAACTCTGAATATCCATTTTAAACAGGTGAACACAGAGCCATTCCAGGATTAGAAGGAGAGAGAGAGAGAGAAAGGCTGCAATATAGGCAGACTTGCAAGAGATTCAATTACAAGCACACTCAGAACTGAAGGGAAGGGGAAAAAAAAAAAAAAAAAATCTTCAGCAGACTTCTCTTTTCTCTCCTTTCTCTGTCAATTAATTTAACCCTTTTTTGGCCGGTCAAACTGTTATGGTTCTCAATGGCAAGAGAACATAGCCCAGCAAACATAAGTACTAGCTCTTGGAAGGATGGAAACTAAACTGACCATGAACTAAACCTGCCGCACAACTAACAGTAGCCGGGTAGCGTTGCCTACGTTTTTTATCCCTAGACGCCCAGCGCCGGCCGGAGGACTAACTAATCCTGGCAGAGGAAAATATAGTCCTGGCTCACCTCTAGAGAAGTTTCCCCGATAGGCAGACAGAGGCCCCCACAAATATTGGCTGTGATTTTAGATGAAATGACAAACGTAGTATGAAAATAGGTTTAGCAAAATTGAGGTCCGCTTACTAGATAGCAGGAAGACAGAAAGGGCACTTTCATGGTCAGCTGAAAACCCTATCAAAATACCATCCTGAAATTACTTTAAGACTCTAGTATTAACTCATAACATCAGAGTGGCAATTTCAGATCACAAGAGCTTTCCAGACACAGAAACGAAACTACAGCAGTGAACTGGAACAAAATGCAAAAACAAACGAGGACTAAAGTCCAACTTAGCTGGGAGTTGTCTAGCAGGAGGAACATGCACAGAAAGGCTTCTGATTACAATGTTGACCGGCATGGAAGTGACAGAGGAGCAAGGTTAAATAGCGACTCCCACATCCTGATGGAAACAGGTGAACAGAGGGGATGATGCACACCAGTTCAATTCCACCAGTGGCCACCGGGGGAGCCCAAAATCCAATTTCACAACAGTTCACTAAATGCTAAAACTGATCTAGCAGGTCATTATGAGTTTGCAGATACCAAACATGTATAGGTTATTTTTTATTTAAAGGAAATCTGTCACCCCCAGGACCTATTAATATGGGCACACAGGACTAGTGTAACACTTCTATTACCTGTATGCCCATATTAACCCCATTCACCCCCAAGGGTGGTTTGCACGTTAATGACCAGGCCAATTTTTACAATTCTGACCACTGTCCCTTTATGAGGTTATAACTCTGGAACTCTTCAACGGATCTTGGCGATTCTGACATTGTTTTCTCGTGACATATTGTACTTCATGTTAGTGGTAAAATTTATTCGATATAACTTGCGTTTATTTGTGAAAAAAACGGAAATTTGGCGGAAATTTAGAAAATTTCGCAATTTTCCAACTTTGAATTTTTATGCCCTTAAATCACAGAGATATGTCACGCAAAATACTTAATAATTAACATTCCCCACATGTCTACTTTACATCAGCACAATTTTGGAAACAAAATTTTTTTTTGTTAGGGAGTTATAAGGGTTAAAAGTTGACCAGAAATTTCTCATTTTTACAACACCATTTTTTTTTAGGGACCACATCTCATTTGAAGTCATTTTGAGGGGTCAATATGATAGAAAATAACCAAGTGTGACACCATTCTAAAAACTGCACCCCTCAAGGTGCTCAAAACCACATTCAAGAAGTTTATTAACCCTTCAGGTGGTTCACAGGAATTTTTGGAATGTTTAAATAAAAATGAACATTTAACTTTTTTTCACACAAAATTTATTTCAGCTCCAATTTGTTTTATTTTACCAAGGGTAACAGGAGAAAATGGACCCCAAAAGTTGTTGTACAATTTGTCCTGAGTATGCTGATACCCAATATGTGGGGGTAAACCACTGTTTGGGCGCATGGCAGAGCTCGGAAGGAAAGGAGCGCCATTTTACTTTTCAATGAAAAATTGACTGGAATTGAGATGGGACGCCATGTTGCGTTTGGAGAGCCCCTGATGTGCCTAAACATTGAAACCCCCCACAAGTGACACCATTTTGGAAAGTAGACCCCCTAAGGAACTTATCTAGATGTGTGGTGAGCACTTTGACCCACCAAGTGCTTCACAGAAGTTTATAATGCAGAGCCGTAAAAATTAAAAATCATATTTTTTTCACAAAAATGATCTTTTCGCCCTTAATTTTTTATTTTCACAAGGGTAACAGGATAAATTGGACCCTAAAAGTTGTTTTCCAATTTGTCCTGAGTACGCTGATACCCCATATGTGGGTGTAAACCATTGTTTGGGCGCATGGCAGAGCTCGGAAGGGAAGGAGCGCCATTTTTACTTTTCAATGCAAAATTGACTGGAATTGAGATGGGACGCCATGTTGAGTTTGGAGAGCCCCTCATGTGCCTAAACATTGAAACCCCCCACAAGTGACACCATTTTGGAAAGTAGACCCCTTAAGGAACTTATCTAGATATGTGGTGAGCACTTTGACCCAACAAGTGCTTCACAGAAGTTTATAATGCAGAGCCGTAAAAATAAAAAATCATATTTTTTCACAAAAGTGATCTTTTTGCCCCCAATTTTTTATTTTCCCAAGGGTAAGAGAAGAAATTAGACCACAAACGTTGTTGTGAAATTTGTCCTGAGTACGACGATACCCCATATGTGGGGGTAAACCACTGTTTGGGCGCATAGCAGAGCTCGGAAGGGAAGGAGAGCCATTTTACTTTTCAATGCAAAATTGACTGGAATTGAGATGGGACGCCATGTTGCGTTTGGAGAGCCCCTGATGTGCCTATACATTGAAACCCCCCACAAGTGACACTATTTTGGAAAGTAGACCCCCTAAGGAACTTATCTAGATGTGTTTTGAGAGCTTTGAACCCCCAAGTGTTTCACTACAGTTTATAACGCAGAGCCGTGAAAATAAAAATTCTTTTTTTTTTCACAAAAATTATTTTTTAGCCCCCAGTTTTGTATTTTCACAAGGGTAACAGGATAAATTGGACACCATAAGTTGTTGTCCAATTTGTCCTGAGTACGCTGATACCCCATATGTGGGGGGGAACCACTGTTTGGGCGCCTGGCAGAGCTCGGAAGGGAAGGAGCGCCATTTGGAATGCAGACTAAGATGGATTGGTCTGCAGGCGTCACGTTGCATTTGCAGAGCCCCTGATGTACCCAAACAGTACAAACCCCAAACAAGTGACCCCATATTGGAAACTAGACCTCCCAAGTAACTTATGTAGATGTGTTGTGAGAACTTTGAACCCCCAAGTGTTTCACTACCGTTTATAACGCAGAGCCGTGAAAATAAAAATTCTTTTTTTTTTCCACAAAAATGATTTTTTAGCCCCCAGTTTTGTATTTTCACAAGGGTAACAGGATAAATTGGACACCATAAGTTGTTGTCCAATTTTTCCTGAGTACGCTGATACCCCATATGTGAGGGGGAACCACTGTTTGGACGCATGGCAGAGCTCGGAAGGGAAGGAGCGCCATTTGAAATGCAGACTTAGATGGATTGGTCTGCAGGCGTCACGTTGCATTTGCAGAGCCTCTGATGTACCCAAACAGTAGAAACCCCCAAGTGAGCCCATATTGGAAACTACACCTCCTAAGGAACTTATCTAGATGTGTTGTGAGAACTTTGAACCCCCAAGTGTTTCACTACAGTTTATAACGCAGAGCCGTGAAAATAAAAATTCTTTTTTTTTCCACAAAAATGATTTTTTAGCCCCCAGTTTTGTATTTTCACAAGGGTAACAGGATAAATTGGACACCAAAAGTTGTTGTCCAATTTGTCCTGAGTACGCTGATACCCCATATGTGAGGGGGAACCACTGTTTGGGTGCATGGCAGAGCTCGGAAGGGAAGGAGCGCCATTTGGAATGCAGACTTAGATGGATTGGTCTGCAGGCGTCACGTTGCATTTGCAGAGCCCCTGATGTACCCAAACAGTAGAAACCCCCCACAAGTGACCCCATATTGGAAACTAGACCTCCTACGGAACTTATCTAGATGTGTTGTGAGAACTTTGAACCCCCAAGTGTTTCACTACAGTTTACAACGCAGAGCCGTGAAAATAAAAAATCCTTTTTTTTTCCCACAAAAATGATTTTTAGCCCCCCAAATTTTTATTTTCCCAAGGATAACAAGAGAACTTTGAACCCAAAAGTTGTTGTCCAATTTGTCCCGAGTACTCTGATACCCCATATGTTGGGGTAAACCCCTGTTTGGGCGCACGGGAGAGCTCGGAAGGGAAGGAGCACTGTTTTACTTTTTCAACGCAGAATTGGCTGGAATTGAGATCGGACGCCATGTCGCGTTTGGAGAGCCCCTGATGTGCCTAAACAGTGGAAACCCCCCAATTATAACTGAAACCCTAATCCAAACACACCCCTAACCCTAATCCCAACTGTAACTCTAACCACACCCCTAACCCTGACACACCCCTAACTCTAATCCCAACCCTAATCCCAACCGTAAATGTAATCCAAACCCTAACCCTAACTTTAGCCCCAACCCTAACCCTAACTTTAGCCCCAACCCTAACCCTAACTTTAGCCCCAACCCTAGCCCCAACCCTAGCCCTAACCCTAGCCCTAACCCTAACCCTAGCTCTAACCCTAACCCTAGCCCTAACCGTAGCTCTAACCCTAACCCTAGCCCTAACCCTAGCCCTAACCCTAGCTCTAACTCTAGCCCTAACCCTAACCCTAGCCCTAACCCTAGCCCTAACCCTAACCCTAGCCCTAACCCTAACCCTAGCCCTAACCCTAACCCTAACCCTAGCCCTAATGGGAAAATGGAAATAAATACATTTTTAATTTTTTTTTATTTTTCGCTAACTAAGGGGGTGATGAAGGGGGGTTTGATTTACTTTTATAGTGGGTTTTTTAGCGGATTTTTATGATTGGCAGCCATCACACACCGAAAGACGCTTTTTATTGCAAAAAATATTTTTTGCGTTACCACATTTTCAGACCTATAATTTTTCCATATTTTGGTCCACAGAGTTATGTGAGGTCATGTTTTTTGCGGGACGAGCTAACGTTTTTATTGGTAACATTTTCGGACACATGACAGTTTTTGATCACTTTTTATTTTGATTTTTGTGAGGCAGAATGACCAAAAACCAGCTATTCATGAATTTCTTTTGGGGGAGGCATTTATACCGTTACACGTTTGGTAAAATTGATAAAGCAGTTTTATTCTTCGGGTCAGTACGATTACAGCGATATCTCATTTATATCATTTTTTTATGTTTTGGCGCTTTTATACGATTAAAGCTATTTTATAGAAAAAATAATTATTTTGGCATCGCTTTATTCTGAGAACTATAACTTTTTTATTTTTTTGCTTATGATGCTGTATGGCGGCTCGTTTTTTGCAGGACAAGATGACATTTTCAGTGGTACCATGCTTATTTATATCTGTCTTTTTGATCGTGTGTTATTCCACTTTTTGTTCGGCGGTATGATAATAAAGCGTTGTTTTTTGGTTCGTTTTTTTTCTTTTCTTACGGTGTTCACTGAAGGGGTTAACTAGTGGGACAGCTTTATAGGTTGGGTCATTACGGACGCGGCGATACTAAATATGTGTACTTTTATTGTTTTTTGTTTTTTTTTTAGATAAAGAAATGTATTTATGGGAATAATATATTTTTTTTTTAGGAATTTTTTTTTTTTTTTTTACACTTGTGGAAATTTTTTTTTTTACTTTTTTACTTTGTCCCGGGGGGGACATCACAGATCACCCATCTGACAGTTTGCACAGCACTCTGTCAGATGGGCGATCTTACTTTCATCGGAGCAGGCTGCTCTGCAGCCGGCTCCGGACCCTGACCCGGAAGTACTCCCTGCAGGACCCGGATGCAGCCCCGTGGCCATTTTGGATCCGGGGACTGCAGGGAGAAGACGCTCTGTACAAGGTGAGTACATCACCTTGTACCGATCGTCTCAGGGAAGCCTGCAGGGAGCCCCCTCCCTGCGCGATGCTTCCCTGTACCGCCGGTACACCGCGATCATGTTTGATCGCGGTGTGCCGGGGGTTAATGTGCCGGGGGCGGTCCGTGACCGCTCCTGGCACATAGTGCCGGATGTCAGCTGCGATAGGCAGCTGACACTCGGCCGCGATCGGCCGCGCTCCCCCCGTGAGCGCGGCCGATCGCATATGACGTACTATCCGGTCGGTGGTCATACGGGCCCACCCCACCTCGACGGGATAGTACATCAGATGTCAGAAAGGGGTTAATGGGTCATATACTTCTCGGGGGGGGGGGTGACAGATTCCCTTCATGTGGTAAAAACAAAATCCCAAATTTATAAGAAAAATAAAATTTGCTTATGTCACCATTTTCCGAGACCTGTTGCATCTCCAATTTTCGAGATCTGGGGCTGGGTGAGAGCTTATTTTTTGCACCCCAAGCTGATCTTTTTATTGATACAATTTTGAGGTAGATAAGATGTTTTGATTGCCTGTTATTGCATTTTATTGCAAAGTTGCGATGGTCCTAAAAACTTAAATATGGTGTTTCCATTGTATTTCTCGTTACGCCGTTTACCGATCTGACTAATTTACTTTACATTTTTACAGATTGGACTTTTCTGAACACAGCGATACCAAATATGTGTATTTTTTTATTGTTTTATTTTCAATGGGAGAAAATGGGGTTTCTGCAGACCTCCAGCTGTCATTACAACCCATCGGTGTCCCACAATCACGTAACAGAGGGGCGCTGATGGGCGAGACTGGTGACGCGCTTCTACATGTTAAATGTGCTGTGAGTGATTGAAAGCAGCATTTAACATTTTAACAGCCGCGGGTAGATCGCGAATCCATTTGAGCCTGTTAGAAGCATGTCAGCTGATCAGATCTGTTGTCATGTGCAGGGAAAGATGCAGGCTCAGCGCCAGAGACCGCATCAAAGACAGGAACGCGACCTTTGACGTACCTGCATGTCAAAGGTTGTGCAGTGATTAATATCTCAACAAGGACAACATCTGCAAGGAGTTTGTATGTTCTCCCCTTGTTTGCGTGGGTTTCCTCCGGGTACTCCGGTTTCCTCCCACATTCCAAAGACATACTGATAGGGAATTTAGATTGTGAGCCCCATCGGAGACAGCGATGATAATGTGTGCAAACTGTAAAGCGCTGCGGAATATGTTAGCGCTATATAAAAATAAAAATAAAGATTATTGTTCTCATTCAGATATTCATATATTTTTTGCATCTTGTTTTTCATGATACAAGGGGCTAATTTTTATGTAATTTTAATACTTTTTTTATTTCTGCAAATATCGGCAATATCAATGGGAGAATAAAGGAAATACTAGTCTTTTTTCACATTTAGAAAGACAAAATGTTATGACCCAAAAAAAATACAAAAATGTATAGAGCATAACGTTGGCACTACGTAGCGATTCAACTTAAAAATCATTTGTGCATAGGTTAGCTGGCTTCAAATGAGAGCCAAGTCAAACCATTCTGAATTGGAAGTGCTCAAATTCCTGGAGAAGAAATGTATAATAACCAATGCAAGAAGAAAAGGGATAGCACTCACTAGTAAACCGAAAAGCTTTATTTTATTCAAACAATAGTGCAAAGACAGATGGCGGAGGTGCAGGAAACACAAAGGCTATGGCTGTTTGGCGCTGGTCTGCATTTCTTCTGGTCCAATCATTCTCTCTGCTCCCCTTAGTATACCTTTCATTTCCTTTTTTAAATTCCCCATACGAGGGCCGTCTCCAGGTTTTCGTGGGCCCTGGGTGAAAGAGTCTCAGTGGGGCCCCTTAACACGTACCACGGTTCATGATGCACAGATTAGAAATATAGGTATAGTACAATGCCAAAGATTTCACTTACTTCTTACATTACATGAGTGATATCTACTGTAAAATCTACAACAACTCAGAAAACGGTAAATCCTCGTAGCACACAGAGAGTGCCCTGGGGGGATTCAAAAGTTTTCATTTTAGACCAAACAGTATAGTCCTCCATACATTATAATGGGCACTACATAGTCCTCCATACAGTATAATGAGCCCCATATATTGCTCCATACAATGTAATGAGCCCCATATAGCGCTCCATACAGAATAATGGACACTATATAATGCTCCATACAGAATAATGGACCCAATATATTGCTCTATACAGAATAATGGACCCCATATATTGCTCCATACAGAATAAATGGGCCCAATATAATACTCCATACAGAATAATGGATGCCATACATTTCTCCATACAGAATAACGGGCCACATATATTTTTCCATACAGAATAATGGACCCCATATAATGCTCCATACAGACTCACTCATACACAGCTGGTATCAGAAATAGTTTTCTGTTATGATGACCTGGTGGTTAGGAGCACTAGGAATGACCTGATGAGCAAACTAGTAATACAGGACAAGCTCTGGGAAGTGGGAGCTCTGCTGACCGCAACCCCTAATCCTATCCCAACAACTAGAAATAGCCGTGGAGCGTACCTGACTCTGCCTAGACGCCTCTTCACAGCCTAAGAGCTAACTACCCCTAAAGATAGAAAATAAGGCCTAACTTGCCTCAGAGAAATTCCCCCAAAGAGAAAGGCAGCCCCCCACACATATTGACTGTGAGTTAAGATGGAAGTCACAAACACAGGAATGAAATAGGTTTCAGCAAAGGAGGCCAGACTTAACTAAACAGACTTGAGGATAGAAAAGGTATCTTTGCGGTCAGCATAAAAAACTACCAAAAAACCACGCAGAGTGTGCAAAAGAGACCCCACACCGACTCACGGCGTGGAGGTGCCACTCTGCATCCCAGAGCTTCCAGCTAGCAAGGCAGAATCATGATAGCAAGCTGGACAAGAAAACAATGGTAAACAAATAAGCTAGCAGGGACTTAGCTTTTGCTGGAATAGACAGGTCATCTGAAGATCCAAGAGAGAACTGAACCAGTACTAGGACATTGACAGCTGGCATGAAGTAACGATCTAAGTGGAGTTAAATAGAGCAGCCAGCCTAGGACTAAACGAGGTCAGCTGAGGAAGGAACCTCAGAACCAGTAGCTCCACTCACAGCCACCAGAGGGAGTCCATGGACAGAACTCGCCGAAGTACCATTCATAACCACCGGAGGGAGTTCGAGAACAGAATTCACAACAGTTTTCTGCATCATGCTATGTTCCCACGATCAGTATTTGGTGGGTTTTTTATATTGCAAATTGTCTGCAAATTAGATTACTTGCATGTTTTTCATTGTGTTTCTGTCTCCTTTTGGTGTGTCATGTTTTACACAAAGTAGCTTTGTTTTTGATACTTGCCCACAATCAGGTTTTGGGGATTTTCTGATGCTTCGTATTTTTGCTGCACAAAAAGACAATGTTTTATGTACAGAATAGACTTACATTAAATGCGAAAAATCCTCAAGTAAAAAACACATGTACGTTTTTAGTGTGTTTACGCCGTGGAAACGCATCAAAAATTCATGTGATCCGCACATGACTGTATAAAGAATTTGTCAAAGACAAATACCAGGAAGTATCAAAAACAAAACAGGTTTATTAAAACATTACATAACACCAACAAAAGACAAAAAATTGAGTAAAAAACACAATAAAAATGCATAAAGAAACGCACTCAAATATGCAATGAAAAAACGCAAGTAACCTAATTTACTTAAGAGGTGCAGAAATTGTATAGGAAATCTGTAACATTAAAAAACTCACAAAAATTTCATTGTGGGAACGTAGCCTAAGGCCACATTCAATATTTTTCATTAGTGTTTGTAAGCCAAAAGCAGGAGTGGGTGAAAAAAGCAGAAGAAGTGCGCAAGCTTCAATTATTGCTCGCTCACACTAGCGTATAAATCAGAGGAGTGCAATCTGAAAAAAAAATGAATTGCTCTAGAGCCAATGTTATTCAATGCGGCAATGCAGATCTGTTTATTTTTTCGCAACTGATTTCAGCCTGAGAAAAAAATTGCAGAATGCTGCGATTTCACTCTGAAATTGGACAATGCAAGAAAAAGAAATCACATGCCATATGAATCATCAGTATGACATCTGATTTTTATGGAAACATTGCCTTTCTATAGCATAGGAAACTGTAAATGGCCCTGTAAGAGATTAATAGCTGCACATGGATGACAAGTGAGAAAAAAAGTGTGAATGAACCCTTGTACTTTTCATTTCATTGTTCCACTCGTGATTTTGGAGTACAAATACTGATGTAAAATTTAGATGCAGAGCAAAGTGCTGATTTCAGATGTCCAAGTCATCTCCTCAAACAGGGGCTCATAAAGTTAAAGTTGGAGGTTTGGGTCAGTTGTCAGATAATAGATCAGCAAGGAGTTTGGTAAAGTTAAAAGTGATAGTTGTAGATGTCAACAGGGCAAGGAAAGGGATTCAGTTATTTGACAGAAAAGTGAAAATACATACAGATGCTTCTCACAAAATTAGAATATCATCAAAAAGTTAATTTATTTCAGTTCTTCAAAACAAAAAGTGAAACTCATATTATGTAGAGTCATTACAAACAGAGTGATCTATTTCAAGTGTTTATTTCTGTTAATGTTGATGATTATGGCTTACAGCCAATGAAAACCCAAAAGTCATTATCTCAGTAAATTAGAATACTTTATAACACCAGCTTGAAAAATGATTTTAAAATCCAAAATGTTGGCCTACTGAAATGGATGTTTAGTAAATGTACTCAATACTTGGTTGGGGATCCTTTTGCATCAATTACTTTCATCTGCAAACAACACCTTGGACCACTGAGCAACAGTCCGGTTCTTTTTCTCCTTGGCCCAGGTAAGGCTACTTTCACACTAGCGTCGTTTGCAATACGTCGCAATGCGTCGTTCAGGAGAAAAAACAGACAACTTTGCAGGATGCGTTTTTTCCCATAGATTTACATTACCGACGCATTGCGACGTATTCCCACACGTCACAACCGTCGTGTGACGGTTGCATCGTGTTTTGGCGAACCGTCGGCACAAAAAAAGTTACATGTAACTTTTTTTGTGCGTCGAGTCCGCCATTTTCGACCGCGCATGTGCGGTTGAAACTCTGCCCCCTCCTCCCCGGACCTTGCAATGGGGCAGCGGAAGCGTTGTAAGACTACTTCCGCTGCCCACGTCGGGCATTTATTTCACAGCATGCGTCGGTACGTCTGCCCGACGCTCTGCGACGGGCCCGTACCGACGCTAGTGTGAAAGCAGCGTAAGACACTTTTAGCGTTGTCTATTGGTCAGGAGTGGCTTGACACAAGGAATGCGACACTTGTAGCCCATGTCCTGGATACGTCTGTGTGTGGTGGCTCTTGAACCTATGATTCCAGCAGTAGTCCATTCCTTGTGAATCTCCCCCAAATTTTTGAATGGCCTTTTCTTAACAATCCTTTCAAGGCTGCGGTTATCCCGGTTGTTTGTGCACCTTTTTCAACTACACTTTTTCTTTCCACTCAACTTTTCATTAATATGCTTGGATACAGCACTCTGTGAACAGCCAGCTTCTTTTAGCAATGACTTTTAGTCCTTGTGGAGTGTCAATGACTGCCTTCTGGACATATTTCAAGTCAGCAGTCTTCCCCATGATTGTGGAGCCTACTGAAACAGACTAAGGGACCTTTTTAAACCTTTTTAAAAGCTTAGAAAGCCTTTGCAGATGTTTTTAATTATTCTAACTTACTGAGATAATGACTTTTGGGTTTTCATTGGCTGTAAGCCAGAATCATCAACATTAGCACAAATAAACACTTGAAATAGATCACTCTGTTTGTAAAACACATACTATAGTGAAAATAATGGAATGGAAACTGACCCTAGAAAACTGTACCTTCAGTTGACCATATGTAGTCTACAACATGTTCACAAAGTATGGTAAATTGTAAGTTATAGCAGCGCCTTCTAGTATAAAAGGAAGAACCTTTAGGTAGAGGTACTAATAGCTGCCTACTAAAGATTAGTAAATTGATCCCCATGACCTTGGTCCAGCAGCCACGTCAGCATTCCATGGCCGTCGGATGTCAGCTTTGCAAATTGCTTCCAACCTGCTAGTAAGCCCAACATCTCTTCTGATTAGTAGGCCTGGCATAACATCATGCAGTCATCATGACGCAACAATGGCGTCACAGTAGGTATGCAAATCAGAAGGGGTGGCTGCATTAGCAGGCTCCTGTTTGTAAAATTATTTAACCCCTTCAGATGGATTTACATTGTAGGACATGACTGTACGATGGACAGGTATGGAATATTGTTGTTTTTTTATTTTCCCTTTTTTTCAGAAGACAAGGGTCGTCAGTTGGATTGAGCATACAATAAAGATGTTAAAACCCCACGTGTATTTATTTCATTAAAATACTTTATTCACAATGTGTGTGTGCTTTTTTTAACCCTTTATTACTATTGGATTAATAATGGATAGGTGTCTTATTGACATCTCTCCATTATTAACCAGGCTTAATGTCACCTTACATTAGCAAGGTGACATTAACCCCTTATTACCCCATATCCCACCTCTACAGGAGAGTGGGAAGAGAGGCTACAGTAAGTACCAGAATAGGTGCATCTTACAGATGTGCCTTTTCTGGGGTGGCTGGGGGAAGATGTTTTTAGGCATGGGGGCCCAATAGCCATGGTCCCTCTCTAGGCTATTAATATTTGCCCTCAGTCACTGGCTTCCCCACTCTGGCAGAGAAAACTGCAAGGGAGCCCCAGCCAGTTTTTCCATTATTTAACCCTTTATTTTAACACCTAGAGCTCCCAAATTTTGCATACAGACACTTCTAACACTATTAGTGATGAATATGTAAAAAAAAAGGGATATGAAATGGTTTACTGTTTCAAAACCTGTCGGGTTTGATAAGGAGATAGCAAAATCGATAGCAATTGAATTACCCGCTTTTCTGCTATCTAGCTCTGTATTAAATAAATATATATATATATGTGTGTGTCTCACTGACATATATATATATACATATACACTCACTGGCCACTTTATTAGGTACACCTGTCCAACTTCTTGTTAACACTTAATTTCTAATCAGCCAATCACATGGCGGCAACTCAGTGCATTTAGGCATGTAGACATGGTCAAGACAATCTCCTGCAGTTCAAACCGAGCATCAGTATGGGGAAGAAAGGTGATTTGAGTGCCTTTGAACGTGGCATGGTTGTTGGTGCCAGAAGGGCTGGTCTGAGTATTTCAGAAACTGCTGATCTACTGGGATTTTCACGCACAACCATCTCTAGGGTTTACAGAGAATGGTCCGAAAAAGAAAAAAAATCCAGTGAGCGGCAGTTCTGTGGGCGGAAATGCCTTGTTGATGCCAGAGGTCAGAGGAGAATGGGCAGACTGGTTCGAGCTGATAGAAAGGCAACAGTGACTCAAATCGCCACCCGTTACAACCAAGGTAGGCCTAAGAGCATCTCTGAACGCACAGTGCGTCGAACTTTGAGGCAGATGGGCTACAGCAGCAGAAGACCACACCGGGTACCACTCCTTTCAGCTAAGAACAGGAAACTGAGGCTACAATTTGTACAAGCTCATCGAAATTGGACAGTAGAAGATTGGAAAAACGTTGCTTGGTCTGATGAGTCTCGATTTCTGCTGCGACATTCGGATGGTAGGGTCAGAATTTGGCGTAAACAACATGAAAGCATGGATCCATCCTGCCTTGTATGGAGCATCTTTGGGATGTGCAGCCGACAAATCTGCGGCAACTGTGTGATGCCATCATGTCAATATGGACCAAAATCTCTGAGGAATGCTTCCAGCACCTTGTTGAATCTATGCCACGAAGAATTGAGGCAGTTCTGAAGGCAAAAGGGGGTCCAACCCGTTACTAGCATGGTGTACCTAATAAAGTGGCCGGTGAGTGTATATAGACTGTATATATGTTTTCACGAATATTTGAGCCCATGGATCCATTCTATGTCCATTTTGCAAGCCGGCGAGAAAATCCCGCTGTACGGATGCCATACGGAGGTTTACATGCACAAAATACGCAGCCACACCTTGCCAACGGATGACATATGGATCACTGTTCAGGGAACATTTCTGCATATTTGATCTGTAAAAAACGGACCGTATTTTTATACGTTGTATGTGTCTCCAGCCTTAGGTTAGGGCTCAGAAGGAAAGGTGTGCTATTTAACTTTTGAAGTACAAATTTGTGTGGAATAGATTGTGGGTGCCCTGTCACATTATTGGTGACCCCATTTTTTAAATTGCAACTCTTAAGGAATTTACCTAGGGATGTAGTTACCTTTTTGGACCCACAAGTGATTCATGCAAGTTTGTAACATTGGGACATGAAAATGATAAAAGCAAAAATGTAGAGCTACTGTAAAACATTTTTGTGGGAAAAAAATATTTTTCAAGTGAAGCATATGAAAATGGACCCTAAAGTAATTTCTCTTTAGTACCTCGATACCCCTTATGTTGTCGGAAACTTCTGTTTAGGCACTTGGCGGAGTTTCAAAAGGAAGAAGTGTAATTTTACTTTTCGTGCACAATTTGGAGTGGAATAAACTACGGACTCCCAGTTGTCTTTGAAGGAATCAAGATAGCAGAAACACCCCACAAGTAACACCATTTTGGATATTATATACACATCAAGGAATTCTTGTGGGGGTGTAAAGACCTTTTTTGAGCCACAGGTACTTCACAAAAGTTTTTAACATTAAAAAGCAAAAATTATTGTTTTTTTTTCTATTGAATTGATGATTTAGCCCCAAAAATGGACATCATAGTTCGTAAAGCAATTATTCCAGAACACAGTAATGCCTTATATATTGTCAAAAACTACTGTTTCTACACACAACAGGGCTCAGAAGGGAAGAAATGCTAATTGTCATTTCTGCAAATTGTCTGAAATAGTTAACTGGGGCCAATTTTTACCACCCTCTGGCTGCCAGAGCAGCAGAAACTGCACTAAAGTGACCCAATTTCAGAAACTACACTGAAAGAATTCATCTACATATGAGTGTAGTAAGCATTTTCCATCCACATGTGCTTCACTGAATTTTATAATGCTGGGTCAATTTAAGTGTTTTTCACTACAATAAAAAAAAATTCTGGTACCAGGTTAGCCGGAAAAATCGATGTAAACACTTATGCCCAAAAAATGACAAAAGTATTCTAGAGGTGATACCTTTATCAGCTAACCAGAAAAATTATATTTGCAAACCAGGCCACACAAGTTGTCTGACGAATTGCCTTGTCAGATTCAACAAGTTCAGCACTGGAGACAATAGACATGGGAGAAAGAGTGGAGAACTATAAGTCTTAGATTCATAGCCCATTGATTCTAGTCCATCGTTTGGATACTTTGATACCCTGATTTTGCTTTTTTTCTGGTAGTTCCAATCTGTGGTCATCCTCCTTTCTAGGAACAATTCCAAAAATATAGCTTGCTACATCTTTTCTCATTCAGTCCCTGTTTTGGTAAGTCAAAACTATCAAAACAATTAGAAAAAGATAGGTGAGAATCCATAAAGGGGTTATCCAGGACCAGGACTATTTTGTTTTTTTTACTACAAACCTAAAAACTAACCGACAAGTGGTGGATAACTACCTGCTTGTTGTACCCGCACCAATCACTGCCAGCACACAGTAGTCATAGACCATTCCTGTTGGTTATTCAGCGGCTTCCGGAGATGTCAAGGGCAGCAGGGCATGGCAGCCGCTTCTCTTAACCTCTGCTAATGGGGTGTGACTGCTGATGTTGTGCTGATTGACAGCTATCTCCCCGCTGCCTAAAGGCGGAAGTCAGCTTGCAATCAGGATGATGTTGGCAGTCATGCTATGTCAAAAGAGCTACCCAGAAGAGGAAGATCTGCCGTGTTGACGTTGAGTAGCTGAATTGCCAGTACGAGTGGTCAATGACCGTTCTGTCTCGGCGCGGGGTAGAACTGGCAAGTAGTTAGCAACTACTTTACCTGCCTGTCAGTTATAAAGCCCATAGCAAAAAACAAATAGTCCTGGATAAACCCTATAAATGCTGTGTTATAAATTTGTTATTGATGTTTTACTTTTGGGGAAGTATGGCATTGGGTACTTAGAAGGTGTTGCTGGGGTCCTTTTCAGTATTTCCTAGCACTTTCAGTAGTACTTTAGTCCTCACAGGTAACAGTGTCTGCCATATCAAACATTATGAAGTTACAAAAAATTACTACAGACCATATTTTTTAGCACTAGACCAACCTACCAAAAAAAAAAGAATAAAAATACACAAGGAATGTAAAGCTATCATACTTAATACTGGGAACACTGTACCTGAATGCAGACGTTATCTGGAGCGCTGGACAGGATGGCACAAATCAGAAAACCATGAGTAGCTGCAGAGGTGCAGGAGTGCAGGGTAAAAGCATATAGATGAGCCGTGCCCAAGATGGATGAATGGCTGCAGGCAATACCACTAGCAAACTGATATTTTCTCACTCAGAGAGTTGAATCTAAGGAGTCCTTTTTCTTTCCTTCGCCCAGCACCCTGTACGGAAGTTCTAACTCCACTCCAAGGGAACGCCCCAGTTGCTAATCCCAAGACATCCTTGTAAGCTAGCTCATCCTTGAGTTGATTCCTTTGCTCCAACAGAAATAGAAGCTTAAGTAATGTGTTGCTCCGTTACTTATCAGCAGCAAGTCTTCAAAATGCAAGCATGACGTCTTTGAAAGGTCCAGGGCTCTGGAGTAGGCATTTGATGGAAGATTTGTGGGGGTCATCATACATCATAGCCAAAGCATCCAAAAAGGCATTAAGATCCAGAAGCAAAGAGAAATCCAGATGAAGTTTTCATGCCCAGGATATAGGACCATGGTGCCCACCTTGACCTTGTCGATAGCACAGGTCTATAGGAAAAAAAAAGCAAGCAGTTTCTGTAAAATAAAATTTCAGAGGCAAGAAAGTGTCCAGGTAAGATTACCTATGACTCAGCAATGAGTGAAAACAGGTCAGACTTACTCTGCACATTGGATGAAGAGCAGCAGGCAATACTGCTACCAGGTTGATGCTGGCTGACTTAGGGCACAGAGTCTACAAAGCTCATGACTGCTCACCCTCTGTCGGCTATTACGAAGGAATTTGATAAGTATGGACTTAAAATGCGTATAATTCATATCAATTATATTTCTCAACCTGGATAACTTAATGACTGTTTTGACCAACTAGGCCAAGGAGGGCATGTTCAGAAGACATTTGGGAATAGAAAGATGCAGGAAGATACTTCTTCCAGAGCTTTTGCCTTGCTGGCTCAAAGTGGTTTTGCAATGTTGAGTATTCCTATCAATCTTACAACATTTGGGATAATTCAGCTTATGGGATAATGCATCAAAAGAGAAGTTTATGGTGTATCTGAGTCAATGTATACATTGCATTAAATCACTATGGCCAAGTAGCTCTATTTGAAAGAAACATCAAAGTTTATGAACGTTTTCCTTCAAAACAACTTAATAGCTGTAGAAAATATTCTTATTTTTGAAGCAAACAGCTCTAAGAAGTTATTAATTGTACCACTCACAATGGAGAATGAAGGTACGATTTCAAAAAAAGGAGAATTTCACAATGATTTTTTTTTTGATGGCAAACAATTTACTATTGCAACATTTTTCATGGGCTTCATAAACACTGTTTTGGAAAATAACCGTGATGGAAATAGCCTTTATAAATAAAAGAGAACATTTGTACATAAGCCTAGCTGTGTAGGAAGCTCTTAATGTCTTCTCTTCCACATAAACATACAAAATGGTTTGTACGGGGCATTGATGAGCAAGTGGAAAATAAACATGATGTTCTAGTGCCTTAAACCTGCTCACTCCTCTTCTACAATGGGGAAAGTCAAACACTGCAACAAGTGTCTGAAGCCGACGGCTTGTTTATCGTCAGAAAGATGGATGTTCTTTATAGAAACTGCATTAGCATTTTGTCTTTTCTTAACATCAATTCAACCAAAGATAAATCCATAATTTAGTATAAAACAAAACTGCAGCCATCACTGTGGATCATATATAGCAAGACTGAATTAAATAGCATGGAGAATTAATCAAAATGAAAAATGGATAAATAGAAATAGTGATATTTACCAGTTCATTATTTACACAGTTGACCATACAATGGTGCGATATTCTAGAGTGATCAATAGCTACACTAGTGGTCGTGTGTTTGCAATGGAGAAAGCAGAGTAACCTCTGCAGGTTATCTACCTAGAGAAGAAGAGGATCAGACATTCAAACTCTTCCTGAGCTGTCACATCATATGTCGGGTCCCCGTCTTTGGAGCAGGCTCAGAAGCTGAGCCTGCATTACTGCCGGCAGATGATGGCTGTGTTATTGAGCCACCTTCTGCTTTGCTTCTAAAAGTAATAAGTGGAGGTCCTCACACTGTTGTTAACTCCTTAAATGCAGTTAACAATCTCTGACAGCGGCATTACAGTGTGTGACTCAGGGAAACGCCATTTCAAGCATCCATTGACACCCCCGTGACACAGGGTGCTGATGGGTTTCCATGACAGTCGGGTGTCTGCTGAAGATCCCAATATCTGTCATGATGGTACTCCTATGAAAACCAGCCTCTGAGAGTTCATGTCCCCTGAGGGAGTGTGAAGGAACAGATGAATGACCTCGGGGAGACCAAAACATCCAATACTGCGGAGACACCATCACGTGTTTCTCAACGCAGTGATCCAGAACACTGCCCCCATCCCTTATGGGAAATATGCAAATGCATGTAAAGTAAGCTGGATGTTTTGGTCTCCCCGAGGTCATTCATCTGTTCCTTCATAGCCTTTCACCAGGCACTGCTCCTAATAGCCAGTTTCCTACTCCACACTGATGAGGGGCAAAAACCCCAAAACAGCTGTTTGTGGATGGATACCATGCTTGGCATAGGTGGTCTTCCTTTATTGGATATTCTCCTTTATTGGATGCTGCCCTTCCCGTGGTTGTTCCTTCCCGGAGAAAGGCCTGGCTATTCATTGCTTGCGTTGAGAAACACGTGATGGTGTCTCCGCAGCTTACTTTACATGCGTTTGCATATTTCCCATAAGGGATGGGGGCAGTGTTCTGGATCACTGCGTTGAGAAACACGTGATGGTGTCTCCGCAGTGTTGGATGTTTTGGTCTCCCCGAGGTCATTCATCTGTTCCTTCATAGCCTTTCACCAGGCACTGCTCCTAATAGCCAGTTTCCTACTCCACACTGATGAGGGGCAAAAACCCCGAAACAGCTGTTTGTGGATGGATACCATGCTTGGCATAGGTGGTCTTCCTTTATTGGATATTCTCCTTTATTGGATGCTGCCCTTCCCGTGGTTGTTCCTTCCCGGAGAAAGGCCTGGCTATTCATTGCTTGCGTTGAGAAACACGTGATGGTGTCTCCGCAGCTTACTTTACATCCCTGAGGGAGTGTGACATTAGTCACTTCTCACTGACAGACCGTGAGGCAGAGAAATCAAGTGTTTAAGGGCCTGCAAACAAGCAGTATGTTACTGTTTTCTAAAAAATAAGGGCTCGCACATCGAGCCCGCATCTTTCCCTGCAAATGATGGCTGATTTAATCAGCCATCATGTGCCTTTAACAGAGATTGATTAAATCCAGATGTCAATTTCTGATAGCGGCATCTAACACGCGTCAGCAGGGGGCACGTCATTCCACGTTCCCATCGGTGTGCCCGTGATGTGACTGCCGGGGCGCTGATGGGTTTACAAGGCAGATGGGGGTCTGCTGATGAACCCCATGCCTACCATTACAATCCTCCTGTGAAATCTAGCTCACGGCTGGCGTTCATGGGAGATCATGATTGTCCCTACACATAGCATGGCTGATGCACTGCTATGTCTAGCACAAGCAATCAGATGATCGCAGCTTCAAGTAAAAAGTGAAAAAAAAGTTTAAAAATAAGAAAAAACACAAAAGTTCAAATCACCCCCTTTTGCCCCCTTAAAAATAAAATACAGTAATTAAAAAAAATAATAATAATTAAAAATACACATATCTGGTGTTGCTGCCTTTGGAAAAGCCTGAGCAATCAAAATATAAAGTAAATGAATCCGATTGGTAAACGGCAAAACCAGAGGAAAAAAAAATCAAACACGACAGAATTACGTTTTTTTTGGGCAGCTGCAACATTGCAATAAGGTGTAATAACAGGTGATCAAAACATCATATATACCCCAAAATGGTATCAATAAAAACATCAGCTCAGGGTGCAACAAATTAGCCATCCCACAGCCCCAGATCCGGAAAAATGAAAATGTTACAGGTCTTGGAAAATGGTGACAAGAGAAATTTTTCTTTCTCTTACAAATTTCTATCTTTTCAGCGTTTTGGGGTACAAAACACTGATGTTCATGAATCGGAGCAAATATCTGCTGTGACATCTGTAGAGCCAAAGAATAAAGAGAGACAGAAGTGAAGACACAGACAATCAAGACACAGAGAAAACGTAACACATAGAATTATACAGCATATAAATAACCTCCTACTTACTTGCTGCTCATATATAACCCTAAGAAACCAATATATAAAAGTTACTACAATCACAAAGCTAAGCATACAACATGTCTATGAATGTTAGACTTTTCAGTGCAATCCTCTGTCTAGTTTAGCACATTTATTCTCCATGCAGAAATATCCATCAGCTATTACAACACATTCAGATACCTTATGATCTAAAGAGAACATCACTGGCCTGGGGTCCTGGTCTCCTACCTAGTGCTCTCCCAATGAACAAGCTTCAGAAATCCCAATGACTAGCTGAATTCCTTATATTGTAGTATAGCACCACCTGCTGGAGTCAAGCAAGAGTTGTGCGATGTTTGAGAAAGGTGGAATATCTTTTATATATATAAGACTACATTCCCAGATGAGTAATTAGTGTGTTTCTGATGTTGCCCCTTTTATGCACTTATTAGCTAAATTAAGTAACAAGCTTTTTATTGCATTGTGTTTTCGGGTGCATTTTTTTTCATGCATTTTTTTATAGTATTTTTGAGGGTGCGTTTTTTGTTTCTTTTTGGTATGTCATGTGTTATATAAGGCCGGTTTGACATTTGCAGTTGTGTCCGCAGCGTTTCTTCTGCAAATATCCGCATGTGTTGTGTATTCCTATATTTAACATTAGGGACGCATGCGTCTGTGATAGTTCACGTTTTGCCGCGTTTGACGACGCATGCGTCGTTTCGTCGTCTGCGCTTTGGCGCGGTAAACGCTACATGTAGTAATTTTAGAGGCGTCAATTTTCAGCCTGGAAACGTATGCGGTCGATTGCGTAAGGAATGCGCCAAAAAAACGCATTGCTGTCTATATGAACGCATGCGTTACACCACAGAAAAACATGTCTAGACACTAATTAGTCACCCCCCACATACAAAGTGATAAAAGGAGGGAGTGGACATTTGTAGGTCACTACGCAGCAGACAGCCAAGCAGAGCAGACAGACCACAGCACCTTGGAGTAAACAAGCCTCTGAACAATGTGAGTATATCCTAGCCAATGCCTCTATTTTCTATTTTCTGTCTCTACATGTCCTAATTTCTGCCATTTCTTTCTTTCTGCATGCATCAGAATCTCTTCTTCTTCTTCTGATGAGGATCAAACGCCTGGGCCTGCACAAGCGGAAAATGTCAGTGAAGTGAGTACTCACCTCCTCAGATTGGTAAGTATTCACTGTCACATCTACACATGACAATTTATTTTTTCCTTTTTTCAGAGCACTTCTTCTACTGCGGCAGAGACTGGGCAGGAGCAGCGGAGTCACGGTCGGGTGGCACGGCGGCAGTGTGTAAGTATACCTGGCTGACTGTTTATTGTATCCTCACTTTACAATTCTTGAATCTTCATTTCTTTACTTTTCTCTTTCTTTCCCTTTTGCTTCTGCACTAATTTTTTTTTACTTCCAATATTCATGCCATTTTTCTGCTTCTGTCTTCTTTCTTCCTTATGTTAATGTCTCCAACATTAATGTCCTTTTTTTTTTTTTTAAGTTCCAGAACGGGATGAGGACCTCATAGACAATGACCACCTCATCTCCCTGGTCCATGAGCGAGTCCCGTTGTGGGACACCCGGGATCCACTGCACTCCAACAACGTGACGATCCGGCGCCTATGGAATGAGGTGGCCATAGAAATGTGGGATGGCTGGGACAATGCCCCGACTCCGGTCCGAACTGCATTTGGTAAGTATTGCACTGCAGTGTGATGCAGCCAAGACCTTGGCCGTGCTCACACAACTGTGTATGATGAGAGAAAGTCATGAGATTTTCTCTCAGCACACACAGTTGTGTGAGCACGGTCAAAAGACCATTGTCTAACCATTATGTTTTGTTTTTTCAACAGTGGCCAAAGTCAAAACACGTTGGCGATCGATGAAGAACCGCTTAAACAAGCACCTGCGCCAAGAGAACCGTGTTCCCAGTGGTTCTGGAGCAAGGATCCGAAAATACAAATACCACCGCATCCTTGCATTTTTGAGACCGGTCCTTGCCCAGAGAACGTAAGTATATTGGTGAAAAAAAAGATGTTTTGTAATGCATTTGGCTGCCGTCACACTAGCATTTTTTGGTCACTATTTTGCATCAGTATTTGGAATCCAAAATCAGGAGTGATTGATAAATGCAGAAGTGGTGCATATGTTTTTATTATACTTTTCATCACATAGTTCCACTCCTGTTTTTGGCTTACCAATAGTGATGTAAAATACTGACCAAATACTGTTGTTGTGACGGCAGACTGCACAACAGATCTATAGGCATCAAGTCAGGTGTCAGAAATAATGAATTCATGATGCACAAAGAAATGGCTCATGAATTCATAATTTCTGACACATGTCCTGGTGAGTAATAGATATGCCTTGTATCACCTCCATCGTCCCTTCATATTTTGCATCAGTATTTGGAATCCAAAAGCAGGAGTGGATGATTAATGCAGAAGTGGTGCATATGTTTTTATTATACTTTTCCTCGTACTGTAGTACTCCTGATTTTGGCTTGCAAAGTCTGATGTAAAACTCTGTCCAAATACTGCTAGTGTGACCTCAGCCTTAATCTCTATGTTTATATTCCACAGGACTTTACGTTTTGTAAATGTTTGGTCTTACATTTTTTTCATTCTTTTTTCACAGCACATGGAGCACCACTGTTGGCCCAGGTTCTGGAGCGGTCCTTCATCAGTCAGCCATGGACCCGTCCCAGCCATCCTCCAGCGCTGCAGCAAGTGGGCCTGCCACGCTAACTGGAGACCAGGAAGCTGGTCCATCAGGTGATCCCCTTCCCCAGTCCTCTGCCTCTGCCCATTTTTTGGGGGGCTCCTCCCGGCAGTGGCAGAGGGCCGCGGACAGGTCACTCATGCCTGAGTTTTTGCACTTGAGCTCAGTCTTCCACGAGGGACTCAAGGCGATGGGTGACCAACTGGATACTGCCATTAGCCATATGAGTACACGTATCCAGGAGGTTACCACAGCCCTTGTCCAAGTGAAAGCCGACCTCCAGAGGCCAGCACATCATTTTTTTAATCAAATTGAACAGGGCATGTCGGAACACCTTACTCCCGATCTCCAGATTAGTGTTATGCAGGCCTGCAATGCTGCTTACGTGCAGGCTATGCAGCAGAGTCGGTATTTTCAGCAGACAGTGGGGGCATTTCCACCTGTGCCCACACTGTCACGCTTTACCTCAATGCCGACCTCTGCTGCATACCACTGCATAACCACCTCCATTCCAAGCACTGCCGTACACCACTATAGCACCACGACCATGCCGAGTGCTGTAGGACAGCCCACCGCCACCACCATGACAATCGCTGCTCCTGCTTGGACCTCCTCCAGTGCCACCTCCATGCGGCAGCCGCAGGACCCTGGCATGGCCTTCACTACTGCCACCACAACAGCAATGCCGCTGCCGGACCCTGCCCTGGCGTTCCCAGCCACCACGACAGCAATGCCGCTGCCGGACCCTGGCCTGGCGTTCCCCGCCACCACCACAACAGCAATGCTGCTGCCAGACCCTGCCCTGGCGTTCCCCGCCACCACAACAATGCCGCTGCACAGGCACACGGACCGTGACAGGTCGGCCACCACGGCCAGGCCAATACCAATGAGCCCAACGAGGCTCCCAGGACAGCTGCGCCGATCCAAGAAAGGGAAAGGCAAAAAAAAACTAAAGACAATAGCTATCCCTCCCCCCTCACCTCCCAATGTGTCTGTAATGTCTGGTTTGTCTCACTCTTTCAGTGTGTCTCTGCCCTCTCATGTGACTAGTCCAATCCCCGAATTTCCAGACCCCAGTAATTTTATAGCACCTTCTCCAGCCACCCCTGCGTCGTCCACAGTTAGCCAGCCCTCACAGCTCCACACCCCCCAATTTCGTCAATCAACCCCAAGCAGGTGCAGTTAATTTTTTATTTTAGTTTGTTTTGTTAAAATAAATACTCTTTTTTTTTTTGCCCCCAATAAGGTTTGTTTAATTGTGTATTTCGCTGCCGGCAACACACACCGTGCGCCAAATCTAAAAATGCGCCGAACACTTTTTTGGGGGCCACCTCCTAGCTCCAGTAGTTAGTTAGTACAACACTGAAGCTTTGTGTGTGTTTGGTATAGAGATATGAGGTTGCCCCCAAAAAAACACTTGTATTTTCTCCAAAACCTCTTCTTTCTGTTTACTCTGTGACTTTTTGTCACAGACTGAAGACAAAATGGTGGTAATACACAGCTGAATACACAGCAGAACTATACTCAACAGGTCGTGTCTTCAGAAAATCATTAGTTATGACACCTGACCTGGTGAGTTGAGAAATGCCTTGTATTACCTCCATTTTATCTTCTTTGTACATTAAATCTATTTCACACAAAGTGAAGGGACGATGGAGGTGATACAAGCCATATCTATACTGACCAGGACATGTGTCAGAAATAATGAATTCATGAGCCGTTTATTTGTGCATCATGAATTCATTATTTCTGACACCTGACTTGATGACTATAGATCTGTTGTGTAGGCTGCCGTCACACTGTCAGCATTTGCTCAGTATTTTAATTTACATCACTATTGGTAAGCCAAAACCTGGAGTGCAACAATGTGAGGAAAAGTATAATAAAAACATATGCACCACTTCTGCATTTAACAACCACTCCTGGTTTTGGCTTACAAATACTGATGTACAGTGCTGAACAAATACTGCGAATGTGATGGCACCAAACAGCCATCGTCTCTACAGTCTGTGTCAAATAGCTACTGGTGAACCGAGCCAGGACGCAATGACGTCAACAACCTAAGCCCAAAAACCCAAAGTGGTTTGTAAAGGAAATACATAGGAGACATGGGGAAGATAATAAAACACAATTATTTTATTACAAGAAACATTAACATTTAAAACATAACTGTTACAGACCCGAAGCCAACAGGACATTTTACACCATATTGTCCTGCCATGCCACACGTCCAATGTCAGAATCAAAAAAGGCAGCAAATTAGTCCCGCATGTGGCCAACTTCAAGAGTTGACTGCAGCGGGTGATGCCGGTAATCAGGCAAAGGGTTTGCAACTTGTTCATCAAGTTCAATGGTGGGTTGCTCCTTAGCCAGAATGTAATTGTGGAGAACCACACAGGCTTTAACCACCTCATCCACTGTCTCCATTTTAAGATTTATGGCTGTTGCAAGAACACGCCATTTGGACACCATAATCCCAAAGGCACACTCTACTGTTCTGCGGGCCCTGGTTAGTCTGTAGTTATAGATCCGTTTTGTGCGGTTCAAGTCCCGACTTGAATAGGGCTTCAGTAGATTTTCACTCATCTGAAATGCCTCATCCCCAACCATTACAAATGGCATTGGTGGGCCTTGAGTGTTGGGGAGAGGTCGTGGCTGTGGAAAATTTAAATTTTTGCCATAAACACGTCGGCCCATATCCGAGTTTTTGAAAGTCTGTGAATCGTTGCCACGGCCAAAAGCACCAATGTCCACGGCAATGAAGCGACAGTCCGCATCGGCTATTGCCATAAGAACTACTGAAAAATATTTTTTTGTAGTTGAAGAACTGTGATCCCGTTCTGGCTGGTTTGATAATCCAGATGTGCTTCCCATCCACCGCACCCAAACAGTTGGGGAAATCACACACAGTCCAGAATTTATCAGCTATTTCCATCCACATGTCCTCGGTGGGTATGGGTATAAATTCTTCACGGAGAACATTCCACAGAGCCCGGCAGGTGTCAAAAACTATTCCGATACAGGAAAGAAATATATTTTGGTACCGTGTTAGCCAGTAGATAGAAAAATATTTAGAATTGAGAGTCCTCAGTGGTTGATACCTTTTAATGGCTAACTGAAAAGATGGTAACAAATTGCAAGCTTTCGAGACTACATACGTCTCTTCATCAGGCAAAGACTAAAACAAATTCTGAAGAATCACATATTTATGCACAACATAGTATGGAAAAAAAAAAAAAGGGGAGAGGGGAAAAAAACCATGGATAAGCCAGGTGACATGAAGCAGAATTACCATGGGTGATAAACAGTTACGTCCATAAATATTGGGCCAATTCTTAGATAAGGATTGTTTTATTGTCCTGTGATTAGGGTCTCTGTTGTGATGACCCCACATGGTCTGATGGGCAAGTTCCTTAGTTGTAGTTAGTTGATGTAAAAAGACATAAATCCGTGTGACACATTCATTCCTGCATTTAGAGTGTCAAAGGTCGTCATCAGTTTATATTCCCAGACTCTCCTGTCTTTTTGCGATTTGAAGTTACCCTTTAATACAAGTAATTTCATGTCCATAATGTTATGATTTGGGAGACAGAAATGTATTGCCACAGGTATATCCATTCTTTTTTCTCTTATTGTGTGGCGATGAGAGTTCATCCTTGTTCTCAGTTTCTGCCCTGTCTCCCCTACATACAGACCCCCAGTTGGACATTTAGTACAAATAATTAGGTACACCACATTAGAAGTGACGCAGCTGAAAGTTCCTGGTATCTTGTAGTCCTGATGTGAATAGGGGATCTTTATCTTGTCCGTGCTCATTATAAATGGACAGGTTTTACATTTTTTCTGGTTGCAAGGAAAGGTACCTGCAGCTGTTGGAGAGGACAGGGAGCTCTTGACAATGATGCTTCTTAGATTTGGGGGCTGCCTAAAACACAGTAGTGGGGGTCTGGAAAAATTGCTTGTAATCGGGCATCTTTTTGCAGTAAAGGTTGTAATTTCCATGCAGCTCCCCTTAGCGCCTCCAGATTTGGATTGTAGGTAACTACTAGAGGTACCCGGTTATTTTCTTCTTTAGTTTTGTAATGTAGCAGGTGATTCCTTGATATTCTGGTGGCTCTTGTGATCTGATTTTCAATTGTTCTTGGATGGTAGCCCTGATTCAAAAAGGTCTTTCTGAGGTGACCAAGGTGTTCATCCCTATCCACTGGGTTGGAACATATACGATTGTATCTGATGGCTTGGCTGTAGACAATGGAGTTTTTTATGTGTTTTGGATGGAAACTGTCCCATTTAAGGTATGTTGGACGGTCGATTGGCTTCTGATACAGTGATGTCTCTATTTTATTGTTTTGCAGCTTAATGATGATGTCCAAAAAGTTAATTTCAGTGCAGGAGTAGTTGAGTGTCAAGTTGATGGTAGGATGAAATTGATTAAACTGTTCATGGAACGACTTTAGCTGTGGTTCAGACTCCGTCCAGATGATTAAAATGTCATCAATGTAGCGGTAGTACGCCAGAGGCCTGATGGGATATGAGGACAAAAAGTCGCTTTCAAGCTTGGCCATGAAAAGATTTGCATACTGTGGGGCCATTTTACTTCCCATTGCTGTGCCAGTCTCCTGTAGATAGATCTTCTTGTCAAACTCAAAGTAATTGTGGGTGAGGATGAATTTGATAAGTTTCACCACAGAATTTGCATCAGTCCCTGTGTTTTCCAGGAAGAATTTGCAGGCATTTAATCCATCCTGGTGTGGGATATTGGAGTACAAAGATTCCACATCCATGGTGGCCAGGATGGTTCCTTCTGGTAGAGGACCTATTGCTGATAGTTTATTCAATAGGTCAGTTGTGTCCTGAATGAAGCTGGGTGTGTCCTTTACCAAGGGTTTAAGAACACCCTCTACCCATCCAGATACCTGCTTAGTAAGGGTGCCCACACATGAAATAATTGGTCTTCCTGGATTTCCAGATTTGTGGATTTTGGGAAGCATGTAGAATGTCCCTGTTCTTGGACTTTCTGGTATCAGGTCATTGGCTCTTATGGATACGTCGGGCAGACAAGATACTAACTTGTTTAGTTCCTTGTAATAGTCCTGTGTAGGATTCGACTCCAATTTTTTGTAGTAGCGTGTGTCCATAAGTTGTCTGTTTGCTTCCCTCATATAGTCTGATGTGTTCATCATGACTATTGCATCTCCCTTGTCAGCAGGTTTGATGATGATTTCTTTGTTGGTTTTCAGAGACTGTATGGCCTTTCTCTCCTGGGCACTGATGTTGGATGCTTGTGTCCTGTTAGTGTCTATGATGGTGGATTTTATCAAATGTCTGAAGGAGTCTATATAGTTATCCAAATAAGGGTTGCGTCCCGGTGGAGGTGTCCAGTCTGACCTCTTCTTTGTTGTTAGGATCCCTTTTCCTTCAGTCCAGGTGGGTTCTGAATCTTCTGTATCATTGAAATATTCCCTCAGACGCAGTCTCCTGAAAAAATGTTCCATATCACTGCAGAGTTCAGTTTTATCCAGGGCCTTAGTAGGACAAAATGAGAGTCCTCTGGAAAGCACGGCCAGCTCCACGATCCCTTAGCCGCGGCCAGCAGTTTGTTATGAAATCCACAGGGATTCCTGACCACTGCCACCAATATGTCACGGATTGGGGTGACTTTAGACCAACAGACGGCTATCACATGGGCAGGGGGCTTATCTTAGTTATCCCTCCACTGCCACAATGTGATAAAAAAACACACACAAGGCTATTGACCTCTTAGTTTACAGCAGGGGCTTATTTTAGGTATCCCACTGCTCTTCCATATACCATGAACTGCAGGGATTTGTGTATATCCCGCTTACAGTTCCACTTGAACCTTGCAGCTCTCTGGCGCCCCCCTTACTGTCAGGTCAGATTAGGTACTGCACCTAGGGTAATTAGTCGCCAGAAAGGCTGCCTGCTATGTACTGGCTATTGGGCATGCTTGTCATGATCTCTGCAGGCAGAGATCATAGCAAGCCTATAGAGGGACAAGCTCTCGGAAGATGGAACTATACTGACCATGAACTAAGCCTGCCGCGCAACTAGAAATAGCCAGGTAGCATTTCCTATTTATCGCTAGATGCCCAGCTCTGGCCTAAGACCTAAATAGCTAGCAGAGGGAAATATAAGACCTGGCTCACCTCTAGAGAAATATTCCAAAGAAGACAGTAGCCCCCCACATATAATGACGGTGAGTTCAGATGAAACAACAAACGCAGCAGGAAAATAGTCTTAGCAAATTTGAGGTCCGCTTACTAGATAGCAGAAGACAGATAGTATACTTTCATGGTCAGCAGAAAAACACTAACAAAACACCATCCAGAGATTACCTTAAACTCTGGCATTAACTCATAACGCCAGAGTAGCAATCCCTGATCAACGAGAGCTTTCCAGACACAGTAACAAAACTTCAGCTGTGAACTGGAACAAAATAGGCAAAACAAAACATGGACAAAAGTCCAACTTATCTAGTAGTTGTCTAGAAGCAGGAACAAGCACTGAGAGGCATCAGATAACATTGATGACCGGCAAGAAACCACCAGAGAAATGAGCTTAAATAGCGACACCCACTACTGATGGAATCAGGTGAAACAGGAAAGAGGATGACAAGTCCAATTCCACAAGCGGCCACCGGGGGAGCCCAGAATCCAAATTCACAACAGTACCCCCCCCTCAAGGAGGGGGCACCGAACCCTCACCAGATCCACCAGGGCGACCAGGATGAGCCCTATGGAAGGCACGAACAAGATCAGAAGCATGAACATCAGATGCATTGACCCAAGAATTATCCTCCTGGCCGTAACCCTTCCAGTTGACCAGATACTGGAGTTTCCGTCTGGAAACACGAGAGTCCAAAATTTTCTCCACAACGTACTCCAACTCACCCTCAACCAACACCGGAGCAGGAGGCTCAACTGAAGGTACAACAGGTACCTCATACCTGCGCAATAACGACCGATGAAAAACGTTATGCATGGAAAAGGACGCAGGGAGGTCCAAACGGAAAGAAACAGGATTAAGAATCTCCAATATTCTATAAGGGCCGATGAACCGAGGTTTAAACTTAGGAGAAGAGACCCTCATAGGGACAAAACGAGAAGACAACCACACTAAATCTCCAACACAAAGCCGAGAACCAACACGACGATGACGGTTGGCAAAACGCTGAGTCTTCTCCTGGGACAACTTCAAATTGTCCATAACCTGCCCCCAGATGTGATGCAATCTCTCCACCACCGCATCCACTCCAGGACAATCCGAGGATTCCACCTGACCGGAGGAAAATCGAGGGTGAAACCCCGAATTACAGAAAAACGGGGACACCAAGGTGGAAGAACTGGCCCGATTATTGAGGGCGAACTCTGCCAATGGCAAAAAAGCAACCCAATCATCCTGGTCAGCAGAGACAAAACACCTCAGATATGTCTCAAGGGTCTGATTAGTCCGCTCGGTCTGGCCATTAGTCTGAGGGTGAAAAGCAGATGAAAAAGACAAATCTATGCCCATCCTAGCACAGAATGCCCGCCAAAATCTAGACACAAATTGGGTACCTCTGTCAGAAACAATATTCTCAGGAATACCGTGCAATCGGACAACATTCTGAAAAAACAGAGGAACCAACTCAGAAGAAGAAGGCAACTTGGGCAGAGGAACCAAATGGACCATTTTAGAGAAACGGTCACAGACCACCCAGATGACAGACATCTTCTGGGAAACAGGCAGATCTGAAATAAAATCCATCGAGATGTGTGTCCAAGGCCTCTTAGGAATAGGCAAGGGCAACAGCAGTCCGCTAGCCCGAGAACTACAAGACTTGGCCCGAGCACAAACGTCACATGACTGCACAAAGACTCGCACATCTCGTGACAGAGAAGGCCACCAGAAGGATCTTGCCACCAAATCCCTGGTACCAAAAATTCCGGGATGACCTGCCAATGCAGAAGAATGTACCTCAGAGATGACTCTGCTGGTCCAATCATCCGGAACAAACAGTCTATCAGGCGGACAACGATCCGGTCTATCCGCCTGAAACTCTTGCAAGGACCGCCGCAGATCAGGAGAAACGGCCGACAAAATTACTCCCTCCCTAAGGATACCTGTGGGTTCAGAATTACCAGGAGAGTCCGGGTCAAAACTCCTAGAAAGGGCATCTGCCTTAACATTCTTAGAACCCGGTAGGTATGACACCACAAAATTAAAGCGAGAAAAAAATAAAGACCAGCGCGCCTGTCTAGGATTCAGGCGTCTGGCAGTCTCAAGATAAATCAAATTTTTGTGGTCAGTCAATACCACCACCTGATGCCTAGCCCCCTCGAGCCAATGGCGCCACTCCTCAAACGCCCACTTCATGGCCAAAAGCTCCCGATTCCCAACATCATAATTCCGCTCTGCGGGCGAAAATTTGCGAGAAAAGAAGGCACAAGGCCTAATGACGGAGCAGTCGGAACCTTTCTGCGACAACACTGCCCCAGCTCCGATCTCCGAAGCGTCAACCTCAACCTGAAAAGGCAGATTCACATCAGGCTGACGCAACACAGGGGCAGAGGCAAAACGGCGCTTAAGCTCCTGAAAGGCCTCTACAGCATGAGGGGACCAATTAGCAACATCAGCGCCTTGTCTGGTCAAATCAGTCAGTGGTTTAACGACATCCGAAAAACCAGCAATAAATCGGCGGTAAAAGTTGGCAAAGCCCAAAAATCTCTGAAGACCCTTAAGAGAGGAGGGCTGAGTCCAGTCACAAATAGCTTGCACCTTGACGGGATCCATCTCAATGGAAGAGGGAGAAAAAATATACCCCAAAAAGGAAATTTTCTGGACCCCAAAAACGCACTTAGACCCCTTCACACATAAAGAATTAGACCGCAGAACCTGAAAAACTCTCCTGACCTGCTGGACATGAGAGTCCCAGTCATCAGAAAAAATCAGAATATCATCCAGATATATTATCATAAATTTATCCAGAAAATCGCGGAAAATATCATGCATAAAAGACTGGAAAACTGAAGGGGCATTAGAAAGACCAAAAGGCATGACCAAATACTCAAAGTGGCCCTCGGGCGTATTAAATGCGGTCTTCCACTCATCCCCCTGCCTGATCCGCACCAAATTATACGCCCCACGAAGATCAATTTTAGAGAACCACTTAGCACCCTCTATACGAGCAAACAAATCAGTAAGCAATGGCAATGGGTATTGATACTTAACAGTGATCTTATTCAGAAGCCGATAATCAATACATGGTCTCAAAGAGCCGTCTTTTTTTGAGACAAAGAAAAACCCAGCTCCCAAGGGAGAAGAAGATGGACGAATATGTCCCTTTTCCAAAGACTCCTTTATATATTCCCGCATAGCAGCATGTTCCGGCACAGACAAATTAAACAAACGACCCTTTGGATATTTACAACCCGGTATCAAATCTATGGCACAATCGCACTCACGGTGCGGAGGTAACGACCCAAGCTTGGGTTCGTCAAAGACGTCTTGATAATCAGAGAGGAACTCAGGGACTTCAGAGGGAATGGACGACGAAATAGAAACCAAAGGTACGTCCCCATGAATACCCTTACATCCCCAGCTCAACACAGACATTGCTCTCCAGTCCAAGACTGGGTTGTGAGACTGCAACCATGGCAATCCCAGTACCAAATCGTCATGTAAATTATACAGCACCAGGAAACGAATAATCTCCTGGTGATCCGGATTGATACGCATGGTTACTTGTGTCCAGTATTGTGGTTTATTATTAGCCAATGGGGTGGAGTCAATCCCCTTCAGAGGAATAAGAGTCTCCAAAGGCTCTAAATCAAAACCACAACGATTGGCAAAGGACCAATCCATAAGACTCAGAGCGGCGCCAGAGTCAACATAGGCGTCCGTGGCAATGGATGACAAAGAGCAAATCAGGGTTACAGACAAAATAAACTTAGACTGAATGGTGCCAATGGAAACAGACTTATCAAGCTTCTTTGTACGCCTAGAGCATGCCGATATAACATGAGTAGAATCCCCACAATAGAAACACAATCCATTCTTCCGTCTAAAATTCTGTCGCTCGCTCCTGGACAGAATTCTATCACACTGCATACTTTCTGGCGTCTTTTCCATAGACACCGCCAGATGGTGCACCGGTTTGCGCTCCCGCAGACGCCTATCAATCTGAATAGCCATTGTCATGGACTCATTCAGACCTGCAGGCAAAGGGAACCCCACCATAACATCCTTAACGGCATCAGAGAGACCTTCTCTGAAAGTTGCCGCCAAGGCGCACTCATTCCACTGAGTAAGCACAGACCATTTACGGAATTTTTGGCAGAAAACTTCAGCTTCGTCTTGCCCCTGAGATAGTGCCATCAAAGTTTTTTCTGCCTGAAGTTCCAAATGAGGTTCCTCATAAAGCAAGCCCAAGGCCAGAAAAAACGCATCCACATCGCGTAACGCAGGATCCCCTGCTGGCAATGAGAAGGCCCAATCTTGAGGGTCACCCCTGAGCAAGGAAATCACAATCCTAACCTGCTGAGCAGGGTCTCCAGCTGAACGAGACTTCAGGGACAAATAAAGCTTACAATTATTTCGGAAATTCTGGAAGCTAGCTCTATTCCCTGTGAAGAACTCCGGCAAAGGAATTCTCGGCTCAGATACCGGAGCATGTACCACAAAATCTTGTAAATTTTGTACTTTCGTGATGAGATTATTCAAACCCGCAGTTACACTCTGGAGATCCATTATTGTCAGGTGCACACAGAGCATACAGAGATTAGGAGGAGAGAGAGAAAAAAAAAGACTGCAGAAAGGCAGACTGGAGGAAAAAAAAAAAAAAAAATTCCAGCAGACTTCTTATAACTCTCCCTTCTCAACCTGGGTCTTTAACACTTTATTGGTCCGGTCAAACTGTCATGATCTCTGCAGGCAGAGATCATAGCAAGCCTATAGAGGGACAAGCTCTCGGAAGATGGAACTATACTGACCATGAACTAAGCCTGCCGCGCAACTAGAAATAGCCAGGTAGCATTTCCTATTTATCGCTAGATGCCCAGCTCTGGCCTAAGACCTAAATAGCTAGCAGAGGGAAATATAAGACCTGGCTCACCTCTAGAGAAATATTCCAAAGAAGACAGTAGCCCCCCACATATAATGACGGTGAGTTCAGATGAAACAACAAACGCAGCAGGAAAATAGTCTTAGCAAATTTGAGGTCCGCTTACTAGATAGCAGAAGACAGATAGTATACTTTCATGGTCAGCAGAAAAACACTAACAAAACACCATCCAGAGATTACCTTAAACTCTGGCATTAACTCATAACGCCAGAGTAGCAATCCCTGATCAACGAGAGCTTTCCAGACACAGTAACAAAACTTCAGCTGTGAACTGGAACAAAATAGGCAAAACAAAACATGGACAAAAGTCCAACTTATCTAGTAGTTGTCTAGAAGCAGGAACAAGCACTGAGAGGCATCAGATAACATTGATGACCGGCAAGAAACCACCAGAGAAATGAGCTTAAATAGCGACACCCACTACTGATGGAATCAGGTGAAACAGGAAAGAGGATGACAAGTCCAATTCCACAAGCGGCCACCGGGGGAGCCCAGAATCCAAATTCACAACACATGCTGCAGCGACACAATAACTACTCCCACTCAGGCAGGAACAATAATTATCAATGCCGCAGTCGCTACAACAGCTCCCAAAGGCCTGCACACGGTATGCTGCCACCAGCTCCGATTAAAAGGGGCCGAAGCTAACCCAAAACAGTAGCGTAAATTCCCTTCAAGAGACAGGGTACGTTTTTAGAGCAGGAGAACGAGTCTAGTATTAATTATTATACTCATAAAGTTTATGCAGTGTTTATAAAAAGTTCTATAAAGATGTTACAATATGAGACAATTGCAAATATGTACAAAGTAATTATATAACAAAAAAACAAGGATTACATGAGAAATAACACTTACAGTTGTTCAAAGCATTGCAGGCAACCATACGTCCCAGCTCATTGGACGTGCTCAGGGCTCTCCAGGAAAAGACAAGAAAAACTATTCCGGACAGGGTGGAAATTCCAAGGCGGTACTGGAAGTGGAGGGATGACAAGCTCTCTCCAGCTGCAAGAAATCTGTAATAAAATAAAGAAAAAATAATTTACAAAAATGCAAAGAATACATGTCAGACCAACAATAATTATGACTGGCATTTGTTTAGAATTATTACGTACCTTAAGGTAACCAGGAGACGTTCCTCTGATGGAATTGCTCTACGGAGCTGGGTGTCCTGTCTCCTGATGACTCCTTGAACACGAGCAAGCAACTCCAAAAAAGAGTCTTGGGACATCCTGGTATATTCCGGGAATTTGTCCGGGTTGTCATTGAGCTCGCCATACAGTGTGTGATATGCACCACGGCTCTCCCGCAGTTCTTTAATGGGGTGTTGCCAAAAACACCTACGCCGTGTCCTTCTCCGTCTTTCACGGTTTCGGTGTTGCTCCCAAGCAAACGCACAGGCAATAAAAAGCTTGATGCTTAGATCCAGGTTGAAGTAAAAGCTATCCATGTGAAGATCCATCATGACACAGGATACAGTAGCACACTGGTAAGATTTCAGCAGTCCGAGGGTCTATATATAGAGATCCCATAATACACGCCCTCTGTAGTCCCATTGGCGGGGTCTGGTTATCTAGTTTTTTCTCCTGTAAAATTTTACACCATGCGGACTAAAACGCAAACGCATGAAAAAACGCATTAAAAAACCATGTAAACGCAGCTTTTTAAAGCCGCACGCGTTTACACATGCGCATAAAAACCGCTGCATTTGTACGCGCTTTTATGCGTTTTTCCTGTACTTGCGTTTGTGGATTAAACGCTGCGGATCTAACGCAAATGTGAAAGTAGCCTAACCTGGCATGTCTCTTCTCTCCCAGCTACAGCTCACAACTTGGCTGGTCACTCACACAGCTTCCGCATTCATCAGTTAACACATTCCACTCTGCTTCTTAGTCCGGGGTCACACTTGCGAGTTCAATGCGAGAAACTCTCGCAAGTCTCTTCCATCAAGTCCTGGCACTGCCGCCAGCACTCGGGACTAGAGCGTTCAGCTGCATAGAAAGACATGCAGAAGCAAACTCTGTGTAATAATTATAGGGGATAACTCAGGAGACTCTTTGCGTGGAACAAAACAACTACAGGACACAGTTTTATAAGTGGTAAAGTCCATATTATCACACCGTGATTCAAACAGGTGCAGAGAGAAACTCAAGTCCACAACACTTGGTGTAAATATTAAACGCATCTTAGCAGTCTATAGGAAACTTCAGAGGAAAATGCAATCAAGCAGAAAGTCTATGAAGCACAATTATTCTTGAGGATACTTGACACGAATAAATCCTTGTCTTAGTCCAAACACAGATAGATAAGCTTATAAGGCAGTTCAAATCATATCTTAGCTCAACCAGGGAGGCCTGGTTAATAGTCTCAGGTTTTTGCAGAGCAGAAACAGCTTACATGTCCAGCAAATGCAGATGGAAGTAAACACCAGCAGC
Organism: Ranitomeya variabilis; assembly: GCF_051348905.1. Classification (NCBI taxonomy): domain Eukaryota; kingdom Metazoa; phylum Chordata; class Amphibia; order Anura; family Dendrobatidae; genus Ranitomeya; species Ranitomeya variabilis. Next base: position 104,458,109 of record NC_135232.1, read on the forward strand.
AGATGAAGGAGGATTACTGGAAACTGGTGTATGCAGCAGGAATTCAGAGCAGAGTAGCAGGATCACCACACAGGTTCACAGGAGCAGGTATATAGCCAGGGAGTAATCAGAGGTCAGGAGCTGGATGCAAGGCAGAATACTCTAGCACAGACTGAAGGCTGGGGTGGAGATTTATAGCAGGAAGACACAGTGCACATGAGACCATGAGACCAAAGACGCCATCTTGGAAAAGGGCAGTAATGCACAAAAGGTAAAAGGTCCCGAGTGCCGGCGGTATTGATGTGCGAGTTTCTCGCATTGAACTCGCAAGTGTGACCCCAGCCTTAGGCCAGTCTCACATGTACAGATAATTCCAGTACCGGAAAAATCGGTACCGTGTGCCGCCCGTGTGCCGACTGAGTACCACATGGACCGTGCAGGAGACAGCGCTACAGTAAGCGCTGTACCTTGCTTTGGGTGCTGAAGCCGGAATTCATTCTTTCTTCCCAGCAGCGTTCGCTGGAGAGAAGGAATGAAAAATCAATGTTTTTTTATTATTGCACGGCACACGGACGGCACACGGACAGCATCCGTGTGCGATACGTGTTTACACGGACCCATTGACTTTAATGGGTCCGTGTGATCCGTTCGCTCCCACGAACACTGACATGTCTCCGTGTTTTTCACACGGACACACGGTCCGTGAAAACACGGAGACATGTGCATAGACCCATTCATTTGAATGGGTCTATGTGTGTCAGTGTCTCCGGTAGTGAGAAAACTGTCAGTACACGTACCGGAGTCACTGACGTGCGAAAGAGGCCTTAGAGATACACTGCAGGTGCTTCTAATCAAACACTGCAGAGCTGTGATTTAACCCTGTCCTTCCCAATTTGGCTACAATCTGTTTTTAATGCGTTTATGCAGCAGTAACTCAATAAAAACACACGTGTTTTTTTACCTGCAGATTCTCTGAATTTAAGGCAATTCAATGGAAAAAAATCCACACATAAAACTCAGAGTACTTGCAAGAGAAATTGACATGCTATGGATTACAAACATGCACCGCAGTTCAGTTACGCAGCATTGAAAAAAATCCACAATTGGCATGAGATTTCTATAAATCCCATCCACTTTGCTGGATCTGTAAGAAAATGACGCAGCAAAAATACACAGAACCAAAACTCATCAAAAACTCATTGTTGGAACTTAGGCTACTTTCACACTAGCGTCGTACGACGCACGTCACAATGCGACGTGCTGACGTACCGACGCATACTGTGGAAAAAAAAACACAACGGGGGCAGCGGATGCAGTTTTACAACGCATCCGCTGCCCCATTGTGATGGGGGCGGAGTTCCGGCCGCGCATGCGCAGTCGGAAATGGCGGACACGACGCACAAAAAAAGTTACATATAACGTTTTTTTGTGCCGACGGTCCGCCACAACACGACGCATCCGTCGCACGACGGATGCAACGTGTGGCAATCCGTCGCAATGCGTCGCTAATGCAAGTGTATGGAGAAAAAACGCATCCTGCAGGCACTTTTGCAGGATGCGTTTTTTCTCCAAAACGACGCATTGCAACTTGCTAGTGTAAAAGCAGCCTTAATCGGCCGGTCTGTCTAGAGCTGTTTTCCCACTTTTCACTCCACCCATATTGTGGTAACTGGTGCAACCACACCTGCTTTCAATCAACTTTTAAAAAACGGAAAGAGCAGCCAAAAATACCATAAAAAGTATGTATATCTAATATATAATTGCCTAGAATACTACTTCCTGCAATTTGTGCCAACTTCCGTGGCTTTGTCCGGAGCTAATGTCCGGAGATAATGTCCGGAGCTAATGTCCGGAGCTAATGTCCGGAGCTAATGTCCGGAGATAAGTGACGTCACCAGTGTCCTACACCCAGGCAGAGCACAGGGGCCCCAGGCAGCATATGGGGCCCCAGGCAGAGCACAGGGGCCCCAGGCAGCATATGGGGCCCCAGGCCGAGCACAGTGGTCCCAGGCAGAGCACAGGGGCCCCAGGCAGCCTATGGGGCCCCAGGCAGAGCACAGTGGCCCCAGGCAGAGCACAGGGGCCCCATGCAGCATATGGGGCCCCAGGCAGAGCACAGGGGCCCCAGGCAGCATATGGGGCCCCAGGCAGAGCACAGTGGCCCCAGGCAGAGCACAGGGGCCCCAGGCAGAACATGGGGCCCCAGGCAGAGCACAGGGGCCCCAGGCAGAGCACAGGGGCCCCAGGCAGAGCACAGGGGCCCCAGGCAGCATATGGGGCCCCAGGCAGAGCACAGGGGCCCCAGGCAGCATATGGGGCCCCAGGCAGAGCACAGTGGCCCCAGGCAGAGCACAGGGGCCCCAGGCAGAACATGGGGCCCCAGGCAGAGCACAGGGGCCCCAGGCAGAGCACAGGGGCCCCAGGCAGCATATGGGGCCCCAGGCAGAGCACAGGGGCCCCAGGCAGCATATGGGGCCCCAGGCAGAGCACAGTGGCCCCAGGCAGCATATGGGGCCCCAGGCAGAGCACAGTGGCCCCAGGCAGAGCACAGTGGCCCCAGGCAGAGCACAGGGGCCCCAGGCAGCATATGGGGCCCCAGGCAGAGCACAGTGGTCCCAGGCAGAGCACAGGGGCCCCAGGCAGCTTATGGGGCCCCAGGCAGAGCACAGTGGCCCCAGGCAGAACATGGGGCCCCAGGCAGAGCACAGTGGCCCCAGGCAGAGCACAGGGGCCCCAGGCAGAACATGGGGCCCCAGGCAGAGCACAGGGGCCCAAGGCAGAGCACAGGGGCCCCAGGCAGCATATGGGGCCCCAGGCAGAGCACAGTGGCCCCAGGCAGAGCACAGGGGCCCCAGGCAGAGCACAGGGGCCCCAGGCAGCATATGGGGCCCCAGGCAGAGCACAGTGGTCCCAGGTAGAGCACAGGGGCCCCAGGCAGCCTATGGGGCCCCAGGCAGAGCACAGGGGCCCTAGGCAGCATATGGGGCCCCAGGCAGAGCACAGGGGCCCCAGGCAGAACATGGGGCCCCAGGCAGAGCACAGGGGCCCCAGGCAGAGCACAGGGGCCCCAGGCAGCATATGGGGCCCCAGGCAGCATATGGGGCCCCAGGCAGAGCACAGGGGCCCCAGGCAGCATATGGGGCCCCAGGCAGAGCACAGCGATATTTTGGACCACTGTGCGGTGTTTCAGACCCCCTGTGTGATGTCTGGGGCCCTGTTCTTAAGTATATTAAAGATTAAAGTAACGTATATTAAAGTATATTATAGATCAAATTTGACACGTTTATGAGCACCATTGAGTGATATACTCAAGAATGACATAATTTTTCAACATTTTATGGTTTCAAACTGTAAACACTCAGAGGTTTTTTTACTTCAACCAGAAAACCTTAACGGTTCATAAAAAACTTGACTGTTCAGGATATGATAAAAGTCATAGTATTGTGAATCTTTAACTTATAAAGATACCTTTACATGGGGTGATTATTGGTTCCAGAGAGGCTTTCGGCCGATAATCGTACACATGGCTGGTGACAGGACAATACAATATAAACGTTCAAAGGTAAACACTGATAACATTAAAATCTAATATATAATTGCCTAGAATACTACTTCCGGCAATTTGTGCCAACTTCCGTGGCTTTGTCCGGAGATAATGTCCGGAGATAAGTGACGTCACCAGCGTCCTACACCCGCTCAGGGTGGACAAAGATATATGCCTTCGTGGTGCGCGGCACTTTTCTGATTGGTTGCCGCCTGCCGCGAGCGACCAATCAGAAATGTGCCATACTGTCAAGAATTGTCAAAAGCTGGTGAGTGCAGCCATTTTTTGTTCTTTCTTACTATTATTTATTAATTGTATTATTCTTACATTTGAATAAATAAAGTATATATGGATTCTAGACTCCCGATTCTTTAGAATCGGGCTGCCATCTAGTATATATATATATATATAGCTGATGAGAATTTTTGCTCCTATTTTTTAAATACAAAATACTGTTGAACAAGACTAAATGACATGATACGTTTCCTAAATATTAAGATAAATATCTGAAATTTTTTTTAGGGAAGGAGCCATCGGCCTCACAACATTATTATCGACATTCGTAAGAAAACTATAGCCCAGAGCATGCTTCCTACAGAAAAACTTTTTATTCTTTGGTCCATTCATTTTGCAGCATCTATTATTACCCATTAGATAAATGGTGATTGCTCTTTATATCTTTGATAGCTTTGCCCTCACTGACCTCTTCTAATATGGCCATTACAGGGCTGTATGCCCGCTACTGCCGCTTCGCCTTCCACATCGCCATTGGCATCCATATGGGATACATGCTGGTCGCTGACATCACAGGAAGCTCTTTTTTTGAACAGCTGCGTCACCAGGATCGCTAAACGTGATGAACGCACAGCGTGGCTGCTCATGAGACGCATTCAGCTATTTGATGACAATCACCTGTGGGTTGCCCTATATTAGATAGATGTGCATACAGTTGTGCTCAAAAGTTTGCATACACCGGCAGAATTTTTTCTTTCTTGGCCATTTTTCAGAGAATATGGATGATAACACCAAAACTTTTTCTCCACTCATGGTTAGTGGTTGGGTGAAGCCATTTATTGTCAAATTGCTGTGATTTCTCTTTCTAAATCATAATGACAACCCAAAACATCCAAATGACCCTGATCAAAAGTTCACATACCCCATTTCTTAATACCGTGTATTGCCCCCTCTAACATCAATGACAGCTTGAAGTCTTTTGTGGTAGTTGTGGATGAGGTTATTTTCTCAGATGGTAAAGCTACCCACTCTTCTTGGCAAAAAGCCTCCAGTTGCTGTAAATTCCGGGGCTGTCTAGCATGAACTGTGCGCTTGAGATCTCCCCAGAGTGCCTCAATGATATTGAGATCACGAGACTGAGATGGCCACTTCAGAACCTTCACTTTGTTCTGCTGTAGCCAATGACAGGTCGACTTGGCCTTGTGTTTTGGATCATTGTCATGTTGGAACGTCCAAGTACATCCCATGCACAGCTTCCCGGCTGATGAGTGCCCATTTGGCAGTGGGTCAGTAATGGTGTGTGGTGGCATCTCTTCGGAGGGCCGCACAGCCCTCCATGTGCTCGCCAAAGTTAGCCTAACTGCCATTATGTACCGAGATGAGATCCTCAGACCCCTTGTGAGACCATATGTTGGTGCGGTTGGCCCTGGGTTCCTTCTAATTCAGGACAATGCCAGACCTCATGTGGCTGGAATGTGTCAGTAGTTCCTGCAAGATGAAGGCATTGAAGCTATGGACTCGCCCACCCGTCCCCCAGACCTGAATCCGATTGAGAACATCTGGAACATCATGTCTCGCACCATCCACCAATGTCATGTTGCACCACAGACTGTCCAGGAGTTGGCGGATGCTTTCATCCAGGTCTGGGAGGAGATTCCTCAGGAGACCATCCGCCGCCTCATTAGGAGCATGCCCAGACCTTGTACAGTAGGGAGGTCATACAGGCACGTGGAGGCCACACACAATACTGAGCATCTTTTCCTGTCATGAGGCATTCCCACTGAAGTTGGGTCAGCCTGTAGTTTGATTTTCCACTTTGATTTTGAGTATCATTCCAAATCCAGACCTCTATGGGATATTCATTTTGGTCTACATTGATAATTGTTATGTTTTAGGCTGCTGTCACAATAGCAGTATTTGGTCAGTATTTTGCATCAGTATTTGTAAGCCAAAACCAGGAGTGGTTTAGAGCTCCCCCTTCTGGCCTGGAGTCAGAAAGTGTTGCACGTACAGCATACCTGCCTAAGGGATTCCCCGTCTCCAGGCATGGCACTACCCTCCCCAGAGGAAGGCAACACCACTGTGGTACCTGAACTCCTGGGGTGCCACAGTATAAGGTGAAGAGAAAAGACACCGGCGGCTGAGCTGTCATAAAAAATGATGGCAATCTACCAGTGAAGCCGTTTCTGGAAAAAAATAACATTGCCTAGGAAAACGGCGTCACTGTTGTCAAAGCAAAGACGAAATCTTTGGGTATGTTCAGACTTAGTTTATTTAGTAGTTTTTGGAGAAACCAAGTGGAAACTTTGCAGATCCTAAAAAACTCCTCACAAACTTGGAGTTTCTGCTGCAAAAAGTCTCAGGCCTCAATTCATCAAGACCACTGTAAATATGTTTTTAGGGGTTTTTTTTGTTACTTGGATAGCGCCGTAATCGCACTGGCCTGGAGGCCATTTATAACAATGCCATTAATATTGTAGAAACAAATGACAATGGTGGAATCGCATTTTTTTTCAACATTTCATTTCACTTGAAATTCCTTTCCCCTAAATTATTTGCTAAAATGAATGGTGTTATTCAAAACTGCGACTCCTAATGCAGGATAACAAGCCCTCATGCATGAGAGGAAACGCGCAGATGTAAAAACGAAAAATAGCCAGGAAGCACGGGGTTAAAATACAATATTTATGCTCGGGGGATAAAGGGTTCAACGCTGGACAGGTGGAAGGGTCTAGGGGAGCGCGGACAGTCCACGGGTTAGGGGCGCAGAATTCTGGCCGTGCCCCGGGCACCACGGGGCGGCACTGGATCAGCGGGGGAACCGGAGATGTACGCCATGGCTATAGCTTTACTTGAAAACCTCGCTCTACTCTTTCCTCACTTTTAAAGCATTCTGGTAAATGCATTGAATGATCAGAAGCATAAAATCCCCTCAAAAAACGTGAATCTGCAAAAACAATGGGGCTAATCAGTATGAAACATAGGCATCACACTGAGCACTTAGAGGGACTAGCAGTGTTCACCTGCAGGACTGGCTCACCATGGAGCAGTGCCAAGCTTTTGAACCTCAGATGTTGCAGAACTACTATTCCCAGCATGTCCTGAAAGCCGCATATTTCCTGGCACAGACTATTGTGGCATTCCGCATTACTGCACGAGATTCTGTCCTTATCAGCGCTCGCTTCGCTTCTCGCTGTGTCTTGGTCCCTGCCGCTCGCTGTAGCGTCCTGTAGCTGGTTGCTAGGAAACACCCACTGCTGCCTCGGGCCTGTGTGTTTTTGTTAGGCCTGCCGGGAAGTACGAGCAGTCTCCTCGGTATTCGGGTGTTCTGGCTGGAAGTACCCGGGCAGGGGACGGTGGCAGCCATGCTCCGGTGGCTGCTGGGTAGCAGAGAGCCGCAGGCCAGGGCAGAGGTAATATGGCGGCAGTGTGGTGGGTGGGGGTGCTGTAATGCTATGGTGTACGGCCCAGAGCTGTGTATTGGGGGATCTGGCGCCCCATAGACGTCAGAAATCAGATATTGGTGGGCTCCCTGGTACTTGTAGTGTCACATTTATCAGTAGTGTATTGGAGAGAACGCAGGATGTAGGAGACAGGCGCCCCCTTATGGTGGTTGCACGTACTCTGCGATCATTTCCACTTAATTTGTAGCCCATCATAAATCTCCACTGTTCACAATCCACAAGTGGATGTCCACGGCAGACATCGAATCCCCCCTGCGTGGCTGAGGGTCGTTCAAGATGGACCCCCATGTCCGGTGCTGTAATCCACTGCAATCTTTCTGTGCACAAATGTGCTCTGAAAATCCTCTGCATTTTTATCCCATGTGGATGACCCCCCTAAGACGCACCGTCACCCCTTAGCATAAATGGTTGTACCAGTACGCCGGGGTCCATGTGTGTTCAGGGGGCTCAGGAGGTAAGCCGTACGCTGGGGTCCATGTGTGTTCAGGGGGCTCAGGAGGTAAGCCGTGCGCCGGGGTCCATGTGTGTTCAGGAGGCTCAGGAGGTAAGCCGTGCGCCGGGGTCCATGTGTGTGTTCAGGAGGTAAGCCGTACGCCGGGGTCCATGTGTGTTCAGGGGGCTCAGGAGGTAAGCCGTGCGCCGGGGTCCATGTGTGTGTTCAGGAGGTAAGCCGTACGCCGGGGTCCATGTGTGTGTTCAGGAGGCTCAGGAGGTAAGCCGTACGCCGGGGTCCATGTGTGTTCAGGAGGCTCAGGAGGTAAGCCGTGCGCCGGGGTCCATGTGTGTGTTCAGGAGGCTCAGGAGGTAAGCCGTGCGCCGGGGTCCATGTGTGTGTTCAGGAGGCTCAGGAGGTAAGCCGTGCGCCGGGGTCCATGTGTGTTCAGGAGGCTCAGGAGGTAAGCCGTACGCCGGGGTCCATGTGTGTTCAGGGGGCTCAGGAGGTAAGCCGTACGCTGGGGTCCATGTGTGTTCAGGGGGCTCAGGAGGTAAGCCGTACGCCGGGGTCCATGTGTGTTCAGGGGGCTCAGGAGGTAAGCCGTACGCCGGGGTCCATGTGTGTTCAGGGGGCTCAGGAGGTAAGCCGTACGCTGGGGTCCATGTGTGTTCAGGGGGCTCAGGAGGTAAGCCGTGCGCCGGGGTCCATGTGTGTTCAGGAGGCTCAGGAGGTAAGCCGTGCGCCGGGGTCCATGTGTGTGTTCAGGAGGCTCAGGAGGTAAGCCGTACGCCGGGGTCCATGTGTGTTCAGGGGGCTCAGGAGGTAAGCCGTACGCTGGGGTCCATGTGTGTTCAGGGGGCTCAGGAGGTAAGCCGTACGCCGGGGTCCATGTGTGTTCAGGGGGCTCAGGAGGTAAGCCGTACGCCGGGGTCCATGTGTGTTCAGGGGGCTCAGGAGGTAAGCCGTACGCCGGGGTCCATGTGTGTTCAGGGGGCTCAGGAGGTAAGCCGTGCGCCGGGGCCCGCTTGTGTTCAGGGGGCTCAGGAGGTAAGCCGTGCGCCGGGGTCCATGTGTGTTCAGGGGGCTCAGGAGGTAAGCCGTACGCCGGGGTCCATGTGTGTTCAGGGGGCTCAGGAGGTAAGCCGTACGCCGGGGTCCATGTGTGTTCAGGGGGCTCAGGAGGTAAGCCGTGCGCCGGGGTCCATGTGTGTTCAGGGGGCTCAGGAGGTAAGCCGTGCGCCGGGGTCCATGTGTGTTCAGGGGGCTCAGGAGGTAAGCCGTACGCCGGGGTCCATGTGTGTTCAGGGGGCTCAGGAGGTAAGCCGTACGCCGGGGTCCATGTGTGTTCAGGGGGCTCAGGAGGTAAGCCGTACGCCGGGGTCCGCTTGTGTTCAGGGGCTGCATACGGTAAAAGTCTGATCTATCAAAATATAAAATGAACTGGTTTAGTAAACGTCAAAAAGTTAAAATAAATCAACTCGAGAATTGTGGTTTTTCAGTCACCACAAATCTTTAAAAAAATAAAATAAAACCCGATAAATTACATTTGTACCTCAAATTGGGTGTCACTAAAACCGTAATCTCGCTATGCAAACAATTGATGGGAAAATAAAATAGTTGCAGATCTTGGAAAATGGTGGCAAACAAAATATTTTTTCTTTTCTTTGCAGACTTTGATTTTTTTTCTTTTCAACACTTAACCAGACCTGCACATTTTTTTGTATCTATTTATCTCCATATTCGTATCGCCCAAAGAATCATTTTTCCATGTCTTTTTTTTTTTTTGCCATTCAAAGAATAATATAAAAATAAAATGTAAAAAAACAATGACGAAATTATTTTTTTTTTTAACTATTGCATCAAATTTGAATTTCTTTTTTTTTTTTTTTAAATTCAGAACATTATGGTAAAATGAATGCTGTCAATAAAAATTTCAACTCGTCCTGCAAAAAAATTAAACCCTCATATGGTTGTGTCGACTGAAAAAAAAAAAAAAAAAGTTATGGCTCTTGGAAGAAAAGGAGGAAAATAAAAGAGCAGAAACAAAAAATTGTCCAGTCCATAAAAAGTTAATACAGGACATAAACAGATTTTTGCCACCTTGTCTGAGAACATTATGATGTAGGGATAAAGACCCTGATTCCAGCTATGTGTTACTTACTGGAATGCTTGCTGTAGTTTTGATTAAATCGATGTTTATCAACAGGAGATTATCACTAGAGGACTAGTTAACCTGCTGCCATGTAGTCCTCCATATTCATGAGCTCTGTATTGGCAGCTTTCTGCCTAGGCACAGTATACACAGAAAACAGCCAATCAGTGAGGTGGGTGGAGTTATAAAAAAAAACTTGGCATTTAGAGAACTGCTAGATCTCCAGAAAAGAAAACGGATTTTATGAAAACTGCAGCCCAGTAAGTGACACATCGCTGGAATCTGGGTCTTTTTTTTCCCCATACACCATGCTGCTCTTAGATGTTGTAATCAAAACCTGGTAACAGATTCTTTTTAATGACCTACTGACTGTTTTTAAATAAATAGTATATGTAGGACGCACCACTGTCATCAGCATTAGCAAATGTAGCAAAGCACGTTGGCCAGGAGGTATACGTGAGATTCAGATCCGGCACATAATAACAGGCAGGAGAATAAGTGGAGAGTCAGTAGTGATTTTAATTGGTCTGGCAAAACCACATATATATCCTAATGTTTTGACCTACAAAGGCCTTTTTTGTCCCGGACATCTACTGCCATAAAAATGTGATGTTTCAATATAATATGGTAAAGCAGTGTGAGCTACAAATAGTAAAAATATCATTGAGGTTACTATAATGTTTGGGCCTGACAAGGAACATTATATACAGTCATGGCCAAACATGTTGCCAGCCTTGAAATCATTCCAGAAAATGAAGTATTTTTCCCATAAAATTGTAGCAATTACACATTTTTGTTATGCGCATGTTTATTTCATTTGTGTGTATTAAAACAACATAAAAACAGAGGGGGGAAAGGCAAATTGGACATAATTTCACACAAAACTCCAAAAATGGGCCGGACAAAATTGTTGACACCCTTCTAAATTGTGTATAAACAACTTTATTTCAAGCATGTGATGCTCGTTCAAACTCACCTTTGGAAAGTAACAGGTGTGGGCAATTTGAAAATCACACCATCCAGATCCAGATAAAAAGGGGAGACGTTGACTCATTATTTGCGTTGTGCATGCCACACTAAGCATGGGGAACAGAAAAAGGAAAAGAGAACTGTCTGAAGATTTGAGAACCAAAATTGTTGAAAAATATCAACAATCTCAAGGTTTCAAGGCCATGTCCAGAGATTTTGATGTTCCTTTGTCCACGGTAACTAATTTTCCTGGATGTGGACGGCAGAGAAAAATGGATGAAAGGTTGCAATGCATGATAGTCCGGATGATGGGTAAGCAGCCCCAATCAAGTTCCAAAGAAATTCAAGCTGATCTGCAGCCTCAGGATGCATCAGTGTCAGCGCGAACTATCCGTCGCTATTTGAATGAAATGAAACGCTATGGCAGGAGACCCAAGAGGACCCTACTGCTAAGGCTACTTTCACACTTCCGTATTTTTAGATCCGTCACAATGCGTCGTTTTGGGGAAAAAACGCATCCTGCAAATGTGCCCGCAGGATGCTTTTTTTTCCCATAGACTTGTATTGCCGACAGATCGCAACGTATGGCCACACGGCGGACCATCGCAGCGAAGAAACGTTCAAGGGAACGTTTATTCGTACGTCGTGTCCTGCATTTTAAACTGCGCATGCCCGGCCGTAACTCCACCCCTTCCTCCCTAGGAGTTTACTATGGGCAGCGGACGCGTTGAAACACTGCGTCCACTGCCCACGTTGTGCAGAAAATCACCACTGTCCGTCGGTACGTTGCGCCGATGCTTTGTGACAGCCCCCTACCGACGGAAGTGTGAAAGAAGCTTAACACAGAGACATAAACAGCTAGACTGCAGCTTGCCAAAATCCTTGTGGGAAAGCATCTTGTGGATAGATGAGACCAAGATAGAGTTTTTTTGGTAAAGTGCGTCGTTCTACTGTTTACCAAAAATGGAATGAGGCTTACAAAGGAAAGAACACAGTACCTACAGTCAAATATGGTGGAAGTTCAAAAATGTTTTGGGGTTGTCTTACTGCCTCTAGCACTAGGTGCCTTGATTGTGTGCAAGGCATCATGAAATTGGAAGATTACCAAAGGATTTTGGGTAGCAATGTAGTGCCCAGTGTCAGAAAGCTGGGTTTGCGTCTTGTGGCATGGGTCTTCCAGCAGGACAATGACCCTAAACATACTTCAAGAAGCACCCAGAAATTGATGAAACAAAGCGCTGGAGAGTCCTGACGTGGCCAGCAGTGAGTCCAGATCTCAATCCCATTGAAAACCTGTGGGGAGATCTTAAAATTGCTGTTGGGAGAAGGCACCTTCAAATATGAGAGTCCTGGAGCAGTTTGAAGAAGAAGAGTGGTCCAAAATTCCAGGGGTAAGAAGCTTCTTGATGATTATTGGAATCGATTGCAGATATTTATTCCAAAGGGTGCGCAATCAAATAATAGGTGGAGGGGGCCAACAATTTGTCTGGCCCATTTTTTGGTTTTTGCATGAAATGGTGACTAATTTGCCCTTTTTCCCTCCTGTTTTTTGTGTTATTCCAATACACACAATTGAAATAAACATGTGTATAACAAAACGTGTAACTGCAATAATTTTTTGGGAGAAATACTTCATTTTCTGGAACAATTTCAACGGTGCCAACACATTCGGCCATGACTGTATCTCAGAAATGGTGGAATATTTTTTTAAGCCACTTTCTTAATGCCAATTCCAGCAACCTTGCTTCTTGCCTAATTCCTGCTACTAATGTTATACAATGCTTGAGTTACCTGTGCTGCGTCTGTGTGCACATCTCATTCTGGCCACGTCACCCGGAAGTGGGCTGCCTGCCATGTGTGAATCAAGAGCCGGGAAGGAGGAAGAGAATGTTGAGGGTCGGTCTATATACCCTGGCTCGGCACCCTCACATATGGCAATGGGGATGGTGAGTTCCGCTCAGGACATTGAGGTTCTTACTTGGACTTTCGTGCACTTTGGGCCACGTTCACAAATCCAATGTGCGGTCCTTGGATTGAGTCCGGACCCTCAAAAGTAAACATACATGTAGCAAATAATAAATAGTGGCTGACAATGGGGGTACTTAGGGGTGAGAAATAGGAAAGATCGCCACCACGTGTATAGGATATGTAGAGACCCATCGGTGAGACTATAGAGACCCCTGTGGACGTATCCAGTGATAACCAGTGTCTGGGCCCACACACAGGTAATGTAGCATTATACACGCTTACCCTCAGCATGGTTCTACCTACAGTATATATGCGGCCTTTACACAGATAAAACAGTCTGCATGCCTTTGCAGCTTATTTTTGGATACCTATTATATGCACATGCACCTTACTCAGGATATTTCCCATCCCACTTACCTGTGTTATAATATACAACCAGATACACTATATCATTTTTTTACATTAAACATCCTGCCAGCAATTTTTTATCTTTTTATATTTACTTGATTCATATTTTTGCCTCATCATTGAAATTGCAATTATATTTCTTCCATCATTATTCTATGTATATGTATTTAATCTGTATAATGTAATTGTTCCTGGATATCATGTCCGCTTTTCATCTGTTTTTTTTTTTTTTTTCCCCACCCCATCCAATTTTTTATCTCTATGTAACTTAATAAAGTTGTTTGATTTTCCTATCATAGACTCTTGTGTTCAGTTTGGTTCCTTTTTCTTTACATCCCCATACTATGGTAAACTACCACCGTCTTCGATAGGCAGGAGAACAATACAGTGGTGAAGTCTATCTTGTAGCATCACTGATTTCCAGAATAAGCCTTTTATAGAGCACTCGGATCCTTTGCCACTGCTTATTAATTTCTTCTGATAACCTTTGCCTCTATGAATAGTTCTGTTTCTTATATTGAACCCCAATTTCTGTATTATACAGGAAGGAGCCAGTCCGGATACATCATTGCAGCTCTGTGACTGTGGAAATCTCCTATGATTCTGATTGTATGATTCCTATTAAAATTCACTTTTGTCTCATTTCATCTTTCTGTAGAAAACTGCCATATTTAACATTGGGGAAGAACAGACCCAAAATCCATATACAGAACTTACAGCCTTGAAAGCCCACCATGACATTGTGCGTTTCCTGGTACAAGTAGATGACAACAGGTGAGATGGGACCTAGGTTCAACATTGCTATACTGGGGGTTTGGGGTGTTATTATTGTTTGTCCTTTTCTTGACATAAATGAAAACTTTAATGATTGGTCTGGACGCCATGTGTATGACGCCATTTTTATGACGTCGTAATATGTGCTTGGGAGAGTCGCACCCTGAGCAAGCCATTTATCAGGGTTTTCCACTGGCAGATTGTGCAGATTTTCAGTGTGTAAGATGGAAAGAAGTGTATGAGCCTGAGAATACCTGCTATGATCCAAATACAGCCTTATGCATGTGCTTCCCTATAGTAATGGTTTCTATTGGCTTCATGATTGGTCTTGCTGAAATGTATTTTTAATTGCCCATTGCATTTTGACATCCAACATTTCTACAATCTTACTGATTTCTCGTTTGTGGACACCTAAAAGGGTTCCTGTGATGAACCCGCACCTCGCAACCCTGCCTGACATCACTATTATGTATCACGTAGTGCAGTCTCCCCACTTTCACCAATGTGACGTTCCGCACCCCCTTGGGGACACGTAAGGTCAGCTTTGTATAGACGCCCAGTGATGCCCCCCTGTCCACACGGGCCCAAGAAGGCACTGGGAGTGAGAACATGTGGCCCACGCAGTCACTAACGTGGCACCATACTCGACCACAATCCTGACAGGCTGAGAGGCCCCTTTCACTAGCACCAGTCCGGTAATACTGCCACCAGTTCCTCTTTAGATATAAGTTCGGTCCTTTAACGGGATTCTATTGGGCCATAAGCCAGCCCCGGTAGCATTGGAAAGTTAGGCCGAGAATACTGATGTGTGGATCGAGATGAAAGAGCAGCAAAGGTTAAATTATATATTTAATCACTTTAATGGCACACTAGAAAATACACTATTTACACAGTAGTTAAACACATACAATGGTCAGATATGCAAATACAGGTGAAGTACAAAAGATATAAGCATGTCAATTAACGGTTTGATGTTCGACCATGTGTGTTCGCTGGGCTGTAGGGGGCATGGGCTGCCAGCTGGTTCCTTGTTCCTTCACAGCATGCTACTTGAAGGACCCCCACTTTTGAAGTGAACAGCAAGCATGACAGAGAGAGAACTTATCATAAGCCTTACATAAACCTTAATCCCCTTGGTAGGTCACACCCCGTTTCCGCCCCTGGGAGGGTCCTTATCACCCTTCCCTGGAGCTCTGTAGCTACATCTGCGAAAACCTATGAAAGATCATAACTTCCTAATGGATCTTTATAGGGTGGCGGTTTGGGCGCCATCGAATCTGGCCAGGTCCCCGTTACGCATGGAGACCAAACACGGCTTTGCTACCTGGCTCCTACTAGCCATTCTATATATCTCCCCACCCTGGGGTGCTAGAACGGATTGAGACGCTGAAAGGCGTTCGGCACTTTCCAAAGTTCTCGACAATCTAACCGGTGTATGGCTAGAACATACGATAAGGGTACTGTCACACAGTGGCACTTTGATCGCTCCGACGGCACGATCCGTGGCATTGCAGCGTCGCTTGATTATCGCTCCAGCGTCGTAGACTGCGGTCACACTTTGCAATGCACGGCGCTGGAGCGATAATTTCATGACGTAGTTGCGATGTAGAAGTCATACGGGACATTGGGAATATCGTGCACACCTTTGTTACACGCTGCGATCATGCCGCCACAGCGGGACACTTGACGACAAAAGAAAGTTTCAAACGATCTGCTACGACGTACGATTCTCAGCGGGGTCCCTGATCGCAGTAGCGTGTCAGACACAGCGATATCGTAACTATATCGCTGGAACGTCACGGATCGTGCCATTGTAGCGACCAAAGTGCCACTGTGTGACAGTACCCTAAGTCCTTATTTTAGACCTCATGGTATCCACAGGGGACCTTCCTGTAGGAGCTTGGATCCTAGCTAGCTGGTGGGCATGGGAATTTCTTTTCTGAAGCTGAGAAAGCTTAGCCCCCCTGCTGAGCCAAGTGTCCTGTTACAGCTTCACAGGTTTCAGGAGGATTGTAAGCTGCCATTGAATCCCCCATCCTTCACAGTTCCCCTCATCCCCAATAAATGACTTTCAAAACTTATCTGCAGAATAGGTGATAAATGTCTCATTGCCCCCACCTCTATGTAGACATTGGCTAATTGGTGGAGATCGCAGAGATGAGAACCCTACAGATTAGTTTAGGCTGTGGAGCCCTGTCTGATGTGTGGGAGCAATGAGACATTTATCACCTATTCTCTCAGAAATGTGATTTGTGGGAAACCAGTTCATGCACTTTTATGTTTTTAGGGCATGCCTTTTTCCCCGGAGTACCAAGGATTTTGCAGTGCAGTAGATGAAATCGGCAGCAAATCCACAGCTAAATAAACATGAATAAATATAGGCTTTGACAGTGATACAGTGCAGATTTGCAACACCTCCACAATGGAAAACTTTTACTAAATCTGACTAAAGACGTTTCCAGAATTACAGTAGAGTCAGCGCCGACACTGCTGGAACAATGCGGCAAGGAAGGTGAGTATAAGTGTAGTTGTTTTACTGGGGGGAAACCTAGGGCTTCAGAATGGGTTGTCCGAGTACAGGACAAGCCCTCTAAAGAAAGAAGTTACATGCAAAAAATCCAAAGCCATATACTCAATGACCAAAGAATTTGCTACTAATAAATGTACCAGACTGTTAGGCGCCTTTCACACATCCGTTTTTTGCCGTCAGTCACAATCCGTTGGCTCGACTTATCCGTCGCAGATTGTGAAAAACTGATGCGACAAATTCGTTTTTTTCGACGGATCGGACTAGCAGATCTGGCTAATTGGATCGGAGCATGCTCAGTTAAAAAAAAAAAAAAAAACAGAATCAATTGCCGAATTCCATCATTTGACGGATCCGGCGCCATAGTCTTCCATTCTATCAAATGATGGACGTCGACGTACACAATAAACGTTACTATGTCCATTGTCTCTGGCCACCGGACAAACAATTTTCAACGGATCCAGCGAGCGATGGATGAAATGTGAGGCAATCCGTCGCTAATACAAGTCTATGAGAAAAAAATGGATCCAGTGGCATGAGTCTCCGGATCCGTTTTTTTTCCAAATTCGATGGATTGCGACTGATGGCAGAAAACTGATGGGGCCTTAGGCTTCTTTCACACTTCCGTCAGTACGGGTCCGTTGCTATGCGTCGAATTTTTGTGCACGACGTGGGCAGCGGATGCAGTTTTTCGACGCATCCGCTGCCCATTCTGCAGTCCGGAGAGGAGGGGGTGGAGTTTCGGCCACGCATGCGAGTTCAAAAATGGCGAACGCGACGGACAAAAAAAACGTTACATTGAACTTTTTTTTGTGACAACGGTCCGCCAAAACACGATGGATCCGTCACACGACGGATGCGACGTGTGGCCATCCGTCGCTAATACAAGTCTATGGGAAAAAAAGCATCCTACAAGCACACTTGCAGGATCCGTTTTTTCCCCAAAACGACGGATTGCGACGGATGGCAAACGACGGAAGTGTGAAAGAGGCCTTAGATGTTATCTGCAATTTCATGGTCAGAATTGTACTTTTACTGCAGATTTTATTCTTGGTTTTTCTGTGTTAGGCTAAGTTCACACTGGGAGTTTTTTTTTCCTGCAGCAAAACCCGAGTGCTTGGCAGATGCGTTTTTTTTTTTTCTTCCATTCAATTCAATGGGTGAAAAAACTCTGAAAGAATTGACATGTTCTGTCCAAAAAAACAAGCAAAACTCAAAATACTGATGACAAAAACAAGCTGTGTGCATGAGATTTCCGAAATGTCATAGACATAGGTGGTACTGTCAAATGCAGCTGAAAGGGTGAACTTAATGTACTCCGCAGAGACAAATCAACCCATAACCTTTAGGTACTGATACAGCATGAATGGATTTTTTTTAAAACTTCACCTTTACTAGATATCTTAATATAAACTTACCTTGTAATGTCTTCACATCCTGTTCCGTTCAGATGTGTCCGGATCCCAGAATTCCAAGTGGCGGAAATTCACCGACCTCCATATTGGGACACCAGCCTCTTGCTTGGTACCACCAGCAGAACACCGTCGCACCACACACACTATACGCTGTACGCAACACACACACACACACACACACACACACACACACACACACACTGTATACGCCATACGCAGCACACAGACACACACATAGTTTGCGCCGTACGCAACACACACACACACACACACAGTAGATGCCGTACACCCCCCCCCACACACACACACACTCACACACTGTATACGCCGTGCGCACCACACACACTGTATACGCCATACGCAACACACACGCACACACTGTATACGCCGTACGCACCACACACACTGTATACGCCATACGCACCACACACACACACTGTATACTCCCTTTGCACCACACACACACATAGTTTACGCCATACGCAACACACACGCACACACTGTATACGCCGTACGCACCCCCATACACACTGTATACACCATACGCACCACACACACACACACTGTATACGCCGTTTGCACCACACACTGTATACGCTGTACACAACACACACTAACACTGTATACGCCGTACGCACCACACACACTGTATATGCAGTATGCACCACACACACACACACACACACACACACACACTGTATACGCCGTTTGCACCACACACACTGTATGCACCGTACGCACCACACACACTGTATACGCCGTACACACACACACACACACTGTATACGACCAAACACACTATATATGCCGTACGCACCACCCACGCACACACACACTGTATATGCCATACGCACCCCCCACACACACTGTATACGCCGTACGCACCACACACACTGTATACGCCGTACGCACCACACACACTGTATACGCCGTATGCACCACACACTGTATACGCTGTACGCAACACACTGTATACACCGTACATAACACACAAACACTGTATACGCACCACACACACTGTATACGCCGTACGCGCCACACACACACACACACACACACACACACACACACACACACACACACACACACACACACTGTATACGCCGTTTGCACCACACACACACACACACACACTGTATATGCCGTACGCAGCCTCTTGCGCGGTACCACCAGCGGAACACCGTCGCGAACATGCCGCCTCCGGGATCAGCCGAATGATTCACTGACCACTCCCCACCAGGGTGCAGGAGGAGCGCATGCGCAGTTTTAATGTGACCACCACAATCTGTCTGCACAAAGATGGCGGCGGTCTGATTTACTGCGCCTGCGCGAATTCTGCGCAGGCGCAGTGATTCATTCAGCTGATTCCGGCACGAGAGAACACATGAGGGAAGAAGACAGCACAGTGGTGGGGACAGCACATGGGGTACACAGGTCAAAGAAGAGATGACCTGAGAGGAGAAAACAGCAGATGGGGGGAGAGAGCGCACAGGGGTGAGAGTCAGAGCACAGGGGGGAGACAGCTCAAACAGGACAGCACATGAGGGGAGAACACAGCACAGGAAGGAAAGAGACAGCAGACAAGGGGGATAGCACATGGGGTAGACAGGTCAAAGAAGAGAGCACAGACGGGAGAAGTCTGCACATAGGGTAAGAGAGAGTGGATAGGTGGGTGAGCACATGGGGGGAGAGATTCTCAACACTGCAAAGCCTGCCCCCATCGCAACATTACCGCCTGCATTGGGCCTCCATCTAGTATTAAAATAACGAACAACAAATTTACAAAAAGCACACAGATAAAAAGGAAACCATGTGTAAAAAAGTGCCCTTTATCTATTGGACAGTGGGGTATATGGTACCTATAGCGTCTCAAGTGCTGGGTTCAGAATACAAGGTGACTCCTGCCTGATCTTGTAGATTGTGAGCCCTCGCGGGCAGGGTCCTCTCTCCTCCTGTACCAGTCGTGACTTGTATTGTTCAAGATTATTGTACTTGTTTTTATTATGTATACCCCTCCTCACATGTAAAGCGCCATGGAATAAATGGCGCTATAATAAATAATAATAATGCCTAGGGACACACTGGGTGGGTATCTAGACCAGTGGTTTTTGTTTTGGTACCTATACAGTGGATTTATGGGGTCACACTTATGACTCATGTACACCTCTTTTTTTCACTGTACCTGATTATTAATGCCATAGCACCAAGTGCACTTTAACCATATGATCTGAAAACTGGTCATTTGCATGACAAATAAGATCTTTATTGAATAAACGGTGAAAAGAGTGCACCTTGTATTGTAAGAGGATACTAATTGGCACCCAAACAAGGACATTGATATAATTTGGGTATATAAGCTATAATTCCCTAGGCATTATCAGGCAGGAGTCTCACCTTGTATGCTGAACTTGAGACGTTATAGGTACCATATACCCCACTGTCCAATAGATAAAGGGCACTTTTTTACACGTGGTTTCTTTTTTTTTCTGTGTTTTTTTTGTAAATTTGTTGGTTATTTTAATATACCTAGTAAAAGGTTAAGTTTTAAAAAAGAATCCGTTCATGCTATATCAGTACCAGTGTGAACTTAGCCTAAGAATTTCATTTTATCTTTTGGGAGATTTTCTGTAGTATTTACATGGTGAAGACTGTTTCCTGATTTTGGATGTGGTCCTGAGGCTTATAGATAACCACATACCGTACATATTGGGTTTAGTGATCTTTTTCATCCCTGGCTCGCATGCTGTACCTCAAGCGGCTGCGGTGATGAATGAGTCAAGCCTGTTCAGTATGTACACTTGTGTGTTTTCGTCGGCCTCTGTAAATGGTTTCATGCTTCAAGTGCTTTGATAATATCTTATAGCGGCTCTGAAAAGGGATTTTCATGTTCTCATTGTAGAGGGGTAAAAAAATCAGTGATTGGAACATTTTCTTTGATTGGTTTTCAAGAAACTAAATGATTCCTGTGCAAAACTTTAAACTGACATCTTTCTGTGTTACCACTTCACTGTCGCCGGGCATTAAAAAGGTCAGAATGACACTGCGGGATGGCCGACATAATTATACTGGAAATAATAACCGCTGATAATTAATGCAGTGACTGAATGACACTGTCTCTACCTCCTTATATTGTCATTGAATGACACGTCCCATCATTAGCAGCCCTCTTCATATGGGAACGGCTTGCTCCAGAAGCCCCCGCATGCCAGACGTAGAGATATATACACTGACGAGCAAAAGGGTAACAATGGTTTGGACTTTCAGGCCCCATACCTCATTATTCACTACTGCTTCGAACGTGACAATAGACAATCATCTTGGCTAACTCATGCCTAAATTTGTCTTGCAACTATTTTGCATATGATTAGTAATGCAGATTCTTGTCATGTTGCTGCATTGTTACTGTTTCTCTCCTAAAAATCTGAATTCTATTTTTTATTATTTTGTTAGTATATTATAAATTCACCTTTTCACTGCCTGAATCCTGCACGCAATCAGATTCAAATAAAATCTGATCCCAGGTCTCTTCTACACATTCCCAGAGTTGGTGCATATGGGTGATCTCGCTTGGGTAGGTATACAGCTTTTTCTTCAACTCTACCCACAAGCGTTCGACTGGGTTGAGGTTCGGTGACTGTGGGGGCCAATCCAGCACCTTTTACTTAGTTGTCATTGAACCATTTCTTCGCCAATCTCGACGTTTGCTTCGGGTTGTTGTCCTGCTGGAACACTATGTCGTACTTCTCATACACATAGTACTCGAGTGTAAATCGTCTTGTAGGATACTCACATGTAGCTCAGTATTGAAACCACCATTGATCCTGGTCAAATATCCAATGCCTTTGGCTGTGAAACAACCCCATGTCATCAAGCTTCCTCCACTGAACTTGTCAGTTCCTTCAACTTCTTGATCCATTAGCCCCTTTTTCCCTGGTTTCTTCCAGACCCATTTGCACCCATCAGAGCCTAGTCTATATTGACTTTCATCTCACCTACCAAATCGCCCATTTCCTATCTTCTCCTGACCACTTTTCGTACTGTTTTGCAAACTCGAGCTGACACATCTTATGGTGATATTGAAGTCGAGGTTTCTTCACCTTTTTTCGAGCCACCATTCCAGACTTGTGCAACATGCATCACACGGTGCTTGCCTCGACGTCTGTGACCTCAATATTACGAAGCATACGAGCATACCTAAAAAAAAAATAAGGAAGTCACAGGTCTCACAAATTGACAACCCAAAACACTTTTGTTAAAGTTCAGATTTTTTTAGTATCTTCATACTGGTACCGATCTGAAAAATCATGTTGCAAGGTAATTTTTACCACACAATCAATGCTGTAAAAAGTAAACACAAAAAAACAAGTTTTCTATGGTTTTGTAGACTGAAAAATAAAAAGCTTTGGCCCTTGGAAGAAGGTGAGCTAAAAATGAAAGCACAAAAATTAAGAAACAAAAAAAAATCACGGTCGTGAAAAGGTTGGGGGAAACCTGTAATAAAGAATTGTACAGCCATTTTACTTGGATTTTTTAAATAAATGCAACGGCCTTATCAGGTCTAGTTTATGTTGTGAAATATGATGAGAGTCACCTAAAGCTCATACAGTGACTTGCAAAAGTATTCACTCCCTCTTGGCTTTTTTCCTATTTGTTACATTGTGTTTAAATTTTTTTGTAATCCGATTAGTGTGTGATGCATCAGCACTAAATAGTCTAAGTTGGTGAAGTGAGAAAGATATAGACATAAATTTAATTTATGGGATAAAATAAAGATTGGCATGTGCATATATTCACCCCTTTTGATACGAAGCCCCTAAAAATGTCTGGTGCAAGCAATTACCTTCATAATCACATGCTTAGTGACAGGATGTCCACCTGTGTGCAATCTAAGTGTCACATGGTCTGGTAGTATTACACACCTTTTCTGAAAGACCACAGAGGCTTCAACACCATTAAGCAAAAGGCACCACTAATCATGCAACAACATGAAGACCAAGGAGCTCTCCAAACAAGAGGTAAAGTTGTTGAAAAGTACAAGTCAGGGTTGGGTTAAAAAAAAACCCAATCTCTGCTGATCCCCGGAACACCATCAAATGCATTATCATCAAATTGAAAGAACATGCTACCATAACAAACCTGCCAAGTGAGGGCCTCCCACCAAAACGCTCAGCCCAGGCAAGGAGAGCATTAATCCGAGAGGCAGCACAGGGACCTAAGGTAACCCTGAAGGAGCTGCAGAGTTCCTAAGCGGAGACCGGGGTATCTGTCCATACGACCGCAATAAGCTATACACTCCGTAGATGTGGCCACTATGGAAGTGTGGACAGAAAAAAGCCTTTACTTACACACACAAATTGTAAGGCTCATTTTGAGTTTATCAAAAGACGTGGGAGACTCCCCAAATGAATGGAGGAAGGTGATGTGGTCAGATGAGACCAAAATTGAACTTTTTGCCCACCAGAGTAAAAGCTATGTCCGGTGTCAAACCAACATAGCACATCATCCCCTCAGTGTAACGTGGTGGTGGCAGCATCATGCTGTGGGGCTGTTTTTGGCAGCAGTGACAGGGAAAATGGTTTGAGTCAAGGGGAAAATGGATGGTGTGAAATACAGGGTTATTCTTGAGCAAAACCTTTGTCAGTGATTTGAGACTGGCAAGGTGGTTCACCTTCCTACAAGACAATGACTGACCCAAAGCATATTGCTAAAGCAACACATGAGTGGTTTACTGTGAAACATGTTAATGTTTTGGAGTGGCCTAGTCAAAGCCCAGACTGTAACTCAATTGAGAATCCGTGGTCAGACTTGAAGATTGTTGTTCACCAAAGGAAACCATCTAATTTGTAGGAGCTGGAGCAGTTTTTCCTTTAGGAATGGGCAAAAATACCAGTGGCAAGATGTGGAAAGGTCATGGGGACTTATACAAAGTGACTTGCAGGTGTAATTTCCGCAAAAGGAGTCTCTATAAAGTACTGACTTTAGGAGTTGAATAGTTATGCACACTGAATTTTTCAGTTATTTTGTCCCATTTGTTGTTTGCTTTACAATAAAAAGAAAACCAAATGTTCACAGTGGTAGGCATGTTTTCTACATGAACTGATGCAAACTCTAAACAAAAAAAATAAGTGAAATACGAGATTGTGATGTAACAAAACACGAAGAATTCCAAGGAGGGTGAATACCTGCTCAAGCCACTGTAAGTAATCGCACATGTCAATGTTCAGATTGTTGCAGCATCTTCACATACTACTGTCACGTGATCCTGTAGGCCGCTGCTACCATGAACCTGTGGGCCGCTGCTACTGTGATCCTGTGGGCCGCTGCTACCGTTATCCTGTGGGTCGCTGCGACTGTGATCCTGTGGGCCGCTGCGACCGTGATCCTGTGGGCCGCTGCGACCGTGATCCTGTGGGCCGCTGCGACCGTGATCCTGTGGGCCGCTGCTACTGTGATCCTGTGGGCCGCTGCTACCGTGATCCTGTGGGCCGCTGCTACCGTGATCCCGTGGGCCGCTGCTACCGTGATCCCGTGGGCCGCTGCTACCGTGATCCCGTGGGCCGCTGCTACCGTGATCCCGTGGGCCGCTGCTACCGTGATCCCGTGGGCCGCTGCTACCGTGATCCCGTGGGCCGCTGCTACCGTGATCCCGTGGGCCGCTGCTACCGTGATCCCGTGGGCCGCTGCTACCGTGATCCCGTGGGCCGCTGCTACCGTGATCCCGTGGGCCGCTGCTACCGTGATCCCGTGGGCCGCTGCTACCGTGAACCTGTGGGACAATTCTAAGTGAACTAGGGGGTTGCTGCTACTGTGAACCTGTGGGCCGCCGCTGCTGTGAACCTGTGGGCCGCCGTTACTGTGATCCTGTGGGCCGCTGCTACTGTGATCCTGTGGGCCGCTGCTACTGTGCCCACACACTGACCAGCAGGAGGATGGCTGCAATGCATGTCAGTCACAATTGCCGAGGACAGAGAAAACTTATTATTTTCATGGAAGCAAAAAAACATTGAATCTGTGTGAGAAAGCCGGTGACTTGGAGCTATAAATGGGGCTAATCCATGTGCCCAACAAGAAGTGTAAGTGGCGACTTTAGATTTTTCTTGCTGCAGATGCTATACTTTTAAATAATGGATTTATATATTGCAACTTCTCCCTGTAAAGTGCTGATGATACGTAAAGGTCCAGAGTCTAATACCCCCACCGATTGCTGAAACTCAGGGGCAAAAGTGCATAACTTATGCTGAATGGCCTGAAAAGCCGTGTACATCCCATATACTCTCTGCCCATACTCGAACATAGCCTGAACTCTTTCACCCCCCTCAAAGATCAACCCTAATACTAAGGGTATGTAACATATCAAATAAGTTCACAGCAGGCCCCATTCTACCATTTTCTTTTGTGACCTCTGCACAGTAAATTTGGATTCCTTGTACTTTCATCTTTCTGGCATTGAGAAGTTTTCTTTTTCCAGAATATACGGTGATTATAGAAAGCGGAGGCAGGATGCTCTACCCTGTATCACAGTAACCTGCTTGTAGACCACATCATACGCTTGGCAATGGATTTTAGGAAACATATCCATCTTTCTAAGCAGCAAATCCAATAAGAGTCAATTCACTACACCAGGTTATCGCCGTAACCTTGACAAATGGGGACTTTGATAAACAAAAATAGGCTTTTTTTTTTTCTTTTCATTTTGTGAAAACTGCAGATTTAGTGTTGAGAATTGCTGTTTTTCAGAAGAAAAAGCAATTACAAAGGCTTAAAAGATCAATAGAAATGATGCCGGTGTCCAAAAGAAAATGCAAAATATGGAGACTTGCCTTCTTGCAGCGCTCACCTGTCAATCAAGGAGCAAACTAGGAAATCAATAGCCAGGAGAGAAGACATTAGGAGGTGTAGTTACAGCAAGCAATGTATATCATCAGCACGACTTCTGCTTTTAATAGGAGCAGAAAGGGGATCTAATAAAAGCAATCCTATTCCCTGAGGACGGCCGGGGAGAGAAAATTAAATGCCTTTACCGAGCCTTAACCATTGCACCCAATACCTGTCTAATCAGATAAAGATGACCTGGAATAGGGGTCACAGATAATAAATTCATAGTATCACTTTACCAGGCTCAGGAACTTGGAAAACTACACAGATGTGAGGGTAAAGCAACTTTCAGCACCATGCATTGTATTTAACTGTTCATGTGCCTAAAATAAAGCATCCGACACATTAATAAAGCAGTCGCTCTGTGGTATAGGACGATTTCTAAGTACAATATGCATTTTTCAGGACTGGATGGTTTCCAGTTTGTCTTTTTTTCCCCTGTATAAATCGTATTTTCCACCATTGCGCTGTTCTGTAGTATTATCGTATTCACCGCGGTCCATAGAGAATACATACAGACCATATCAGCAGAATTCCTCATTACTGGGCTTGTTTCTACTTCTTATTGATTGCAAGTCCCGATATTTCCTAGAAGTGCAGAAGAACGAGCAATCTGTAAAATGTGCTTATGGCAGAAAAGGGAATGGGTAAAAGAGGAATATGTGGTTTTCGAGGGACTGTACAGAATTAGAAAAACATGACTGCCTTCCTGCAGACAAATGGGAAAATGTATTTTATGACTTGCACCAGTTTTCTAGAGGAAAAGAATCTCAAATTTTGGTGCATATGTTTTTCCTCAAAAGATTTGGCACCTTTACTGATTTTGGGCTACTCGTGCCAAGACAATTAGTGACTTAACAGGAAGGGGCGCAAAAAATATATTGGTAAATTTTAGCTTTTTTAACGTGCCTAGCTCTCTAAATAAATCTTTTGTGTATTTACCTGTCTGAGCGCCAAAAAAAGCAAAACTTGCATAAATATGTGCTTTATCTTACGCCAATTGTTCAATGAAAATTATAGTTTTTTTAATGCCCTAATGCTTTCTATATATGTTTGTGATGTAGTGTTCGGGCATTAAAATACTTATTAATCGCAGTCTTCCCTTGTTTCCAGCATTAATCTGTTCCTCTTCTAGGTCACTTGAGGTCTCTTTTTATCTTTGCCGACTCACACAGGGACTGCTTTCTCTTGCAGGTTTGCTTCGGCTTGTGATGATGGCTCAGTCATCATATGGGATGTCCAGGTATGAGTCCACTATGTGAAAACATTTTTTTTAACATAAGTAAAGCTATATAATTTACTTAGACTTTTGTCTTTTTTATGTAGTGTGTACAGTGACTGTGAAAGTCCTTTTACCCCTCAACAACCTATGATGTAAATTTTCGTCAGAGGTCAATAAGGAATTTATGAAGTTGGCTCAGGAGCTGAGCCTGCTTCATATGATGCCGATGCTAGCCGTGTAAAGGGTTGTGCACACGTTGTGTTTTCCCTTATTTACACCAAAAACGCAGCATTTTACGCTGAGATCTCAGCACTGATATCTTATCTCCCGAGATCTTGGTGCCGAGATCTCCATCTGCGCATGCGCCGCCCCCCGGCAGCCATTTTCCCGGAGTCCACTGCATAGGAAACCATTTAACTGTGGGGGCTCTGAGTTTTCACAAAATGTCGTCAGAACCCCTGCAGCACAAGACACCCGCAGCGGCGCGCTGCACATCCGAACACCCCCCTCATCCCAGCCTACGCTCCACTCTTGCTTCCTCCAGCAGTGACCCTGGGACCCTGCTCCACCGCGGCCGGTAAGGTTTGTCCGCATTATAAGACACACCCACATTTTCCCCCTAAATTTGGGGGGGAAAAGTCCGTCTTCTAATCCAAATAATACGGTAATTAAAAAAAATGTTTTAAAAAATTGTAAAAATATATATTTTAAATAAAACTGAAAAAAAAAAATTAAACCAATAATTGCATATATTTATGTAAAAACAAAAAAAAAAATACTCCTACTCAGTCTTGCTGCATTCGTAACGACCCAAGCTATAAAATTGTCACACTAGTTAATCCCTTCAGTGAACATGGTAAAACAAAAAAAATTAAAAACTGGATTAAAAACTATGCTTTTTCATCATACCGCAGAACAAAAAGTGGAATAAATGCGATAAAAAGTCAAATGTAAATAAAAATGGTATTTCTGAAAACGTCATCTTTGGTCGCAAAAAACAAGCGTCATACAATTCCATCAGTGGAGAAATAAAAAAGCTATAGCTCTCAGAATATAGCAATGCAAAAACAATTTGTTTTTCTAAAAAATAGTTTTTATTGAGTAAAAGCGGCAAAACATAAAAAATATATATACAGTTGAAACGAAGTTGTTTACATACACTGTATAAAAAGACACATGCATGTTTTTCTCAATATCTGACATGAAATCCAAATAAACCTTTCCCGTTTTAAATTAAATAGGATTACCATAATTATTAATAATTGCCAAATGACAGAATAATGAGAGAGAGAATGTTTTAAGGCATTTTTATTACTTACTACAAAGTGTTGATGGAGGCACTGTGGACACCGTTTGGCCTACGAGTGTTGTCAACCTCTGTTTTTTGTATGTCTGAAAAGAAGACAAACGCTGAACCGAAGCAGACAGAGTCCAGAGTAACTCTGCTGCCTCATTATAGTGTATGGATCCCTAGGGGTTTCATCTGAATCATGTCATTCGGAGATTTAAATGAAAACCCCCATGTAAGTGCTCAGCGTAGAGCCCAGGATAAATGTGATCCAATACGTTATGTAAAATTCTCAATAAAAGCTTCAACTCAATCCACAAAAAAAATCAAGCCTGTCATCTCTTAATGGAAATATAGGGGGCTTCTATACTACTGGTAGCACAAAGGCTCTGGAAAAGCCAAATGGCTCCTCACTCCCCACAAAAAATACAGCGACTTCTGCGCTCCCAAATTCAAATGCCCCCTTCCCTTCTGAGACCCATAGTGTGCCTAAATCACAGTTAGCATCCATTTTTGGCATTTCTGTAAAGATAAGAGCCTTTATAATTTTATGGGGTCATGTATCCAGAAACTCACGAGCTACAACATATGAGCATATTTGCAATTTTCACTCATCATCCACTGTTGCTTGTTTCTGGAAAATACCCATAGAGTCAAAATTGTCACTACCTCTGTAACTAAATTCCCAGAGTGGTGTAATTTTCAAAATGTGGTCACTTGAGGGGGATTCTGGTCTGCTTACACTTAGGGGCTCTGTAAATTTGTTCTTCAAGAGTCAAATAGCGCTCTTTCCCTTACAAGTCTCAGTGTGGCTAAGAAGTACTGCCATGTTCAGCAGAAATTCTTTGACAAATTTTTGCTGCCATTTTTACCCATTTTCCCTTGTGAAAATGTCAAATCTAATGCTAAAACACTTTTTTTGGTGGTAAAAATGTAATTATTTTTTTCTTCACCGCCCATTGATATTAAATTCTGTGACACACCAGTGGTGTCCATATGATCACTGCACCCTTAGATGAATTAATTGAGAGGCGTAGTTTGTAAAATGTGGTCACTTACAGAGTGTTCTGCTGTTCTGGCTCCTCTGGGGCTCTGCCAGTGAGTCATGGCACCTGCAAACTATAACAACAAAATCTGCACTACAATATGGGACTGCTTCCCTTCTGAGCTTTGTACTGTGTCCGAAAAGTAGTTCCCGACTACATGTAGGGTATTGGCGCATTTAGGAGAAATTGCGCAGCACACTGAAAGGTCCATTTTTCATTTTAGCTCTTATAAAAATTAGTAGTTTGGGGCTAAAACAACATTTTAGTGGTAAAAATGTAATTATTTTTCTTCACAGTCGAATGTTATAAAATTCTGTGAGGCACACGTTATGTAAACATGCTTACTGTACCCCTAGATGAAGTCATTGGGTAATGTAGCTTGTAAAATGGTGTCACTTACGGGGAGTCTGCTTTTCTGACCCCTCAGGGGCTCTGCCAATGTGACATGGCACCCTAAAACCATTCCAGCAAAATCTGGACTCTAGTATGGCGCTCTTTCCCTTCTGAGCTTCCCACTGTGCCTCAAAGGTAGCTTTTGACCACATATGGGGTATTGGCGCACTCAGGAGAAGTTGCATAACAAATTATAACATTAGTTTTCCCCTATTATATCTTCTGAAAATTAAAAATGTTGGGCCAAACCAACTTTTTAGGGGAATACATGTTAATTTTCCGTTTACTCAGCCGAATGTTATACAATTCGGTGAATCGCCTGAGGTTTAAAAATGTTCACTATACACCTAGATAAATTCCACAAGAGCTGTAGTTTTCAAAATGGGGTCACTTGTGGGGGCTTCTGCTGTTTTGACATGTCAGTGGCTCTTCAAATGTGACATTGCAGCCTTAATCTATACCAGCAAAAATGGTGTTCCAAAATCCAAATGGCTCTCCTTCCCTTTTGAGCCCTTCTGTGCACCCAAACAGTAGTTTTTCACCACATATGGGGTATCTGTGTACACAGGAGAAATCGCACAACACATTGCATGGTTTTCTCTTGTTACCCTTGTAAAAATGAAATATTTGGGGCTAGTTTTGGTTATTTTTCATTAACAAGGCTCAATTTTATACAATTCTGTGAAGTACCTGTAGGTTCAATGTGCTCACTACACCTCTAGATATTTTCCAAAATGAGGTCACTTTGGAGGGTTTCCACTGTTTACGTGGAGAAGATGAGGGCACTACTAAGATAAAACTACACACTTAGAATAAGCACATTGCAAGAAAAAAAGAAGCATGTAAAGTAGTCAGCATCACCAGCAATACTAAACCAAAAAATATTTATACAACAAAGACATACATAGTAAAGACATTTCAAAAGCCAAAAAGCTCACATACAAGCATGAGTGTGTCCATGTAAGGAAAAACACCCTTCCTCCAATGTACACACTGAGGTAGTCCAAAGTAATAAACTGAACAAAACTGGAAAGAGAGAGCAAAAGCCTAACCATGTGATGTCCTCAAGTAGTCCAGGGAAAAAAGTCAAAGTATCAAGGGCACAGCGTGTCGGCAAAGAAAAGGCTTGCAAAATTGCATGCGCACAGCTAGACAAGGTTCCATAAGTGATAGGGGCGCAGGCGCATCACCACAGACAGAAAGGCTAGTAATTGCGCCTGCAAATAATACCCAATTGCGGCAGAGAATGAATCGTCGTTTGAGGTCAGTGAGGGTGGTGAACACAGCGTCTGCACACACAAAGGTATGCGCAGGCACATTGCACGGTTGGTGCTTCACCTGTGTGGAAGTGTTATCATGTGTTTTGCCTGCAAACAGAGTAGTATCTCTCAGAAGAGCAAGGGATACCTTGTGACGTCAGTTACAGCCATGAAGACAGGGGTCGCGTACACAATTGTATGGGCAGGCACGTAGCATCAGTAAGCTTCAGACTGTGATGCACGTGCAAGAGTTCAAAATCGGTAACGGTGAAATGATGCAGAATATCCATCATCAATTAAAAAACTTGATACCTATTAAGTCTATGTACAGGGTTTCCACTGTTCAGACACAACGGGGGCTCTGCAAACACGTCATGGCGTCCGCTATCTATTCCAGCCATTTTTGCATTCAAAAGTCAAATGGCGCACCTTTCTTGCCGTGCGCCCAAACAGAAATTTTTTTCCTCATATGGGGTATCGGCGTTCTCAAGAGAAAATGCACAACAAATTTTATAGTTCATTTGCCCCTGTAACCCTTGTAAAAAAAAATCAAAATTTGGGACTAAATGAACATTATTGTTGGAAAAAGTATAATTTTCATTTTTTTCCTTCCATATTGCTTTAATTCATGTGGTTTTGAGGGGTGCAGTTTTTAGAATGGTGTCAATTCTGGTTATTTTCTGTCATATAGACCCCTCAAAGTCACTTCAAACGTATTGCGGTCCCTAAAAATTTCAAACTTTTGCTCTTGAAAATTGGGAAATTTTCCCCAAATTTCCGATATATTTTCACAAATAAAGTTAGATCATATTGGATACATTTTACCACTGTCATAAAGTACAATATGTCACAAAAATTTTCCCTTCAACCCTCTGGGCATGTACCACAGAAACTTCTCTGTGTGTGTGGCTGTGTTTTGATTGGCCAGTGTCTTAAAAAAGCAAATGTCCTCATAAAAGTTCTGTTTTATTCACCAAGTTTGGTTGAAGGGAAAACGTACGGTACATCTTTATCACCCAGGGGCAAAATTTTGGAAAGCTGGGGCACAGAAGAAAAAGAAAAACTGTTCTAGATTAAGTGAAGCAGCGGCAGTTGGAGGACTCATTGAAATTAAAAAATCAATTGAATGGTTCTTTAAAAAAATCTCTGGTCTAAATTATTTTTTCATTTGCCTCCCATCAAACTTCTTTCTTCTAGACTGGTGAAGTACTATTTGAGCTTCATGGACACACACAGAAGATCACGGCTATCCTTGTGTTTCCAAGCAATGAAACACACATCGAAAGGCTTGACCTAATGCTGACCGCATCTGCTGATAGGACCGTCATTGTATCCTTATATTGTTGTGTCTGCAGACCACAGAAATGTCCGTTTCTCACCTGTAGATGACATTGCAGCAATGTGGATTAGCTGCTCAGAGCTGAACCTGTCATAAGAACATTGGTCTATTGTTTAAATCAGATTTTTATGTTAGAATTATTTTGTTAAAACTTTTAAGAATGTTTATTTTCCATGTCACTATATGTGTGTGTGTATGTGCAGTATAAACCACGGTGTAAATAGAAACACAGCCCTCTGGCTGAAAGAAGAAAGAATAAAACAAACCAAAAATGATGGCGGGCAGTTCAGTCCTCCTTTGCGCGGGGTACTCCGCACACTGTTAGGGAAACCACTCACAGTCCTCACTTCTGTGGGAAATACAACTTCTCCCCACCGCACCCCACATCGCCTGAACCACAGGTCCAGGTATATCATTACCTGTGCTGGTCACACAATTGTTACATCACTGCTGGTCCTCAGGGAAAAGGGTACAATGAGCTCCCTCCCACACTGGACCCACCTCTCCCAACAGGCCTACAACCTGCAGTGATCCTCTGTCTGCTGAACCGCCGCACGACCAGCTCTACCCTCCCCTAGTGTATCCTCACCCATCCTCTGCAGACTGTGAGCCCTCACGGGCAGGGTCCTCTCTCCTTCTGTACCTGTTAGTGCCTTGTTTTTGCTCATGTTTATTGTGCTTGTCTATATTTGCCCCTTTTCACATGTAAAGCGCCATGGAATAAATGGAGCTATATAAATGTATAATAATAATAAAAAATTATATATATAATCATGTGTACTGTTAACCTGCCACTCGCTGGTGATCAGACGCCAGCTGGAATAGGCGATCAGGGGGCCACTATCCGAAGATAAGTGGGGCCCCAACCTATCGCACATTTATGACATGTCCTAGGGATATTATGAGCATTCATGAACGCCTTCAGCTTTCATATAGACATTGACCCCTATAGTGGTATTTTTATGCTCTGATTGGTCATTGTACAGGGATAGTGATTCTATTATGAATAGTGGGTCCTGTGTTATCTACTGAATATAGAGGTGTTGTCAGTTATTGTGATCCTGTCTGTAATGATAATGGGACTGCTGAAAAGTCTTCTTTGCCAAACAGTAAGTTTGAGTCTCGTTTAAGGCCTGTTGGCCATTGTGAATTTGGCAAAATTTCTGTATTTAGTGAATATGGGTAGTGAAATGGAAAAGAGATTATTAAAATAAAAAAAAAAATAAAAAAAATTAAATGTAACCTTGACAGGTGATGCATGCTGCCCAAACCGTGATCACAGCCATGTTCGACTCTGGAACACTGTGAGCCTGGGTACTGAGCCTCCCTGTGCACTAGTCGTACAGATGTGTCCCCAGCTACTTCTCCCCACACGCTGACAATGACTGGGTCACTAGAAATAATTTTTCCAGAACGTATACTTAACTATTCCTTAATAGCTCAAGTCAGGCTTGGGATTGTGAAAGCGGTCAGGAAGTGCATAAAGCCTCAGACTTCCTCTCTACTGTGAAGGTATAAACTCTAACCCTATATGTATGGTTCCAACACACTAGTGCATGACTTTGTCTATTGCGAGATGCTGTGATGGCATATTGTCTGGCACAAAAATCAGTTTTCTTGCAAAATGCAGACTTTTTCCTGTACCACTGCTTTAAGAAAATGTTTTCTAAACACTGGCAGTACATTTTGGAGTAGATTTTAAGTCTATCTTCAACCTAAAACTGTCCAAATACCTGATCTTTAATATCAGCCCATTACAATTCACCACCTCCATGTTGCTGGCGTCTGAGTAGAAGTGGAGGTCTGTGCCCATTGGTGATCCAGCTTGCGCCCATCCACCTGGTCCATCAATAGTCTGTCTCCAGATATTTCTTGGCCCAGTCTTGACGTTTCTCCTTCTGTGTCTTGTTCACTGGTGGTCGGGTTTCAGTCTTCTTTAATTCAGCCTTGTCTCTGAGCACTGAACACCGTGTACTTCTGGGCCTCCAGTGAGGTTGTAGTTTTGAAATATGACAGCACTGGAGGAAAATGGCTTCCTGGTCGCAGCACGTTTGATTCTTCTTACATCTTTGGCCGTTAATATGTAACTTTTTTTTCTCAACACGTTTTTTTGTGACCCTGTTGACTATTTTGATCAAAACATTTGAAGGTTCTGGGATCCCGCCCCAATATTTTTGCAGTTTCAAGTGTGCTGCCTTCCCGTGTAAGGCCTTTAACAATTTCTGACTTTTCACAATCGGTGAAATCTTTTTTTGTCCCATTTTTCCGGAAAACAAGCTGCCTAAAGATCCTCGTGACTGGTGGGTGCCAAGTTCTGCTGGTGAAGCGCAGCAAAGCATGTGGATGAAAAGGGTACAGTACGGCACAACCATCCGGTTGGTTGCAGCTTACACTTCTCTTTTCATCCACATATTTATTGTAAGTAAATGGAGTCATTAGCAAAAATCAGCACTTGTTTATTTAAACCAATTATGTCCAAACATATTTGGACAGTGACTGAATCTTCGTGATTTGGGCGCTGCTTGCCACTATTTTGGATTTAACATGAAACAACTGAGATGAAGTGTAGACTTTCAGGAATAATTAACGAGGGTTGAACAAAAATAGCCTATGAAAAGTCTAGGAATTGCAACCATTTTTCTACATGTACAATAACAAATTATATTGTAGTGCCATGTAGCCAGAAAAATCATTTGTAATCCTGCCTGAAGATGGAGCCTCTATGGTCTGAAAGCTTGCAAGCATTTATTATTTTCTGGTTAGTCAATAAAGTTATCACTCTGACAATACTTTTGTCATCATTGGGCAAAAAATTATTTGCATCAACCATTTTTTTACAAAGCCTCCTTATATCAGGGGCTCAAAACTAATTGGACAAATTAACTTTTATCATAAATAAAGTAAGTTCTTTTTTAATACCTTGTAAAGAATCCTTTGCAGGCAAAGGCAGCCTGAAGTATGGAAGTCATGGACGTCACCAAATGCTCGGTTTCCTCCTTTGAGATGGTTTGCCAGGCCTTTACTGCAGCTGACTTCAGTTGTTGCTTGTCTGTGGGTCTTTCTGCCTTAAGTTTTGGCTTAAGCATTTTAAATGCTGATTGATGGGATTAAGATCTGGTGCTTGACTTGGTCATTGAAGAATATTCCACTTCTTTTTTTTTTTTTGCAGAATGTACCAATCTGTTGACTTGGCCACTCCTAACATTACTTCTGTCTCTTTAATTGATTTTTTTTTTCAGCCTAATGATGGTCTGTTTATTTTCCATTGAGAGCTCCTATGACCACATGTTGTGTGTTCACAGCAACTGCTTCCAAATGCAAATGCCACAACTGGAATCTGTTCCAGACCTTTAGCTGTTTAAGTGATGATGGATTAAGCAAGGAAAAGCCCATGCAGCCCAATAAAGAGCTCTGGGGACAATTGTCCAATTACTTTTGGTCCCTTGAAAAAGAGGCAGCTACATATAAAAGAGCTGTAATTCCTAAATCCTTACTCCAATTAGGATATGAATACCCTCAAATTAATTATGAGAGTCTTCACTCTCAGCCCATATTGATTATATAACTGTATCTTGAATATGTTTTGGTAAACGGCTAAAATGCCAAAACTTATGTTACTGTCCAAATATTTCACAGTTTGCTTTTTCTAATTTCATAGTGATGTGGTGACATTTTATCCATTGACTTAACTAGAACTATAGGTAAAAAGAGTGTTCATAACATTTGCACCTATCCATAGGATAGGTAATGACTACTAGATTGGGGTGGGTATGTCCACTGAGCCCCCACTAATCACGCATGTACGCTACTGCTATACTCCCAAGTTGACGGTGATGGCCAAGTGCATCGCTCAGGGTAAATAAAAAGCCTCTTTCTTGATTGTTTTCTATAGCTCCTAAATAAAATAATTATTGTATTATAGCTGCTGGCTCTTTGTTTGCACTTGGCCTGGCAGGGGCTGTACACTTGTATGGCAGGTAACTGTCTTCCACAATCTCTCCAAAATCTATTTAAAGACCAGTTTTCCTTGAAAAATTATATTAAAGAAGGACTATTGTGAAATGATGAAAATGGGCATTAAGTTTACATGAAAAATTATTATAGAGAAATAATTACAGTAAGAATGAACATTGATGTGGATGCAAAATTTAGATTCATATTTCTGTTTACATTAGCGGAAGCCAGAGCACATGCAGGTAAGTGTTGTCATGGGGGCATAACGTACAGCTGCGGCACACCACAGATCTGAGATGTACGTTCTTTACTATTTGTATATTCTGGTGAGGCAGCTGTCTACATACTCTTTACAATCCTGTTTATTTTTTGATCTGTTGATGATCTTCATTGTATTTATACCAGACACTAACCGTCCTTCAGAGCTTAGATGCCTGGCTCACCGGCGGGGGCGAGCTTCGTGTGTGGAGTCATGACTTTAAGGTTCTGGGTGAAACTGGTTGCTTTTCTGATGGAGGTGAGTTATACAAATAGATGTTGTCCTCAATAATCACAAGATTGAAAATTCCATAGTCTTGGGAAGAATTATAGACAATTGGTATATCATATGGCCATGCTTCGAAATGTATTTTAAAAGGAACCTGTCAAGTTGTAAATAGTATCCAATCTGCCGGCAGGATGATGTAGAGGAGGAGGAGCCAATCAGAATAGTGTTCATTTTTGTGGGAAAAGTTGTCAGTCAGGCTGGGTGTGCGGAGACTAAATACCCTCGGACTCATGAGCTCTCTCATTCTATAGCAGGGCTCATAAAATGCTCAAATTAAAATCAGAATTATACATTCATTCTGGCTGCAGCTTGTACTGAGCAGTGCAGGATTCCTTCAGCAGTAGGAGGGACTCTGAGGAGCTGTCAATCAGGATAGGTGGGCATGAGATTAACCCTGCTGTGGAACCATGGGGTCATATAAACCCCATGGTACCAAAGCAGTGATTTTTTTTTTCATGGTTCCACAGCGGGGTTAACTTAATCTTTCAAAAGGGATGATAAACTTATTCTGATTAGTGATCAGTGAATTTACTCAGATAAGGTGTTTTCCGAGCGTGCTGGGGTGCTAACCGAGTGTCTTCATTGTGCTCGAAACATATGTTCGAGTCCCTACACCTGTATGTCTTGCGACAGCGATTAATGTGAGATTCATCTGACTCTGTAGAAGTTTTGGTAGTTAGTAGTAGACAATCCCTTTAAATAATACTATTATATTGATGACCTATGTTTAGGATAGATCACCAATATTGTGTCCACCACCTGGCACCCCCGCCAATCAGCTGTTACCAGCTCCGGCAGTGACTGGATGTAACAGTGTGTGGAGCTGATCTGCAGCCCCCGGAGCTGATCTGCAGCCCCCCGGAGTGGCCACTCCTGTGTTCTTAGCTGTGATGTTCCTCTCCTGCAACTTTTACATCAAGATGATCCATCCTAAGGAGTGGCAGTGGAAAGCCCCTTTAACTTTACTCTTGTTGTGTTACATAGTTTGTGTGCCTTCTTTGTAATTTAATCGCATTGCTGTTTTTTTGTATTCTAACACAAACATGACATTGTGCTGATTTTCTTTCAAGGCATTGCAGCACTGGTTGAACTTCCTAAAAACTGTGTGGTTGCAGCAATTGGGAGAGATTTGCGTGAGTTCATATTTTTCATTGCTTAATAAGATCACTGTTCTTTAATTATATAAATGTATGTCCTGTTTAACGGAGTTTATTATTCCATTTAATATCTTTTTTTGTGTCTTTTTTTGCGTGCATGCTTTTATCTACTGGGTTTGCTCTTAAAGGTGTCTTTAAATTTAATCCTGGAGCTGCGGGGTCCGACATGTGGGACATTTCTGAAGTTAAATGCCTTTCTGCTCACCAAGAGGTTATTCGAACACTTGCTAATGTGAACGGTACGTATGCTACACTGTAAAGAAGCTGTTTATCTACTCTATGACTTGCAAGCGTAAGTGCACAGTAGAGGAAAGTCCTCTTACATTGCTTTACTAAAACCTGTTGGTTTTACATTCTAAAACTAGACATTTCTGGTGGATTTATTTAATCTCATCCTGACACAACACTGACTTTTCATGTCCTAATGGTCACGCCACTTTCCACTAGCATATGAAAAGGCAGTGAATTTTCATGCTGGGATCAAGATCCCACAGTTCTCCCTAACCTAAGACTATTCTCTTCTGCTAGTTAGACACTGCATCAGGGAATGAGAGCTCATGACACACTGCACTGGCTCAATTGACCTCTTATATGCTACAGCCAATAGCAACTGTAGTACGTAAAGAGATTGACTGAGCAAGATTGCTCTTTCTGTCACATCGTTGGCTCCCCGCAGTGTGATTGCAGGCAGCTGATTTTTGATATGACAATCAGTGGTCTAACACTGGTCTCCAATCTGCCATAGACCAAAGGCTAACAGGTTGTGCCACATGCACAATCTATTAGGCAGCCTATCAGTGATAATCTGGATAATGCACTGCACTACCAATGCAGTACAGTGTATTACCTGTGCAATCAAAGGATCACATGTTTTTCAAGTCCCTTTTGTGGGACTGATTTTTTTTTTTTAATTTTACAATATTTTTTAAGTGTTTTTTTTTTAAAAAAAATATTTATATATAATCCCATTTTTCCAAATAAAAAGTTCTTCATTGTAATAAAAAAGCAAATATATAAAAGACACATCTGGTATCACTGTGTTCGTAATGACTAGTAGAATAAAACAATATAATTATTTAACCAACACCGTGAAAACCGCATAAAGAAAAACGTCAGAATTCACACTATGTTCAATCTGCCTCATATAAAATGAACTGAGAGATGTTCAAAAAGATATATGGACACCAACATGGAAGAAGCACAAAAAGAAAATGCGGGAAGAGCCTCACTGTGCGGTAAATGTCATTCTATGACTAAGGGCTTCTTCCACAAACGTACGTCAGAATGGAAAATGGTTTTTAATTGTCTGGACAACTTTTTTTTTAATCATGTGAAATAAAGTTACATATTTTTTATCCATACGGCCATGTGGATCGTTTTCTTCCTTTTTTTGAACACCAACAATAATAACTAAGTACTCAGGAAAATGGAAAAGTTACGTCCTCTAAATATGCTGCAAAAAATGTTTACGGTATTTAAGAAAAAAAAAGTTATTTTCTTGTGCAAAAGAAGTAAATGAGAAAAAAATAAAAATAAATACAGCTTTCCCCTTGCCGTGTCCAGGGAGCAGCTGCATGGAATGTACATTCTGATTCATAAAGGAATTGCTGTTCATGCATTTGCCCAATATATTTGAGTGGCTTCTAAGCTTTACCACATCACTAAAGCACTTGGGAACATTTATTTTACCTACAAAACAGGCCTCAGTGTGCCCCAGTGATCAGTCTAACATGGAGCCCACTCGTATATAATCTGGGCCCAATAATGACCATTTTATAGTCGCCCAGAATATATTTCTGCAATAACGACTTCATCAGCTCGAGCTGGCGTGGAGTAATAATTTTCTGAGTAAGTACATTACGTTAATATATTATGCAAACATTTATGCAGTAATAAAACATAAATTTTATTGACGAGCCATTAACGTACGAGAGCGATCGCGTTATATTGTAACATCCCTCAGGTGATATAGAGTAGCCGTGGCAAGATATTACGGTGATTAGTGACTAATAGTAAAGTTTTTCCTGGCATTTGCAAAGTCACAGAAGTATCCATTTCAGGTAAATGAAAACTTTACATCATCAGGGAGATTGGAATGAGACCCGGATTAGCTGTAATTAAAGGGACACTTTGAAAATAAACTTTTATATATTTAAAATGTTTTGGGTTTTTTTGTGAAACTTTTTCGCAGTGATTCTTTTTATTGTACGTTGATTGGAGAAAGTGTAGATTAAAGTAAACTTCTGCCATGAGGCACCAATGTACTGTATGTCACTGTATGGGCGCGGTGGAAAAAAAGGAATACCAGCCTTTCGGAGGGCAAGACGGCATTGGGTGAATGGAGGCAGGTAGATGCTACTGTATACGTGAGAGCTTCTCCTTGTAGATATGTAGGGCTTGGACTCGGTATGCACAGAGCCTGACCTTACCAGGGTGGTGATGCTCTGCAGGCAAGGATAAGTGTCAGACGAAATAAAAGTGTCATAATCTAAGTGAAACGAGGGTAGGATTTCCCAGGATTGCGTCTCATCTTCTATGATGATCCTGAGTTTTCTAATTATAAGGTTTTATGTAAAGTCTCATGGAAATAACCCATGTGATTGTTTCGCACACACTTTAGAGTTCATGTTTGTAAGCGGCTCCCACGCCGGCGAATTGATCGTGTGGGATGCACTAGACTGGTCCCTTCAAGCTTATGAGAAGAATCTTTCCCACGTGGCCTCACCCCAAGATGTTCCTCCTGAGAATAAACTGCTGCCGCTACAAGAAGAGGTCTCAATCCAGTACGTCGCATCGGATGGAGAGGTGCAAAGACTATCAACTGTGTTTTTTACATTTTTTTTTCAAGCTGTGTTCACGTGAACCATTTTCTTTCTGGAAAGTCTGCTGTAAATTTAACATGGATTTTGACAGGTTTGATCACCAGTTCTTTGCAGCAGATTACAGCATATTGTCGGTTTGATAATCAACACTCTAGACAGAGGGAAAAACTATGAAAATAGATAGACTGTAACATTGGGGAAGTTATGGAAAAAAACATATTATTTTACTTTAACATGAGAGGCATGCTATAAAATTCTGCATTATAAAAAAAAAAAAGCCATCCTAATATAATAAATTTGTTGGTAAGTTAGCAGCCCAGACAACCACTCTGTTGGAACGTTATTGGGAGTATGATTGCGTTCAGAACTGTAATATATAAGAACACATTTTAGTAGATTCGTATTGATGTTTTTTTATCACGCCAGTGTGTCTATGTGGCCGTATGTAGAAGTCTTTACGTGTACAACCTGCAGACAAAGCGAGTGATTGCTTATCAGAAGAATGCCCATGACTCCGATATTCAGCACATGGCAACTCTACCTAACAGGTAACCATTCCTGTTTGTCAATTTTATATGTTTTGATTGAACAACACAATAGACTTAAGTTCTGAACTTCTTGCATGTTTCTTCTGGGCTTTAACAGAAAACTCATGGCAATAATAATTCACTAAAAAATTACTATAATATTAAAGGGAACCTGTCACCAGGTTTTTCTACTATAATCTACGGCCACCACCTTTTAAGGCCTTTTTTTACAGTATCCTAGTAAGTATTATTTAAGTCTCCAATCCCTTCTGCATAATACAAAAAATACTTTTTATAGTCCCCCGATACTGTGTGGGCCAGTCCCATGGGCATCGCTGGTCTTGCTTTGGTGCCTCCTCTCTCATCGCAATCATCCTCCTCTTTCTCTGCTTCAGCTGGATGAGGCATCCTACGTCATCCACACAGTGTCCCCCGATCACGCT
Source organism: Ranitomeya variabilis (assembly GCF_051348905.1). NCBI lineage: Eukaryota > Metazoa > Chordata > Amphibia > Anura > Dendrobatidae > Ranitomeya > Ranitomeya variabilis. Next base: position 104,499,851 of record NC_135232.1, read on the forward strand.
CCTGTGCAGGTGTACTTCATGGCTTCAGCTGGATGAGGCATCCTACGTCATCCACACAGTGTCCCCCAATCACGCTCCTGTGCAGGTGTACTTCATGGCTTCAGCTGGATGAGGCATCCTACGTCATCCACACAGTGTCCCCCAATCACGCTCCTGTGCAGGTGTACTTCATGGCAGAGCATGGTCGTATGATGCACATGCGCCGGTTTTACTTCTAAGTCATCGGTGCTCTTTTGGCCTCATCCGGCACATGGGCACTACAGGACTTTGCTCTGTCCTTAGCAGGGAAGATAGATGTTTGTCGGCGCAGGAGTGCAGTGAGGGATGCTGTGTGGATGACGTAGGATTGCAATCCCCATGAAGCAGAGGAGGAAGCACCAAAGCAAGATCAACTACGCCTATCGGACCGGACCGCGATGTATGGGGAGATTATAAAAGTTCTTTTAGGTGATTTGCAGGGGGATTGGGGACATATACACAGCTTACTAGAATGCTGTAAAAGTGGCCTTAAAGGTGATGGCCTTAGTTTATATTGGGAAATCCTGGTGACAGGTTCCTTTTAAGTTAGATGAGTGACGTGTAGTTTCTCACATTTCTAATCCTCCTGCCTCAAGTAGAAAGATATAAGTGCGTTGTTCTTCACCTGCCAGTTCCTGTAGGTTTGCTCTGGAGAGTCGCTTCCAGCTGACACATCTGTGATAAATCTTTTACGCTGGGGCACAAGCAATGCTTCCCAGAACAGTAGGACTTAGCTCAGTTGTGTCTGAGATACTTGTGAGATGTGGTGTGCTTCATCAAGAATTAGAAAGAAGTTCTGCTCCAGACCATGTTGTTTTCCCAGAAGTGTACACATAGGAAATTTCATTTATGAAAAAGAGTAAAATTGAGATTTCTCTTACAGAAAAAGTTGTAGTATATTCATAAATTATCCCTCAAAGTCGGTTTTGTCTCTTTAAGTTGCAACTTTGAGGTTAACTTTCTTAGAGATTTTGCAATACATTTATAACCTTTTAACCTTTTCACAGCAGAATTAGAGGACAAATGTGGGGTAAATTTGGATTACTAGAACCGGGGTCCCAATCGCCCACCTTTCCTTACTGCAGTCAGAGAGTGTCATGGATGCTCTGACTCGCTGCTGCTCCATTCTAAGGACTGACCGCATTATCCGTCAGTGCAATGGACAGTGCCTGGAGCGGCAATGTGCACACATTATTATGCCATTGCATCCAGTCTCCGACCACAGTGAAGAAGAACCATGGATTAGGACTCTAGTAATGAGTGTGTCCCAGGTATGAGACCCCCATTTATCTCCTTCTGTGGATAGGTTGTAGATTTAGTTCATGGTAAAGCCCTTTTATGTGTGTCTTTGGTTGTTCTATTGCACAGTAAATAACCAGCTGGAGAAACATTATGATGAGCTCTTACATTAATCTTATTATTGATCTCAGGCCAGAATAATATTTAATGTATGTGTAATTTTCCGTCTTCCAGACAGTTGGTATCTTGCTCGGAGGATGGCAGTGTTCGCATATGGGATTTAAGATCAAAACCACAGTATCAGGCAGAGTCTGTTCCCGCAGGTGAAGTATACACCGTTTATGGATCAATTCTCTTAAATGTTCTGCATCTAACTAATGGGCAAGCTATAGTTATACTGTAGATGAAGAAGCAGAAGCTTTCATGACCTTTGTATTCTTCAGGACTGTATATTGAAGACATCTCAGTCCTGGCCATGTGATTGACATCCCGCTGCATAAAGTACAGCTACCGGCGGTGTCCATCACATGGCCCTGACAAGTTTCTGCCTACTGGAAGTAAGCCATGCTTAGAGGTTACTCTTGAGGAATTTATACCAAAAGTATATATTAAAGTTGCAAGTTGGGTGTAAATGTAAATTCATTGGTTATATTTATACGCCATTCAGTCCAACCAACGTCAAAGACAATAGTCTGACATCCCTTATTCTATAATGGACAAAGCAACCATGGGAAGTACATAATGTAATCACTTCCCCTGATGAAGCTGTTGTAACAGCGATACGCGTGGGGCTTTTTCCTCACACCCTTGTTGTTCTTGGTTATATACTATGATGGTTTTTCTATATCCCTTCGGACTTACGTGAGTGGCAGTGATAGTCTATATAGGGCCTTACTATTGACCTGGGACGTTTATCATTCTTACGGATCCTTTATCTGCTCTATTGCCTCCTCCATTCTCCTTTCCTTGCAGATATACCATGCACCCTCTTTTCTCATACTCTGACAATTTTTGATTTGGGTTCCCCAGTTTACACCTTTTTGACCATATAGACCCTATGTGTTTATTTTAGGCATGCCATGCCAACCTTAGCAGGTCGTTATGTTATCTGGTCTTTTGGGGCTTTGTATTTGCCATGATTATTTATAATTCCATAGGAGGCAGTATGGTTTAGATATTGTTTTCGGTATGATGATATTGGATTATACAGCACAGATTACAGAGTCTACTGGGCCCATCTGCACCCTGAAAAATAATGTGCAAAAAACACATACAAAAATATGTGAGGCATTAGTTGATATTATGGCCAAAATATGCAAGCTCGCAACTCACGTCAAGGGTCCCCACACTTGCGAGTCCTGTGGTGTCTGTTCACACAGGATGCATTTTGGATAGCACTGGGCAGCCCGCCTAATCTAATATTATGGGCGTCACCAATAGGCTGTAAGCCAGATGCTCTGCATCGCCTGTGTGTGAACAGCGCCGCATACAGACCTTTTTTGTGCATTAATATGCCGAACAACCGCAGGCTGTGAGTGGTTGTCTCATCAGCATTTTTGCGTCTGTGCTAGGTGGGTCCACTGCATCCTGTTAGTGCATTTGTCTGGAGGCCTGGGCAGGTAAACAACTCTGCCTTTTTTTTGCTGGTTTTTCAATTTTTTTGGTGGATATTCAAGTCCTCTTTTTGCTGCTTGGTGATGCATGTTCAGATGTAGCAGTAGCAACATGTAGGTCACCATACAGCCAGGGTCGGACTGGGCCACTGGAGAATCGGAGGATTCTCCGGTGGGCCCAGGCCCTGACACCTGCTTGCATACAGGGCCAGCAGCTGCCTAGGGCCCCCGCTGCTCCAGGGGCCCCCAGCCAGTGGGGTGCCGCTAATAGCGGCACACCACGCAGCTGCTATGGGGTGACAGGAAGCCTAAGCCTGTTCCCGCTGCTAAATTGGAATGAATATTCACGCTTACCTACGCCCCCATGGGCGTGGAGAGGAAGGACTTCATTTCAATTTAATAGCATAATTAAGACGTGTACTACCTTATTTATACCCTGATATTAGCGTGTTTTACCACACAATTGGTGGTCTTGTATTTATTTCTATGTAGCTACATAGTGGGCCCCAAGAAGATCATACAAAAACAAAACACCATAGGAATATAACAAAAGTTTATTGAAAACAATTCCAAACAGACAATTACAAGAAATAAAATAGGGATTTGACAGGGAGAACCATGAGTGGATGGCACCACAGAAAAGCAGGACCCAAACAGGCTAAATAGTAGTAGCAATATGCTCTAAGATACCCAAATAATCATGCAAAGTCACAGATAGTAGAAGTATATAGGGAGGGCTGTGAACCATCCCAAAACAAAAGAGCAAGCAAAAACCAGTAGGTCATAAATAATAAAATTATGTTACCTGAACGGGTGCCGAGATTCTGCGGTGCCACCCTCCCCAACGCGCGTTTCGGCGCTATATGCCTTCTTCCGGGGGATGGCATCCAGAATAACCGACACTCCTTATAAAGGGAAAATGCCTATTGAAATCAATGCCAGCTGTTAGGAACACCGCATGTAACGGCGCATGTGAACGCCGATCCAACCGGAAGTGGGCGCCAGCGAGGACGTCACCAAGTGAGTCAGCCCACCCGCTAAGCCCCGCCCACTGACGTGAGCGAAGCCCAGCGAGCAGAAAGAAACACAAGGGGAAGACGCCGTCACCGGAGCCCAGCCACCAGAGGACGGCGCACATGCGCACAGCGGTGGTGGTAAGAGGACACAGGCTGGAAAAATAGAAAATTGCAGTGTAATAATGAAAGTGCATAATGTGTGCTCACTATTAATTACATACATAAGTAAATGGAAACAAACTCCTACGTATTGATAACGATGTTCCTTGATAATAGAGTGAATAAATACATAAATATAATAAATGCACATAAGTGCAAGAATAATGTGCATATGAACTACATACATTTAATAAAAATCCTACAACAATCCATAATAAAAATTGTATAAAAATGTAAAGTGCTTTACCTATTGTGCTAACCATATACAAAATACCTAATTACAAAGATATATAAAGTGTGAACCAAATGTGCACTGAATATTAATTACATACATACATAAATAAAAATAATAATGATAAGGACAAAGTTATACATATTGACAATAAAGTGAATAAATACACACATATACATATAATGCAAGCGCATAACGCATGCATATAACTAAAACACATAGACAAAAATACAATGAATCAAAAATTCAGCATAAATCCATGATAAAAGGTGTATAAATATAAAAACATGCTATACATGTATTTAAAGTGCAAAAACAGTGTGCAGAACACATTGTTGAAAAAATACATAAAGTGTATCCAGCTTGTGTCCATGATGAAGAAGATGAGTAGATGAAAATTTCACTTCCTAAAACTGAATAAAGGCAAATAGTCCCTCCAACAAACTAGGGAATATAAAAGAAAGGGAGAACAATTAAAAACATAAAAACAAGAGATGCCAATTAAAAAGTTCAACAGGAAATTCAGGGAGTTTTCAAATATGGAACAAAACTCAATACTTCATTTAACCCATGTGGTTGTAAAGTACGAAGTTTCCAAATCCAAAAGGATTCTTTCTGAGACAAAAGACGGCTTGCATTACCCCCACGTAAACCCAGAACAATACGGTCAATACCCACTACCCGAAGGCCAGAAGGGTCACAGAGATGGTATTTCTTGAAATGGCGTGGGATAGTTTTTAAGATTTCCATATTTTCTTCCTCAGCGGCAGCCTGTATATCCCGAACATGCTCCCTGGTTCTCACCTTAAGGGCCCGTGTGGTAAGACCCACATATATCTTACCACACGGGCAAGAAGCATGATACACTACCATTGTGGTTGTACAAGTAATTGTCTGTGTGATTTTAAAAATACGGCCGTCTGAGGAGAGGAAATCCTGGGCTAGCACAATATTTGGACAGGCCACGCACCTGCCACAAGGTTTACAACCCCAAGTATTAACCCGGGGAGGGAAGCCTGGGAAGATTGGGGGTGGAAGAGGGGGTACCAAATAACTTCTAACAAGGTGATCTCCCAGGTTCTGCGATCTACGTGCCGTGATGGAGGGTTTACATGGCAAATACTGTTTGAGGATCGGGTCTACCAAGAGGATCGGCCAATACTTGGAGATTATATTAAGCATATACTTCCACTGGGAGTGATACTGTGTCACTAGTCTCACCTGTGTGTCTGCTTTGTTAGTACGGGAGGAGTAGAGGAGTTGATGTCTGTCAGTATTTCGAGCACGATTGTAAGCTCTCTTAAGACACCTCTTACTATATCCCCTTTCCTGAAAGCGAGTCATCATTTCGCCAGCCCTCTCCTCAAAATCCTTGTTACTTGTACATATCCTTTTGATACGGAGGAATTGGCCTACAGGGACAGAATTGATCACATGAGGAGGGTGGGAAGATGCGGCATGTAGAACGGAATTAACCGCAGTATCCTTACGGAAGGCATCAGCAAACAATGCACCATCAACACCCCTCCTCACGGTGACATCTAGAAAATCAATAGAAGTAGAATCAAATTTATAGGTTAAATGAATATTCAAATTATTTGAATTCAAACCAGAAAAGAAAGACTGTAACTCATGTGGAGTACCTCGCCAGATCATGAAAATATCATCAATGTAGCGGGTCCAAAAAATGACCCGCTCCATTGATGAATCACGATCGGACGAGAATAGGTCCCTCTCCCACAGCCCCAGGAACAAATTTGCATAAGCCGGCGCACAAGCCGCGCCCATCGCAGTTCCCTGGAGCTGCAGGTAGAAGGACCCATTAAAAAGAAAGAAGTTTTTTGTCAGAAGAAAATGTAACAACTCAATCAAAAAGTCATTGTCACCGGAGGAGAAGCTGGTCATTGAAAGATAGTACCTAACCGCCCTCAAACCATCCTGGTGGCGAATACTAGTGTATAGCGACTCAACGTCACAAGTGACAAGAATCATATCTTCATCAATGTGTACGGAGTCTATTTTCTTTAAAAACTCTGATGTATCCTTCAAATATGAAGGAGTAGTCTCCACCAGGGGTTTGAGGAAGGAGTCAATGTATCTGCCGATGCCCTCCGTAAGCCCACCCACCCCAGAGATGATTGGCCTACCTGGAGGATTACAAACGTTCTTGTGCACCTTCGGTAGGAGATACAGTGTAGGTACACGTGGGTCCTTGACCACTAGAATATCCCGCACTTGAGTGGATATGATACCGACATCAACGGCCCTCTGTAAAATCTTAAGTAATTCTCCCTTGTAGGAAATCAAAGGATTAAAAGTTAATTTTTTATAGCACGAAGCATCTTTAAGCATCCGTGATGCCTCTGCAAGGTACATCTTTTTAGGCCATACAACCACATTCCCGCCCTTGTCAGCTGGTTTGAAAACTACATCATCCAGCTTCTTGAGCCGATCAAGACCCATTTTTTCTGCTCTAGTTAAATTGTCACAATAGATAGAATTTGGTATCCCGTCAAACTCATGCGACACAAGTTTGACAAAAATATCAACATTAGGGCAAAGTGACAAGGGCGGGAACTTGGTAGACCTAGGACGCAGAGATTGCGGCAACCTACCCAAGTTGGGACCAACATGTTCCTGAGCCAACTCCTCCAACACCCTCAATGCCGCCTGTTCCTCTGGTAGCGGAAAAGCCTGCTGGATATCCTCGCTATGATGCCATTTTTTAAAAATAAGAGACCTAGCAAACATATGTAGGTCCTTAAGGGCTGTGAAAGGGTCAAACCGCATGCTGGGAGAGAAAGTAAGGCCTTTAGTAAGTAAACCAATCTCATCAGGACTGAAAACATGTTCAGACAGGTTGATTACCTTAGGTGTATCCTTCTGCCCATTTGGGCGGTCGGGACCACGCTTATTGCTGTTGGGTCTCTGTTCCCATTTACGTTTACCCGAATTGCCAAAACGGGTCTGCATTGACCTCTGGGAGGAGTCCGATGTTTCCCCAGAAGATGAAACAGATGACACCGAAGTTGATCTTTCACCCCTACTATAGGGTACTATTTTTCTCCACCTATACACTGTCTTACGTTGAAAATCAGTGCTATCACGGAGGACTTTTTTAGCTTGTGTAGTCCTAATCTGGGTTTCCCACTCCACAGAGTTTTTCTCAAGACTGGCATTGAAGGCCGCAATACATTCAGGAGTAGCCAATCTTTTATACTCCACAAATAGACTATCTATTTCCGTTTCCAACAGCAACACAGATTTTAAATTAAATTCAACCAATAGTTCCATAAATTGAATCGAGGCCTTGGAACATACATCCTCCCACTTAGACGTAAATGATTCATCAGATATCGGGAAAGAAGGGAACACCTGGATGCATAGACCACGTGGTATTAACCCCTTCCTGATGTAATTATCCAAAAACGCCCTGTTCCACCAAATTTTAGTCCGTTTATGCAGAAGTTTTTTAATTTGAGTTTGAAGGTTTATAACATTTCCCTGTTCACCTGGAACTAAACCCGTGGAACCACTGTCAAAAACCTGCGCAACTTGTGATTGCCAGGCTAAATCCCTAGATTTATAATCCATGGAGCCGAGCAAAAAAACCTGTGAAAAATACACAGTATTACTATGAATCAGAAGATACACGACCTGCACCCAAAATATCCAAGGGTGGTGCAGAAAATCATATTAGGTGCCAGAAATTAGCAAGAAGATCATACAAAAACAAAACACCATAGGAATATAACAAAAGTTTATTGAAAACAATTCCAAACAGACAATTACAAGAAATAAAATAGGGATTTGACAGGGAGAACCATGAGTGGATGGCACCACAGAAAAGCAGGACCCAAACAGGCTAAATAGTAGTAGCAATATGCTCTAAGATACCCAAATAATCATGCAAAGTCACAGATAGTAGAAGTATATAGGGAGGGCTGTGAACCATCCCAAAACAAAAGAGCAAGCAAAAACCAGTAGGTCATAAATAATAAAATTATGTTACCTGAACAGGTGCCGAGATTCTGCGGTGCCACCCTCCCCAACGCGCGTTTCGGCGCTATATGCCTTCTTCCGGGGGATGGCATCCAGAATAACCGACACTCCTTATAAAGGGAAAATGCCTATTGAAATCAATGCCAGCTGTTAGGAACACCGCATGTAACGGCGCATGTGAACGCCGTTTTCAAACCAGCTGACAAGGGCGGGAATGTGGTTGTATGGCCTAAAAAGATGTACCTTGCAGAGGCATCACGGATGCTTAAAGATGCTTCGTGCTATAAAAAATTAACTTTTAATCCTTTGATTTCCTACAAGGGAGAATTACTTAAGATTTTACAGAGGGCCGTTGATGTCGGTATCATATCCACTCAAGTGCGGGATATTCTAGTGGTCAAGGACCCACGTGTACCTACACTGTATCTCCTACCGAAGGTGCACAAGAACGTTTGTAATCCTCCAGGTAGGCCAATCATCTCTGGGGTGGGTGGGCTTACGGAGGGCATCGGCAGATACATTGACTCCTTCCTCAAACCCCTGGTGGAGACTACTCCTTCATATTTGAAGGATACATCAGAGTTTTTAAAGAAAATAGACTCCGTACACATTGATGAAGATATGATTCTTGTCACTTGTGACGTTGAGTCGCTATACACTAGTATTCGCCACCAGGATGGTTTGAGGGCGGTTAGGTACTATCTTTCAATGACCAGCTTCTCCTCCGGTGACAATGACTTTTTGATTGAGTTGTTACATTTTCTTCTGACAAAAAACTTCTTTCTTTTTAATGGGTCCTTCTACCTGCAGCTCCAGGGAACTGCGATGGGCGCGGCTTGTGCGCCGGCTTATGCAAATTTGTTCCTGGGGCTGTGGGAGAGGGACCTATTCTCGTCCGATCGTGATTCATCAATGGAGCGGGTCATTTTTTGGACCCGCTACATTGATGATATTTTCATGATCTGGCGAGGTACTCCACATGAGTTACAGTCTTTCTTTTCTGGTTTGAATTCAAATAATTTGAATATTCATTTAACCTATAAATTTGATTCTACTTCTATTGATTTTCTAGATGTCACCGTGAGGAGGGGTGTTGATGGTGCATTGTTTGCTGATGCCTTCCGTAAGGATACTGCGGTTAATTCCGTTCTACATGCCGCATCTTCCCACCCTCCTCATGTGATCAATTCTGTCCCTGTAGGCCAATTCCTCCGTATCAAAAGGATATGTACAAGTAACAAGGATTTTGAGGAGAGGGCTGGCGAAATGATGACTCGCTTTCAGGAAAGGGGATATAGTAAGAGGTGTCTTAAGAGAGCTTACAATCGTGCTCGAAATACTGACAGACATCAACTCCTCTACTCCTCCCGTACTAACAAAGCAGACACACAGGTGAGACTAGTGACACAGTATCACTCCCAGTGGAAGTATATGCTTAATATAATCTCCAAGTATTGGCCGATCCTCTTGGTAGACCCGATCCTCAAACAGTATTTGCCATGTAAACCCTCCATCACGGCACGTAGATCGCAGAACCTGGGAGATCACCTTGTTAGAAGTTATTTGGTACCCCCTCTTCCACCCCCAATCTTCCCAGGCTTCCCTCCCCGGGTTAATACTTGGGGTTGTAAACCTTGTGGCAGGTGCGTGGCCTGTCCAAATATTGTGCTAGCCCAGGATTTCCTCTCCTCAGACGGCCGTATTTTTAAAATCACACAGACAATTACTTGTACAACCACAATGGTAGTGTATCATGCTTCTTGCCCGTGTGGTAAGATATATGTGGGTCTTACCACACGGGCCCTTAAGGTGAGAACCAGGGAGCATGTTCGGGATATACAGGCTGCCGCTGAGGAAGAAAATATGGAAATCTTAAAAACTATCCCACGCCATTTCAAGAAATACCATCTCTGTGACCCTTCTGGCCTTCGGGTAGTGGGTATTGACCGTATTGTTCTGGGTTTACGTGGGGGTAATGCAAGCCGTCTTTTGTCTCAGAAAGAATCCTTTTGGATTTGGAAACTTCGTACTTTACAACCACATGGGTTAAATGAAGTATTGAGTTTTGTTCCATATTTGAAAACTCCCTGAATTTCCTGTTGAACTTTTTAATTGGCATCTCTTGTTTTTATGTTTTTAATTGTTCTCCCTTTCTTTTATATTCCCTAGTTTGTTGGAGGGACTATTTGCCTTTATTCAGTTTTAGGAAGTGAAATTTTCATCTACTCATCTTCTTCATCATGGACACAAGCTGGATACACTTTATGTATTTTTTCAACAATGTGTTCTGCACACTGTTTTTGCACTTTAAATACATGTATAGCATGTTTTTATATTTATACACCTTTTATCATGGATTTATGCTGAATTTTTGATTCATTGTATTTTTGTCTATGTGTTTTAGTTATATGCATGCGTTATGCGCTTGCATTATATGTATATGTGTGTATTTATTCACTTTATTGTCAATATGTATAACTTTGTCCTTATCATTATTATTTTTATTTATGTATGTATGTAATTAATATTCAGTGCACATTTGGTTCACACTTTATATATCTTTGTAATTAGGTATTTTGTATATGGTTAGCACAATAGGTAAAGCACTTTACATTTTTATACAATTTTTATTATGGATTGTTGTAGGATTTTTATTAAATGTATGTAGTTCATATGCACATTATTCTTGCACTTATGTGCATTTATTATATTTATGTATTTATTCACTCTATTATCAAGGAACATCGTTATCAATACGTAGGAGTTTGTTTCCATTTACTTATGTATGTAATTAATAGTGAGCACACATTATGCACTTTCATTATTACACTGCAATTTTCTATTTTTCCAGCCTGTGTCCTCTTACCACCACCGCTGTGCGCATGTGCGCCGTCCTCTGGTGGCTGGGCTCCGGTGACGGCGTCTTCCCCTTGTGTTTCTTTCTGCTCGCTGGGCTTCGCTCACGTCAGTGGGCGGGGCTTAGCGGGTGGGCTGACTCACTTGGTGACGTCCTCGCTGGCGCCCACTTCCGGTTGGATCGGCGTTCACATGCGCCGTTACATGCGGTGTTCCTAACAGCTGGCATTGATTTCAATAGGCATTTTCCCTTTATAAGGAGTGTCGGTTATTCTGGATGCCATCCCCCGGAAGAAGGCATATAGCGCCGAAACGCGCGTTGGGGAGGGTGGCACCGCAGAATCTCGGCACCCGTTCAGGTAACATAATTTTATTATTTATGACCTACTGGTTTTTGCTTGCTCTTTTGTTTTGGGATCGTTCACAGCCCTCCCTATATACTTCTACTATCTGTGACTTTGCATGATTATTTGGGTATCTTAGAGCATATTGCTACTACTATTTAGCCTGTTTGGGTCCTGCTTTTCTGTGGTGCCATCCACTCATGGTTCTCCCTGTCAAATCCCTATTTTATTTCTTGTAATTGTCTGTTTGGAATTGTTTTCAATAAACTTTTGTTATATTCCTATGGTGTTTTGTTTTTGTATGATCTTCTTGCTAATTTCTGGCACCTAATATGATTTTCTGCACCACCCTTGGATATTTTGGGTGCAGGTCGTGTATCTTCTGATTCATAGTGGGCCCCAAGAATGATTTTCTCTGGTGGGCCCAAGGTGCTCCAGTCCAACGCTGCATACAGCAGTACTGAGAAATGTAGCTGTGAATCCAGCACTTAGGTGAGATAAACACCTACTAGAAGGCAGCATCATGCCTTTCAACTTTTCACTGTTACCCCCTCCTGCCTTCTCCATAGAGTTCAATAGATTGCTGTAATCTGATTCCTCCATGATTGCGTTAACCAAAATGGATTTGTGCTGTTTATTAAGAATCAATGATGAGTTCAGGTGGGAGAGGAAGAAGTGGCTAATAAGTGGTGGGAGAGGAAGAAGTGGCTAATAAGTGGTGGGAGAGGAAGAAGTGGCTAAGGCTTCTTTCACACTTCAGTTTTTTGGCGTCAGTCACTTCCGACATAATGACGGATCCATCACAATAGTTGAAAAAACGGATGTAACGGATCCGTTTTTTTGACGGATCCGTTACTCGGGGGTTGTATATACTTTTTGGAGCATGCGCAATTGAAAAAAATTGAAAAAACGGATTGGGGCGACGGATCCGCCGAAATGACGGTCGCGACGGATCCGTCGCCCATAGGTGGCCATTCTATGAAATGACGGACGCGACGGATCCGTCGCGATCCGCCATTTCAACGCAGACAAAAAACATTGCAAAGACCGTCAATGTCTAGATGATGTCCGCCAAATTTTGACGGATCCGTCGCATGACGGATGGAACGGACGACCATCCGTCACAATCCGTCGCTAATGCAAGTCTATGAGGAAAAAAACGTATCCGTCGAAAAAAAAAAAACTGATCCGTTTTTTGAGGAAAATGGCGGATTTAGACTGACGCCAAACAACTGAAGTGTGAAAGAGGCCTAATAAGTGGTGGGAGAGGAAGAAGTGGCTAATAAGTGGTGGGAGAGGAAGAAGTGGCTAATAAGTGTAGAAATAAGAAGACTTCTTCCATCAGATGTATTACAAACGTTCTTATATTTCACCTTTACTATTCATAGTTTCATAGTTTAAAGGTTGAAAATAGACCTATGGCCATCGAGTTCAATTTCTAGACTTAACATGTTGATCAGAGGAAGGCAAAAACCTCATGAGCCAGATGAGATGCTAACTGCTCCATATTAGTGGAAAAATACCTTCCCGACTCCACATACAGCAATCAGACTAGTTCCCTGGATCAACGCCCAATCACAGAATCTAGTGCCCATAACATAATATTATCATTGTCAAGAAAGGCGTCCAGACCTCCTTTTATCCTTGTACTTTTGTAGTAAATCAACCATTACCACATCATGTGGCAGAAAGCTCCAAAATCTCACTGCTCTTACAGTAAAGAATCTGCATGTCCCCTTCTTGTTTGTACAGTGTAATATCGCCCCTAAAGGCCCCGTCTCACTTAGCGACGCTAAAACGATCCCGACAACAATACGACCTGTCAGGGATCGTTGCTGCGTCGCTATGTGGTCGCTGGTGAGATGTCAAACAGTGAGATCTTCCAACGATCGCTGCTGCGATCTCACTGTTTGACATCTCACCAGCGACCTGTAGCGACCTGTACAACGATGTCACATGGGAGCTATTATGACGATTCAGTGTCTGAGTCGTCAACGAGGTCGTTGGTAAGGTGTCAAACACAGCGATGTGTGCTACCCAGCGGGACCTCAACGATGAAAAAAAGGTCCAGGCCATTCCGACACGACCAGCGATCTCACAGCAGGGGCCTGGTCGCTGCTACGTGTCACACATAGCGAGATCGCTACTGAGGTCGCTGTTGCGTCACAAAACTTGTGACTCAGCAGCGATCTCGCTAGCGATCTCGCTTAGTGAGACGAGGGCTTAAGCCTTCGATTTCCCAAGTTGGATAACCCCAAGTTTGATAACCTGTCTTGTTACTGCCGTTCACCCCTTCACTTACTATCCTTGGTCGGTGTTCTCTGCACCCGCTCTATCTCTGCAGTGTTTATAGGATTGTGACTATTCCACTTTTCTGCAGTTTAACCTGTCTATTTAATGCTTTCCTCGTATTAGGCTTTTTCAGTATGTGGGGATTTGGAAAACCAGGGAAACCATCTAATCACACAGTGAAGAAAGCTGCAGATCCTGGAATTATAGCCTCGCTGGAGCTGATCGGTGACCTGATTGGACATTCCTCTTCTGTACAGGTGACGGCAGATGTTATCTACTTAGGGGAGGAGGGAATATGTAAGGTTAGGCTTAGTGCCAACATTTCATACGCTTAATGCCAAAATTTCTTACTTAGCTTTTTTTTTGCATTGTAAGGGGTCTTTGTCATCAAGCACTCAGTTTAGAAGGAATGTGTATTAGATACTTTACCTTATTTCTATCAGCCGGTGTTAAATATGCTTTGAAAGGTAGGTACTCTATGCAAATGAAGGAGTCTCTTGGCCTGATTGGCATAGAAACAGCATGTGACCCCTACACTTAGTCCCTGATTCATCAAGATCAAAGTTGTTCAGGCTGATCTTGATGAGGAGTCGTGCTAGCGTCAGACACTCCTGGTTGATGAATAGGGGCACGCTTCTTCATAAGTTTGGAGCATCTGACTAGTTGCGTGCGTCTCTGTGCACCACACCAGAAACCTTGCTCCAGGCTGTAAACAGGCTGCCAATGACGCTCTCATTCATCATATGAAATTATTTTTTGTGCAGCATAAAAAGATAATTTTTGGCTTTGCATTGTCCTGTGTAGACAGGACTTGCACTGCTGACAACTTTGGCAGCCTATGTGCACTGAATGATCACTCGATGTGCGTCATTTATTTTGGTCTGGCTGCGTAATTGGGCATGCAAACTACCGGTAATCATTTTACCGATCGGTAGTTGTAACATGCCGCCAGTCAATCCAATTTAAAGGAACTTAAGACTATGACACCCAGGACAAATCTCCATAGATTTACATTGAGAAAGCAACTTCTGGTTGACACATAAACCCCAGTGAGAGCTCCTAGGCTGATCACTGTGCTGGACCAGCACTGTGCTGGAAACCAGGGAAGACTGTGATTGGTTTGTATTTTAATACACTTATGCTTCATTACACACATAATTAGGAAAAAATAATTGCTGAGGCATCTTTAAAGAAACATATGTTTATTTATACAATGTCGTGATGTGACGTGGCACTGCTGGGGTGGTGCTCAAGTAGGGTCCCAAACCAATTAGTGTGATAAAGAAACTTGGCACTCAACTTTTGGAGAAATTGAAGTAGATTTTTAATACAGTCAACAGTTGTAGTACAATATTCACAGACGTTTCAGTCTACCACAAGACTTTCATCAGCGTACCGACTGCTCTAACGTATTGTTATCATTGATAAGGTCCATAACATGCGGCGGACACCGAACACCGCGTTTTGACCTCGAGCCTGAGATCTGCACATTGCAACGACATCACTTATTTAAATAAGTGCGGCGGGAGCCTGATGACATACGGTGCCCTCCTCATTTAAAGGTGTAATCTGGGCTACCATTTAAATCACATTATCAATGATAACAATCCTGTCCTCCAAATCATAGGAACATAAGTCCTTAAAAGCCTTATTACATCTTACCAAGGAGACACGGAGTCTCGCTTCTGTCTATCTCGATCTGACATCCTATAGCGGTCGGTACACTGATGAAGGGCTTGTGACCGCAACGTCTGTGAATATTGTACTACAACTGTTGGCTGCATTAAAAATCTGCTTCAATTTCTCCTAAAGTTGAGTGCCAAGTTTCTTTATCACATTTATGCAATGTGACCCAGTTGGCAATGCATATAGTGGGATACGTCACAACCTTACATCACAGCTGTTCGCTTTTCCGAGCGCATTCGACAAACTTGGACTTGTGTAAAAAGTAGTTGGTGAGTTCTTCACTGACCCAAGACCATGAGTTTTACTTCTGGAAAAGAGAAGAGTTGTGTTCACCCCATTATCTTACAAATGTAAGATCTGTCATCAGAGATCAGAAGCCATGAGAATGCTCCATATTCTCCTTTGTCAGAACTGAACCCACCGGGATGCCTCTAATGTCCTTGGTCAGGTGTATGCAACTTATGTGTTCATATCGTGACAAAGACATTTCCTGAAATCTTTCACTTGGACGTTGAAACTCTTGAATATTGTATATTTCTTATTTTTCCTCCCATATTTGCTTTATTTGTAATAATGGGGTTAGCCATCTTGCACTGAGTTTTAAGCTGCGTAAATGGATGTCCGAAAACTTGACCACAGGCTCTGTAACACGTCACTGTGCAGGGGAGGAGGTGAGCTGTGACATCACCCATTTTCCATGGTGGGTCCTGTGTTCTTTGCCTCCAGTTCTATTACAGATTTACTTTACTAATTGTAACTTTGCCCTTTGTCCCGACGTGTTGAGGTTTTTATTGTTTCCTCTTTCTTTTATTCAGATGTTCCTGTATTTTCAAGATCACGGTCTGGTGACGTGTTCTGCTGATCACCTGATCATCCTATGGAAGGAAGGCAGGAGAGAGTCCCGACTGCGCAGTCTAATGCTGTTTCAAAAACTAGAACAAAACGAAGACTTACAGGCCAAGTTTTCCCTGCATTAGACGGAGTGTTTGAGGGGTCAGGGCGCGCATCACCTGGTGTGCAGCTTGTTTTTATTTTTAGAGTTAATTTATTTTTAAGAAAGAAATCCTTACAATCGTAAGATGATGCTGCCAGTGATGGATGTGTTGAATGTTCTTACTCATTTTATTTTATCATTTTATTTAAAGTCATTTTATTTTTTACCTTTCCTCCTAAGCGTTGCTTTGGGTGGCAGGAAAATGTGGGGGAAATGAACTGCTACAGACTTTGATCTGATATTGGGGGATTCTCTCCTAAAGACTCGGCATTAAGTGAATTTGAGATAAAGTAGAATTTACAATGTATTGTGGACCCTGGATATAGAACAGGATTAATTAGAAAATGGAACATCAGGATTTTGCTTTTTAGAAGTGCAGCATTGCAAGATGGACTGGATGCCCTAAAGCAAAAGGAGAACTGATGGAAATGATATTGGAAACATGGGAGATTTAGTAATCTAAAGGAGGAAGATTTCTGAGCTCTTGGGCACAGTCTTGTGAGCTGGAGTAAAATGTGCCAAATTCATTAAGAAGCAATGCATATTTGGCCAATTATTCAGGTGTTGTGCCACCACAATAAATATACTATTGCCATGGACTGACATACTTTGATGTTCTAATTTACACTGGTTTTGTGGTGTAAATTATGATGAATTTGTCAGACACTCAGGCACGGTCCCTCCCATCCAAGCTCCATTGTGCTTCATATGCACAATGTCACAATTCCCCAGTGTTTCCATTCAGGTGGACTTGTGGGCACGTGCCAACTAGTCTCTCCCCTCTTCTCTCAATGGAAAATAGATAAGCACAGGAGTCTAGTTGGCATGTGACCACAAGTTTACAAATCGCGTACATGCAGTCACCTAACTATTCACCCAAACAAGGAATTTGTGGATTTGTGACAGTGCGCACTTCGTATACTGTTAAAATTTGGAAGTCTGCAGTCACATAGAGTGATTACATACTTTTCATCTCCGCCTGGAAAACCCCTTGAATTTAAGGATATTGATTGATGTGCAGCGCTGGACATATTATTATCTTATTCACATTTGCAACATAATCTTGGGCTGGTGATCTCTAACAACCAAACGGGCACTATCTAATGGTTTACTGTGAGCATTACCATATTACCAGGAGAATGGGAGTTCCAGTGAGCTGTTACTGTATAAATGGTGCCATTTTCCAACCTACGTTAGTCATTGTCACATTCTACAGTATTTTCCTTCAGTAAATGTTGCTTTATGCTTCCAAGAGCCCAAAGTTAATCATCAGGTTTGTCACTTTATCAACATTTTCCGCATGTTGTAGATGAAAACGGATGTACTACTGATGACACAACTCGTTCTATCGCTGCCATTATTTTTCTGTGTTTTATTAATGCATGTGTACAATACAAATGCTGCCTCATGTGTTAGAATAGTTTCTGATATAAGTTTTAAGACCGTTTATTTGCTGTTGCAGATGTGATTACACTTATTTTACTGATATGTGACATTGACCCAAATCCTTTTCACCTAAAATCGTTGCCTTTCTGTGTCTGTGTCAGACAAAAGTGATCTAACGTGATATATGGTGGAATTTCCAATAAACAGTACAATTCTGTAAATGATGGCGCTCCTAAAGTAACCGAGTTATCATTGTCATTGCTCCCGCACCTGCTTATTTGCTGCTTCTCTGCAGCTCCCCAAGTCTTTACTGACTTGGCTACTTTAGGGACATCTGTCTATTGCATGTGACTGCCGAGTCCAATCACTAGGCTCAACGGTCATCCCAAAATTGCAAGTGACCTCCTCTAAGCCCAGTGATTGGCAGTAGCAGCCATGTGTTGCAACCATATCAGCAAGGATAAGCTGCAAACATTGACAAGACTTCACTGGACGCCATTATAGTTTTATAGTAGACAACCCCTTTAAATGCTTTTTATTTCTAACTACATATGGTCATAGCTTCTCCAGGATGCCTCCATAGCCCAAAACCCGCCTTCCAAGTGTTTTCATATTGCGTTGTTCCCTGGACGCACCAAGGTGTTGTTTGAAAAATCTACAGAGATGATTGGATTCAATTTTGTGTTCAGTATACAGATTCCTTCACAATCACTTTTTTTTTTTTTTTTTTTGACAGACACAAGGAATTTTCAAGCCTTTTTTTCATAGCATTTTTACATGTGTTTTTTAGTGGCATTTTTTATTTGCTATCCTTTAAACATGGGGATTTTAGTATTTTTAAATCTGAAGTAAAACAAAAAATCAATATATATTCACTGCTCAAAAAAAATAAAGGGAACACTAAAATAGCACATCCTAGATATCACTGAATGAAATATTTCAGCTGCAAGTCTTTATTCATTAAAATAGTGGAATGTGTTCAGAACAATAAAACATAAAAATGATCAACATAAATCAAAATTAATATCCCACGGAGGTCTGAATTTGGAATGATCCTCAAAATCGAAGTGGAAAATCAAATTACAGGCTGATCCAACTTCAGTGAAAATGCCTCAAGACAAGAAAATGATGCTCAGTAGTGTGTGTGGCCTCCACGTGCCTGTATGACCTCCCTACAATGCCTGGGCATGCTCCTGATTAGGCGGCGGATGGTCTCCTGAGGGATCTCCTCCCAGACTTAGACTAAAGCATCCGCCAACTCCTGGACAGGCTGTGGTGCAATGTGTCTTGGTGGATGGTATGAGACATGATGTCCCAGATGTGTTCAATCGGATTCAGGTCTGGGGAACGGGCGGGCCAGTCCATAGCTTCAATGCCTTCATCTTGCAGGAACTGCTGACACACTCCAGCCACACGAGGTCTGGCATTGTCCTGCATTAGGAGGAATCCAGGGACAACCGCACCAGCATATGGTCTCACAAGGGGTCTGAGGATCTCATCTCGGTACCTAATGGCAGTCAGGCTACCTCTGGCAAGCACATGGAGGGCTGTGCGGCCCTCCAAAGAAATGCCATGTCACACCGTTACTGACCCACTGCCAAACCGGTCATGCTGAAGGATGTTGCAGGCAGCAGATCGCTCTCCATGGCGTCCCCAGACTCTGTCACGTCTGTCACACGTGCTCAGTGTGAACCTGCTTTCATCTGTGAAGAGCACAGGGCGTCAGTGGTGAATTTGCCAATCCTGGTGTTCTGTGGCACATGCCAAGTGTCCTGCATGGTGTTGGGCTGTGAGCACAACCTCCTCTGTGGACATCGGACACTCAGACAATCCTAATGGAGTTGCTTTCTAACCGTTTGTGCAGACACATGCACATTTGTGGCCTGCTGGAAGTCATTTTGCAGGGCTCTGGCAGTGCTCCTCCTGTTCCTCCTTGCACAAAGGCTGAGGTAGCGGTCCTGCTGCTGGGTTGTTGCCCTCCTATGGCCCCCTCCACGTCTCCTGGTGTACTGGTTTGTCTCTTGGTAGCGCCTCCAGCCTCTGGACACTACGCTGACAGTCACAGCAAACCTTGCCACAGCTCGCATTGATGTGCCATCCTGGATGAGCTGCACTACCTGAGCCACTTGTGTGGGTTGTAGAGTCCGTCTCGTGCTACCACGAGTGTGAAAGCACAACCCACATTCAAAAGTGACCAAAACATCTGCCAGAAAGCACTGGTTCTGAGATGTGGTCTGTGGTCCCCACCTGCAGAACCACTCCTTTATTGAGTGTGTCTTGATAATTGCCAATAATTTCCATCTGTTGTCTATTCCATTTGCACAACAGCATGTGAAATTGATTGTCAAACAGTGTTGCTTCCTAAGTGGACAGTTTGATTTCACAGAAGTTTGATTTACTTGGAGGTATATTCTGTTGTTTAAGTTTCCTTTATTTTTTTGAGCAGTGTATGTATAACTCATGGTTAGTGGTTGGGTATAGCCATTTATTATCAAACTACTGGTTTTTTTCTTTTTAAATCATAAAGACAACCCAAAACATTCAAATGACCTTGATCAAAAGTTCACATACCCCATTTCATAATACTGTATATTGCCCCATCTAACATCAATGACAGCTTGAAGTCTTAGGTGGTAGTCATGGATGAGGTTCTATATTTTCTCAGATGATAAAGCTGCCCACTCTTCCTGGCAAAAAGCCTCCAGTTCCTGTAAATTGCTGGGCTATCTAGCATGAACTGCGCGCTTGAGATCTCCCCAGAGTGGCTCAATGATATTGAGGTCAGGAGACTGAGATGGCCACTCCAGAACCTTCCCTTTGTCCTGCTGTAGCCAATGACAGGTTGACTTGGCTTTGTGTTTTGGATCGTTCTCATGTTGGAATGTCCAAGTACGTCCCATAATTTGTAACATAGTGTATATTACATTTTGTTATTTTTAGAAAAACTTAGAAAATCAAGTTACCGTGGTTGTTATTCGTAGACATTGGAACACCCCTTTGAGGTTAATCCCTCGGTGACAGCATGAAATAAATGTGTAATGGAAGTGTGCCATCACTTCATGGATCAGACTCCAGAGCTTGAGGCTGCTCTGCTGCTAGGCGCTGGCTGTATGACACAGCCAGCACCCATATAACGTGATTGCGAGAAACTGATAAAAATTATGGCAATTGAGGTCAGACTATGACTTCTAGGTCTGCTTGGTATGGTCTAATACCCTAATATGGTACAGGTCTAATAATACATACGTATTTCAGGGTAATAAAATAGTGATCAGATAGATGAAAGTTGAAGACCTGTAGAGGGAATAAGTAAAAAAAAAAAAAATCACAGAAAAATGTTATGCCAATAAAAACACCCTTTTTTTTTTTTTTTTAACTGTTTAAACAATAATAAATAATGACTAATATTTGGTATTGCCACTTTCAGAATGACCCGATTTATAAAGCTGTCACATTGTTTTTTTTCATCATACTGGCATGCAAATAGTGGAATAAAAGGCTATCAGAAAAGTAATTAAAAAATAAAATAGTAAAACTGAAAATGTCATTTTATCCCGCAAATATCTAGCCCTGACACAGCTCAGTTGGCAGGAAAAGAGATATAGCTCTCAGAATATAATGACGCACAAACATGAATTTAAAAAAATATTGTTCAGTGTGCAAAAGTAGCAAAACCTAAGACGTAAAACGTAACTTCTGCTTTGCTATAATTGTACTGACCTGAAGAATACGGCTTTTATACTGCACTGTGAATGACGAATTTTTGCCCTGATGCTGTTCATTCTGGCTCCAAAAAATTGTTATAGAAAGTGATTAAAAAATGCACCTCAAAATAGTACCAATAAACATTTCAACCCACAAAAAAAACAATCCCCAGCAGTGTACAATCTTTAGTCATGCACAAAAGAACAGTTGGCCAGTGTTTTGTGCACCTCTAAAATGACAGACCCCTCTGTACACTGAATGGGTGGGGGGTTCTATGTTACTGGTAGCACAAAAGCTTTAGAAAATCCACAAGAAATCTGCACTTTTAAATGCCCCCTATTCTGACTCCCTCAGTGTACTTATATGGCAGTTAGCATACACACGTGTTTCATTACTGTAGGAGAGAGAACCCTTTTAATTTACAGAGTGCATGTCTCCAGACGCACAAACTGGGCACCATGTATAGGCACTTAGCTGGCATATGGGCAATTTTCACTGCAACACCAACCACATACTTTTTTTTTTCTGAAAAGTACCTAAAAAAAATCGACACTACATCCCTGGAGATGGGAGGCACTTTGGACATTGTTTGGCCTGTGATCCGGTGGTGTCCGTCTTTTTAAGCGTGCATAAAAGCGTGGTCAACCACTTTTGTGCACTTCTGCTAAACAGAGGCCAGATGGAGTCCAGAGTAACTCTGCTTCCTCATTATAGTGAATGGACTGATCAAGCGTGTCATCTGAATTACGTCATTCTGAGATTTAGATGGAAACTCCGATGTAAGTGCTCAGCATAGAGCGCAGGATAAATGTGATCTTAAACATTATGTACAATGTTCTCAATAAAATCTTCAATTCAATCCACAAAAAAAGAAACAAATCCCCACTCAGGCCCATCATCTTTTAACGGAAATGGGTTCCACGTTACTGTTAGCACAAAGGCTCTGGAATTTTGCATATTATGCGCTCCCAAATCCAAATGCCCCCCCTCCCTTCTGATCCAAACAGTGTGCCTAAACCACTTTTATAATTCATGTGACAAATTTTGGTTCCCAATTTTTTTTTTTACCCATTTCCCATATGAAAATGCAAAATTTTGAACTAAAAACAAATTTTTTGCAATAATGTAATTATTTTTTTCTTTACTGCCCAATGGTATAAAATTCTGTAACCCACCTGTGGTGTCAATATGATCACTGCACCATTAGATGTGTAATTTGGCAAATGGGGTCACTTCCGGGGGTTTCTGCTGTTCTAGCACCTCTGGGCTTCTCCCAGTGGATCATGGGACCCGCAAACCAGAACAGTAAAAGCTGCACTATAATATGGCGCTCCTTCCCTCCTCCGCTTTGCACTGTGTCTGAAAAGTATTTCCTGATTACATGTAGGGTATTGGTGCACTATGGAGAAATTGCACATCAAACTGGGAGGTTCATTTTTTGGTATTAGCCCTTAGAAAAAAGAAAAACTTGTGCTAAAACAACATTTTAGTGGTAAAAAATATAATTTTTATTTCTACCACCCGCACTTCTTCCCTTCTGAACTTTGCACTGTGCTTCCAAAAGTAGTTTTCAACCACATATCGGGTATTGGTGTATTCAGGAGAAATTGCACAACAAATTTGGGGGTTCATTTTCTCATTTCATTTTTGTGGAAAAAATATTGTTTTTTCATTTTCACAGTTCAGCATTGTAAAATTCTTTTAAGCACCTGTGGGTTCAAGATGCTGAATATTGATGAGCGAGAATACTCGTTGCTCGGGTTTTCCCGAGCACGCTCGGGTGGTCTCTGAGCAACGAGTACACTCGCTCATCACTAATTACCACGTAAAGTGACACTGGTAAGAATTGTAAAATTTGGCC
The DNA here is from genome assembly GCF_051348905.1 of Ranitomeya variabilis. Classification (NCBI taxonomy): domain Eukaryota; kingdom Metazoa; phylum Chordata; class Amphibia; order Anura; family Dendrobatidae; genus Ranitomeya; species Ranitomeya variabilis. The sequence continues at coordinate 104,523,254 of NC_135232.1, forward strand.
TTGAAATGAAGGTGAAAACAGGCTGGGGGGGTGAAGGGGTTAATGGGCTGCATGATCTTTTCCCTCATTAAGCCATCATCAATTAAGCAGGTAAACGGTCTGGAGCTGATTCCAGGTGTGGCATTTGCATTTGGAAGTAGTTGCTGTGAAACTGCAACATGCGGTCAAAGGAGTTCTCAATGGCAGTGAAACAGACCATCATTAGGCTGAAGGAAAAATAAATAAATCCATCAAAGAGAGAGCAGAAATTTTAGATGTGGCAAAATTAACAGTTTGGTACATTATGTAAAAAAAATGCACTGGATAGCTTGGGAACTGAAAAAGATATGGATATCCAAGGAAGACAACAGTGGTCGATATTCATATAATCCTTTCCATGGTGAAGAAAACCCCCTCACATCCTCCATCCAAGTGAAAAACACTCTCCAGGGAGTAGGTGTTTCAGTATCTCAGTCTGCCATAAATAGAAGACTTTGTGGTGAACCCTCTGTTTTTCCTCTCACAAAGTACAAACTATTAATCAGCCTTAAAGGGAACCTGTCACCGGAATTTGGCGGGACCGGTTTTCGATCATATGGGCGGGGTTTTCGGGTGTTTGATTCACCCTTTCCTTGCATGCTGGCCGCAATATTGGATTGAAGTTCATGCTCTGTCCTCCGTAGTACACGCCTGCGCAAGGCAATCTTGCCTTGCGCACGCGCAGTATGCTTTGCCCAACTGCGGGCAAAGCCGAAAAGCATTAGTGCGCATGCGCCGGCGCACTATGTCCCGGAAGTATTTCGCTGTGTTCCGGGACATAGTGCGCCGGTGCATGCGCACTGATGCTTTTCGGTTTTGCCCTCATTTGGCAGTAGGGAACCTATCACCAGCAAAAACACCATGAACATGCAGATATGTGCTTAATCTGCAGGCTAATAGTGTTACTAACCTGCCCGATACCTGTAGCGTCTCCATCTTTCGTGATCTCGAATTGGGTGAGGGCTTATTTTTTGTGTGCCCAGCGGACGTTTTATACCATTTGGTGCAGATAAGTTCTTTTGATCTCCCATTATTGCATTTTAATGCAATGTTGGGACGACCAAAAAAAATGTAATTCTGGCGTTTTTACTTTTTTTCTCGTTACGCTATTTACTGATCGGGTTCATCTTTTTTTATATTGATAGATCAGGTGATTCTGAACCCGGTGATACCAAATGTATGTTTTATTTTTTTTTTTCATTTTATTTTGAATGGGGCAAAAGGGGGGTGATTTGAAGGAGCTGAAGCAACGTGGAAGGAAAAAATTAACATTTAACTTTTTACTCACAAAAATTATCTTTCAGCAACATTTTTTTTTTATTTTCACAAGGGTAACAGGAGAAAATGGTCCACTAAAGCTGTTGCGCAATATCTTCTGAATATGCCGCTACCCCATATGTGGGGGACAACCACTGTTTGGGCGCACGGCAGTGCTCGTAAGGGAAGGAACACCTTTTGACTTTTTGAACTCAAAATTGTCTGGAATTGAGTGCAGATGCCATGTTGCGTTTGAAGAGCCCCCGATGTGCCTAAACAGTGGAAATGCCCCACAAGTGACGCCATTTTGGAAACTAGACCCTTCAAGGAACTTATCCAGCTGTGTGGTGAGCACTTTGAACCCCAAGGTGCTTCACAGAAGCTTATAACGTAGAGCCGTGAAAATAAAAAATCACATTTTTTCCCCAAAGTATTTTAGCAGTGATTTTTTTTATTTTCACAAGGGTAACAGGATGAAATGGACTGCTAAAGTTGTTGTGCAATTTCTCCTGAGTACGCTGATACCCTATATGTGGGGGAAAACCCTTGTTTGGGCACACGGCAGGGCTCGGAAGGGAAGGAGTGATGATTTGGATTGCAGACTTTGGTGGAATGATCTGCAAGCGTCTAGTCGTGTTTGCAGAGCCCCTAATGTGCTTAAACTGGAAATCTCCCACAAGTGACCCCATTTTGGAAACTACACCCCTAATGGAATTTATCTAGAGGCATAGTCTTATAGTAATGATTATATTGCTTTTGGTTTTACTGGTGTATGAATTTATAATGTGGCGGTATGTGTAAGCTGTGCTGAGTACATCAGATTATGAAAGTGTGTCGTGTCAACAGGGTAAAAACAAATGTTATTAATTTGTTGATGAATGCTACACTTTAAAGCAATCCTTAAAGCAAAGGCCAGGTTTCTCAGGGCAGGTTTCACGCTGGTAAATTTTGTCCCTTCGGATTCCCCTCTTGGAGCACTCTCTGCACTGTTTTTGTGATCGTCCTTTCCTCACTGTTTGGGGAACCTTTCCTGGGAAATGTTGACCTGGGACAATACGGGCGCTATCAGTTTCAGAAGTATTGGGGCTCTCACCTTCCTGAGTGCCAAACATTAGGGCCTTGATTACTACGTCCTGAAGGAAGGACTCCGTATTACCTGCAGAACAAAAGCATTGTACAGTGCCATCTGTAGAATGTGCATGGCCAATTTTTTGTACCATACTTTAGCTTTTCGCATGGCAGGACTTGATCTGAGAGATCTACACCCCCATGTACCGATTGTAATTCAAGATACAATCTGGCTTTGGGACTTGTGTTGTGGTACCACGAACAGTGACAAGGGAACTGTTGTCACAGTGTATGGTGGTCAAGATAAGGATATCCCTTTTGTCCTTATACTTGACCAACAGCATGTTGTCGCTGCATTGGGCTCTGATTTCGCCTTTTCTCAGCATTTGACCAATTAGCGGCTTAGGGAGGCCTCGCTGATTTTTTTTCACACGGTGCCACATGCAACTGTACCTATGGCAGAGAGGGCCTTGAAGAGTGGGATGCTGGTGTAAAAGTTATCAATGTAGAGGTGATAACCCTTATCCAGCAGTGGGTGCAGCAATTCCCACACAATTTTCCTACTCACCCCCAGGACAGGTGGGTATTCATGGGGGGTTAATTTGGGTCTCCTTATCCTTATAGACCCTAAATCTGTGGGTGTACCCTGAAGAATTGTCACACAGTTTGTACAGTTTTATTCCGTACCTGGCCCTCTTACTGGGCAGGTATTTTCGGAATTTTAGCCTCCCTTTGAAATGAACCAGAGATTCATCTATGGTGATGTCCTTCTGGGGTGTGTATGCCTCAGCAAATTTTCTGATGAAGTGTTCAACCATTTTATATAGACATTCAAAGTTTGGATCGTCTCGGGGAGGACACTGCGTATTATCACTATAGTGCAAACATTTTTGGATTGCTTCAACTCTTGTCCTTGTCATGGCCATGCGGAATACCAGTGTACTGTGGGAAATATCAGTACCTCAGTATTGCCGAAGCTTTGGTTTTCGGATTATGCCCATATACAGCACAATTCCCCAAAATGTCATCATCTCTGCTGCATTTACAGAGGTCTATTTGGCATATGATGTGGGATTTTGGGTGAAAAATTGATTGGCATACAGGTTTGTCCGGGCCACCATAACATTTATTATTTCGTCACTGAAAAAGAAATCGAAGAAGTCAATTTCAGTGAGGCCAGTGGTGTCGAACTGGATTTCTGGGTTGCCGATAAAATCCGGAATGACGGGCTGACAATTTTCGGGGGGTGGGGGGGTTGGGGGGTGCAATCCATATGGGATCGATTGCCGCAGGAGTTGCCTGGGTCCTAAGGTGCCTTGCTGGGGGTCCTGCTTCACTAGATGAGGAGGAGGAATAGACGAATATGGAATCTTCCTCACTTGATGAATCCGTGTTGGAGGCAAGCAAGGCGTATGCCTCCTTTGGTGAATAGTGTCTTCTTGACAAATGGCTCATTTTAATTTTTTTTTTAAACCCCGAGGATATGTGTACGGCTGGTTTCACATTAGCGTTCGGCTGGACTGCGGATGGCTTTGTACTTCCTCCCTTCTTCCTCCCTTAAGCTCCTCCTACTCCGCATTTGTTCTGCGTACCTATCTTTAACATTGGGTACACAGGGACATGCGTTGTATGCGGATGCGTACACATGTGGCATTTTGATGTGTCCGGCGACCGCATGGGAGCGCAAAATTTTTCAGAACAACAGCGTACTTTGAGTAAAAAGATGATTGGAGAGGATAAAACTTATATAAGAAGTGCAAACAATGATAGGCTGTTCATCTAAAATGATCTCCAATGCTTTAAAATGGAAAACCAAACCAGTGAGACTTGGAAGAAAACGGAAGACTACCATTCAAATGGATGGAAGAATAGCCAGAATGGCAAAGGCTCAGCCAATGATCAGCTCCAGGATGGTCAAAGACAGTCTCAAGTTACCTGTGAGTACTGACAGAAGATGCCTGTGTGAAGCTAGACGTTCCCGCAAAGTCCTACTGTTAAAAAAACAAAACATGTACTGAAGCGGATACAATTTGCCGAAGAACACATCAACTGGCCTAAAGAGAAATGGAGAAACATTTTGTGGACTGATGAAAGTAAAATTGTTCTTTTTGGGTCCAAGAGCCATAGACAGTTCATCAGACGACGCCCAAACTCTGCATTCAAGCTACAGTACACTGTGAAGACAGTGAGGCATAGTGGTGCAAGCATCATGATGTGGGCATGCTTCTCTTACTATGGTGCCAGCCCGATTTACTGCATACAAGGACTCATGGACCAGTTTGCATTTATTAAAATACTTGAAGTGGTCATGTTGCCTTACACTGAAGAGGACATGCCCTTGAAATGGGTGTTTCAACCATACAACGACCCTAAACACAGCAGTAAACGAGCAAAATCTTGGTTCCAGTCCAACAAAATTTAGGTTATGAAGTGGCCAGCCCAATCCCCGGACCATAACCCGATAGAACATTTGTGGGGTGACAGCAAAAATGCCGTTGCTGAGGCAAAGTCAACAAATGCCAAAAAATTGTGGGATGTAATCCAAGCATCCTGAGCTGGAATAACAGGTGACAGGTGCCAGACAATGGTTGACTCTACGCAACATAGATGTGAAGTTCTAAAAAAAACTGTGGGTAACAACTGAATATTAGGTCAGTGATTCACACTCAAAAAATAAGTACATATTGTGAGTTGGTAAAGACAAATGCAGACACTGGTATTTTAGTAGTAGTAGTAAATATATACATTTCTCTTCATGTTTTGAATTAGAAAAGTGTGCAATGTTCCCAATGCTGGAAATCATAACTAGTATAAAGATTTTGTGATTAACTCATGTTTTTGAACACACTGCTATTATTTTTAACACTAATGTAACTTATGGTCACTGAAAACCTAAATTAGTTCCTTTTGAGAGATGTAGTTTCCAAAATGGGTCACTTGTGGAAGTTTTTGTGGTTCTGGTACCTCAGTGGCTCTTCAAATGTGCCATGGCGCTGCAATCTACTCCAGCCAAATAAGACTCCAAAAGTCAAATCGCTCTCCTTCCTTACCGAGTTCTGCCGTGTGCCCAAACAGTAGTTTCCAACCACACATTCAGTATTGGCATATTCAGGACAAATTGTGGGGTCAATTTTCTTTCGTTACCCTTGTGGAAAATGAAACATTTGGGGCTAAAGCTACATTTTCATGAACATAATATATTCTGAGGGGTTAAAAAAAATCCTTGAATGCAGCTCTGCCATGTAGGCTTCCATATTCATGAGCTCTGTGTAATTGCGCCCCCTCACTGATTGGCAGCTTTCTGCATATGCACAGGATACTCAGAAAGCGCCCAATCAGTGGTGTGGGCGGGGTTATACACAGCTCCGCATTCAGAGGACTTGAAGATCAGCAGATGAAACAGGGACATTACTGGAATCGGTGTCTCTGCCCCTACATCATGCTGCTCTCAGATGAGGGAGCAAAAACCTGGTGACAGATTCCCTTTAATGGTACGTTGATGACACCTTTGTATGATGATGATAAGACATGAATATTGGAGAATTTATATTCATGTATACCTCCATTTCTTTTGATCATTTTTCGGTTAATCATGTTTAACCATGGATCCATCCTGAAATTAGTTGTCACATGACTTCGTACCTGTGAGATTTGTTAAAATGATAATATTTTGTCTATTTCATGAATACATGAGCTGCAACGAGGAATAAGCCATAATGTAATAGAAAATATGGGGAGCATAAAACCTGTACAATAGACAGGTAGGTAATTCTATACAGAAACGTCTGGGTAACCAGTATTTTTATTTCGGACTGGAATCAAATCTTTGTGTGTTTCAAATCCTAATCAGCCCTCATTACACGTACACAATAGGGCATGGGTTCCTTAAGAACGTAGTAGTCTGTGTCTGAATATGCTTCCAAGGACTGTTGTTGAAGATATATATATTTTTATATCTTATCTATGTGCCACAAGCAAGAAGAACATCTGTGCCTTTGTTCTCTTGACTGAACTTCAACTATCATAGGAACATTGGTTCCTATGAGGCCAAATCAAAAATTCAGTTTAATTTTTGTGTCCCAGATAATTAAAAATAAATGTGGTTGTTTCCTAGGAAATTAACATTTTTTATAACCGTTTTGTAAGAAGAAATACCGTACTTTTAAAGGCACTCTGTCAGCAGAGAATGACTCTTCAAAGTCCCGCTGCTCGGTTCCTCAGGGCGGCCAATCATTTATATAATCCTTCCTGCATGTTTTCCTTCTATCTTCGCCTCCTTCTCTGCTTCTAGGAAGCCAGAGCTGTCAATCAAAGAAGAGGGTGTGGAGATAGAGGGAATATAAGCAGGTAAGGCCTCTTTCACATTTCCGTCGGTACGTGCCCGTCGCAATACGTCGGGCTGACGTACTGACAGACGTTGTGAATTCTCTGCACGACGTGGGCAGTGGATGGACGCATCCGCTGCCCATTCTGCAGTCCAGGGAGGAGGGGGCGGAGGTTCGGCCGCGCATGCGCAGTTGAAAATGGCCGACCCGTTGCACAAAAAAAGTTACATTAAATGTTTTTTGTGACGACGGTCCGCCAATTACCGACGCATCCAGTGCACGACGTATGGAACGTGTGTCCATACGTCGTGATGCGTCGGTAATACAAGTCTATGCGCAAAAAACGCATCCTGCGGGCAACTTTGCAGGATGCGGTTTTTGCACAGAACGACGCATTGCAACGTCTTCAAAAAGAAAGTTAAAGTAGCCTAAGAAGGATTATATAAATGATTGGCCGCCGTGAAAGATCGGGCTGCGGGACTTAGATTGAACAGTCATTCTCTGCTGACAGTTCCTTTAAAGGGAACCTGTCAGCAGGTTTTTAGACCCCAAAGTAACATCATCAGAGTAAAGTACCTGGAATGATACCAATGATGTTGCGAGACTTGGACTATCCAACTTCGCATGCACCTTAGTCTGTCTCTTGCAACGTCATAAACTGTGTCTCTTTCTGGAAAAAAATAGAGCTGGAATGACAGAGGCTCCAGATCTGGAAACAGCTCTTCAGTAGTTTTTCTCGGTCTCCCATGACAGCACTACGGAGAGAGGGGATCCGCCCTTCAGGGACAGGAAACCTACAGATAAAAGGGCGGTACCTCTCCCTCGCATCAGTTGGTTTCCTGTCCCTGACAGGGAACCTCTCTATCGGACGGTACCTGACATGAAGACCGATGGACCGAGACCGGGACCGGGCGGTCGAGTTCCGGCAGCGAGGAGGCTCCTGCCGCGGCTTGTCCGGCTCCCGAAGCCGCCACCGCTGGGACCGAGGGGTCCTTCAGGGTGAGCGAGGGGAGAACGCCGCCAGACTCCATAGGAAAAAGGGGCGCTGATCACCCGGAGCTCCTGCGCCGACCGCTGCACGCTCCGGGTGTACAAAGATGGCCGCCGCACCGGAAATGCGGCAAGGACTTCCGGGTCATCGCGCGCGCATGCGCAGTAAAATCTTCTCCCTGGGAGCAGGAACCGGAAGTGCGGCAGACGCCGGGGGATTGGCGCCGGTTACAAAAAGGGAGATTATGCACACATGGGTGTCGCACTTTCTCCCTGTAACCATGGAGGACAGCGACACACAGGAGCTGCAGCCTGGACAGCAGCGCCACGCAAAGAGCACCAGGAGTGGATCTAGCAGCCGTTCCACACGGCGCAGCAGATCCGCTGCGAAAACTGATACTCCGTCTCAAGGACCTTCCTTACCAGGCCCGAGTCCCCCTCCAGAACCGGTACCTGCCTTCACATCCAGGTGGTGAGTGATCTTCGTGAATGTACATATTTATAATGGAGCTCCCTCTTCTCCCTTACTAGGGTAAGAAAAGCACGGAGAAAAGGAAAAATAGGGTCTGCCCCACCTGTAACAAAGCTTTACCAGTAACCTGGGAGAAAAAGCTTTGCAAGTCATGCATCCAACGCTTACTATGTGAGGAGACCCCCGACTTCGCTTCTGAACTTAAAAATGTGATCAGATCTGAGGTTCAGAATGCCCTTCTATCCTCCAAAAAAGAGGTGAAGAAGGTGAAGGAATCAGTACATTCCCACTCGGGCCGATCGTCGTCCGAAAATGCTGACTCGGACGATTCAAAATCCCTCCTTTCCTCGTCCGAGGAAGAGTCGGGCCGACATTGCTTCCCACTAGAGGAAGTAGATTCCTTAGTGAGAGCAGTTAGGGCTACTATGGGGGTGGAGGAACCCAAACCCGACAAAACGGCCCAAGATGTGATGTTTGGAGGTCTGGGACAAAAAAAGAGAAGAACTTTTCCCCTAAATCCTAATGTCCAGACATTAATTAAAAAAGAATGGGAGAAACCGGATAGGAGAAATTCCTCGGTACCCTCCCTTAAAAGAAAATATCCCTTCGAGGATGAGGCTTCCTCTTTCTGGGATAAGGCACCAAAACTAGATGTTGCAGTAGCCAAAGCCTCGAAAAAATTTGCGCTGCCATTCGAGGACATGGGTACCCTCAAAGACCCGTTAGATAAAAAAGCGGATACTTTCCTCAAGGGAGCATGGGAATCAGCTGGGGGTAGCCTGAGACCTGCAGTTGCAGCTACTTGCACCTCCAGATCCCTTATGGTGTGGATCGACCAACTGGAAAGTCAGATCAAAGACGGGTTACCCAGAAAACAATTGCTGGATTCGTTCCCTGCAATGAGAGCAGCAGCAGCGTTCCTGGCAGACTCCTCGGCGGACTCTGTACGCCTAACATCTAAGGCCGCTTCTCTTTCCAACGCTGCCAGAAGAACCTTGTGGCTAAAGAGCTGGCCGGGAGATCTACAGACAAAATTAAAGTTATGTTCTATCCCATGTGAGGGCAATTTTTTATTCGGAGAAACCCTGGATGACATCCTCCAAAAGGCGGGGGATAAGAAGAAGGGGTTTCCAAATCTGGGTCCGACTCCATTTAAACAGTCTTTTCGGAGCCGCAGATTTTTTCGTCGTAGACCCCCCAGAGAGCAGAATAAGTGGGAAGAAGGAAGGAGAAGGGATAGGGGTTACCTCTTTGGCAACACCTCCCGTGACAAAAAGTTCTCCAAATGACATTTATCCTCCGGTGGGAGGAAGACTAACATCGTTCCTTCCCGCCTGGGAAAAAATTTCCAACAACATCTGGATCCTAAATCTCATACGGTATGGCCTAAAAATAGATTTTGTGTCTTTCCCTCCCCGGAACTATGTGATAACAAAAACAAGATCTTCGGCTGCAGAACAGACTGCATTAGAGGAGGAAATCATGACCCTACTACAAAAATCGGTGATTCGGGAAATATCTCCTCAGGAGGTAGGGGAAGGTTTTTTCTCCCCTCTATTTTTAGTACCAAAGCCCGACGGGTCCTTTCGGACAATCATAAATCTAAAAAACCTAAACAGATACGTCGTAAATTACAAATTCAAAATGGAGACGATAAGGTCCACTATAAAGATTCTCTTCCCGAACTGCTACATGGTCGTAATAGATCTAACCGACGCATACTATCATGTGCCCATCCACAATCAATCCCAAAAATTCCTCAGGATGGCAGTCTCCATAAAGGGCCAAATAAGGTTTTTTCAATACAAAGCTCTTCCATTCGGGATTTCAATAGCCCCACGTATATTTACGAAAATAATAGCGGAAATGATGGCCCACGTGAGGGAACAAGATATACTAATAGTCCCTTACCTGGACGACTTTCTTATCGCAAGCAACTCAGCACAAAGTTGCAGAGAAAAGAGAGACCAAGTGATGACCATCCTGACAGACTTGGGATGGCTTATAAACATAAAAAAATCGAAATTGGAACCCTGTCAAGTACAAGAGTTCCTAGGACTGACATTGGACTCTCGGGTCCAAGAATGCCGGCTTCCGGGTCCCAAAAAAGACAGCATATTGTCCATGATAGCGCGAACGTTACACAATCCCTCAATGACTCTAAGGAGGGCAATGTCGCTTCTGGGCTCTCTGTCCTCATGCCTACCAGCGATACCCTTTGCGCAATTTCATACAAGAGAGCTTCAGTGGCACATCCTGGAATGGCAATTGTTACTAAAAAACAAATTGGAAAGCCGGCTCACCCTAGATTCGTCAGTTATTCATTCCCTTCTCTGGTGGGGAAAAGACCAAAACCTGTCAAAGGGAGTCCCTTGGGTACCAAACATCTCTCGGATAATAACAACCGATGCGAGCCCCAAAGGGTGGGGGGCCCACCTGGGGGACAAAATAGCCCAGGGAAATTGGTCAGATCAAATACTATTAGCATCCTCAAACCAAAAAGAACTTTGGGCGGTATATCATGCTCTTCTTTTTTTCCTAGCCGATATTCAGGGACACCATGTCCGAGTTCTTTCGGACAACAAAGTGACTGTAGCCTATATAAACCACCAGGGGGGAACAAGGTCTCGTTCACTGATGAGTTCTTCAGCCAAAATTATCAAACTGGCGGAAGAAAACTTACTATCCCTCTCGGCACTACACATCCAGGGTTCAAACAACGAAAGGGCAGATTACCTGAGCCGGACTCAGTTAAAACAAGGCTAGTGGTCCCTAAACCAATCCATCTACAATCAGATCACAAAAATGTGGGGGACACCAACAATAGACCTGTTCGCCAATTGCAAAAACAAAAAAGTAGGCAAATTTTGTTCTCTAAGCCCAGAAGGGAATCCCCAGGCTCTGGATGCTTTTCTGATTCCATGGACACACAAACTGACATACGCCTTTCCGCCAACCATTCTGATTCCAGCAGTCATTCGGAAAGTCAGAGAGGACAAAACAAAAATGATCCTGATTGCCCCATTCTGGCCAAAAAGAGCATGGTTTTCCTGGCTAAGGATACTATCGATATCAGACCCGTGGGTTCTACCGGATATGCCAGACCTTCTACATCAAGGTCCAATCTTCCACCCACAGGAGTCGAACCTCCATTTGACAGCCTGGTTTTTGAACGGGGACTATTAAGACAAAGAGGTTTCTCAGATAACTTAGTGGCTACACTCTTAAAAAGTAGAAAGCCCATCACCACTAAAATTTACGGGAAGACATGGAGGAAATTCCTATCTGTCTCCAAGGTAAAGATCCAGGACAGGCCTTCAATTCCTAAAATTCTGGAGTTCCTACAAAAAGGTCTGGAGCAGGGGCTGGCAGTCAGTACCCTGAAGGTACAAATAGCAGCGTTAGGAGCCTTATATAACCAAAACATTGCTGCTAACCCATGGGTAATAAGATTTATTAAGGCGGTTACAAGATCAAAACCCTTAGTTATTCAAAAAACACCCTCATGGGACCTAAATTTAGTCCTTTCAGCATTAACGGGCCCTCCATTTGAACCTATACAAACGATTTCCATAAAAACATTATCACTTAAAACTATTCTCTTAGTAGCTCTAACATCGGCGCGCCGAATAAGTGACATCCAAGCCCTTTCCTCTAATCCACCTTTCACTAAAATCTTGGATGATAGAGTCATTCTTAGACCCGACCCAGCCTATTTGCCGAAAATGGCATCAAAATTTCATAGGTCACAGGAGGTATCCCTACCATCCTTCTGTCCAGACCCGAAAAACGAGAAAGAGCTAAACTTCCATAATCTAGACGTTAGAAGATGCCTAGTCCAATACTTAGATTCCACCAGGGAGTATAGGAAGGAAGGCTCTTTGTTTGTCTGTTTTCAGGGTCCCAGAAAAGGATTCCGGGCATCCAAGGGAACTTTAGCCAGGTGGATTAAGGAGGCAATAGCCTTGGCATATTCATCTTCGGGGAATACAATCCCGGATGGTATAAAAGCGCATTCCACAAGAGCAGTAGCTACCTCATGGGCTGAGAGGTCAGAGGTATCAATAGAGCAAATCTGTAAGGCGGCCACCTGGTCATCACCATCAACCTTTTTTAGGCACTATAGACTTAATCTAGCCTCTGTATCTGACTTAACCTTCGGACGAAGGGTCCTTGAGGCGGTGGTCCCTCCCTAAGCTTAATCTCTGCAATTCTCTCCGTAGTGCTGTCATGGGAGACCGAGAAAGTCATAGTTACTCACCGTTAACGGTGTTTCTCGGAGCCCATGACAGCACCTGCTTATTCCCTCCCATCACGAGTGCGGTGAGCACCTTTTTAAATATAATTTATATAATTTATATGATGTATATACTATACGTTTAGGCACGGGGTTCCTCTATTAAGAAATGTTATAAAATAATGTTCTCTCTGTTGCAACTAACCTGGAGGTCCTCTGATGCTCTGTAAACCAACTGATGCGAGGGAGAGGTACCGCCCTTTTATCTGTAGGTTTCCTGTCCCTGAAGGGCGGATCCCCTCTCTCCGTAGTGCTGTCATGGGCTCCGAGAAACACCGTTAACGGTGAGTAACTATGACTTTCAGCTCTTCAGCCTCAACTTTCTATCAATTCAAACGCTGATTTCTCAGTAACGGAGGAACGGACTGGTCATGCGGAGGTATTGCTGGAGTTGGAGGGCGAAATCAGATTCCTTTTAAGTTTCCACACCTAAGGATCGGATCTTGTGTCGGCTACCAGCCAGAGATGGAACTGATCGGCAGGATATTAACCCCTCTGTTCTCAGTCATGTAGAAATCCTACAATCAGTTTCAAGATCAGAGATAATGATGCAGACTACTACAATCAATGAGGACAATTATATTGTTTAATTTAAACATTCATTCCTAGGTTTAGTGTTTCTTTAAGGCTTTTAAGCAGATAAAAAAAAAATTACAAAAATGTGTTAAATGTCTCGCATTATCCTGAGAGGCTCATGTGCTTTTATGGATTAGTGAATTAAACTACACTGACAACACAATCCATTACATAATGACAGACGAGCATCTTTATGTTTGTACTTTTCAGATTTTAGGATAATCGTGCATCTGGAAAAAAAAAAAAAAAAAACCTCTTTGAATAGTAAATGTATAGCCCTTATAACACTGAATACAGATAATGTGTCCTCCAAATATAAAGCCACACCGTAGGGTGGCAGATACATCTATGTCTACTCTATCAAGCATAATAAGGATACTTCAGTCCCTGCAGAAAGAATTCAGAAAGCTCGAATATTCCTATAAAGTCACTGACCATATAAACACAACTCTATAGCTTGCCAGAAAAATAAGGATTAGCTTAAATATACCTATACACTGCCATTTTCATCTACAAAACTAAAGTTAATGGAGATCTGTACAAAAGACCTTAACAATTTGTTAATGTGGCAACAATCGTAACTAGTAACCAGATTACATTTTGTATTTTTATTATAAGGATCTGTAGTGGTATATTATATAGTATACCTTTTATCAAATTAGTTTATTATTTCATTTTAGCACTGAATAGGCAAACCTCAGGCGGCATCAAAGAAATAATCATCTAATAGTGTCCATAGCTAAGGTGCACTGACACTTCACATCAACATATATAACCAAATTCAGACTTACAACCCCTTTAGCCGAAATAAGAGAACCAAATGATAAATTAAAATAGTAAATCTTTATTTAATTAGCTTAAAATAATAAAATGAAAAAATGCAACATGTGACATATCACAGAGTGCCCAGTAGGGGGACCTCGATCTAATCCTATCCAAAAATTATAGTATACTGGTGTATACTATATTATTAAATGGGTAAAATTACGGTAAATTCAAGAGAAACAAGGTCAAGTGACCACCTATTTGGTATAAGGCTATGTGCACACATTGCGGAATGGTGTGCGGATTTTTCCGCACTATTTTTGCAAAATCCGCAGGTAAACCGCACTGTGGATTACCCGCAGATTTGCCACGGATATACCACCTGTTTTTGCGCGGATTCCACCTACGGTTTTACACCTGCGGATTCCTATTGAGGAGCAGATGTAAACTGCTGCGGAATCCACACAAAGAATTGACATGCTGCGGAAAAAACAAGGCTGCGTTTCCGCGCGTTTTTTTCTTCAGCGTGTGCACTGCGGATTTTGTTTTCCATACATTAACATGGTACTGTACAACGCATAGAAAATCCGCTGCTAATCCGCAGGTTGTATATACTGACATCAGTCTATATGAGAAATGGAGGGACTAAAGACTAAATAATCCAATGTAGATACAATATAAGCAAGATTGGACAGCAGGGTAAAGTCTGTATCAATTATAAACTCCTACAGTCCTAGATTAATATATTTTCTTTATGGCAATACTGTCGGTATATAAACAAATAATGAGGCAACAGATATAAAGAACCTCATTACCTGTGTGCAGTAATAATGCAAGTAATGCTGAGCTGAAGATAAGGATGGATTCAGCGTCCCCCCTCACCCCGACGCACGTTTCGCCATTAGCTTCTTACGGAATTTAAATTAAATTTAAAAAATATATTTAAAGCTGATTAACTGCATGATATAATTTTATGTTGATAAGGACAATTATTATAATCCATGCCATAAAGTTATATCATGCAGTTAATCAGCTTTAAATATTTTTGATGTTTAATGGGTTTAGTTTGCATGACATAACTTTATGGCACTGGTTATAATAATTGTCTTTATCAACATTACTGGATTATGTTTCTATTTACACACTACCACTCATTACATTCTTTTGTTACATATGGGTAATATAGCAGTGTTTTCTGTCTCTTATAACTATGTTAATACCCTCTGGTATTATGTATGAACTCACGTAGATGATCATACAGCTTATTGGCTACTCGTTCTTTTTAGTTATATAACCACGGCACTTCAGAAAGTGCACATGTGCTTTTCTAAAGAGCCCCACTTATTTCTGGGGGCGCTTTGTCTCTGGTCCTCATGGTTCCAACATGCGTTCCAATGAGTGCTGCCCCGGAAAAGTTTACATATGGGGAGTGACAAACACTGTATGTACCGTCTATGTCCTGAAGGCTGATTGGTCTCTTACCTCCACGATTATTGTTATATCCCTTTCCATTGGTTTAAGTTCATTTAAAAGGGCTGCCATCCCCTACCCAGACACACCCCTGGAAGAAGCTAATGGCAAAACGTGCGTCGGGGTGAGGTGAGACGCTCAATCTATCCATATCTTCAGCTCAGCGTTACTGCCCTTATTACTGCACATAGGTAATGTGGTTCTTTATATCTATTACCTCATTATTTGTTTATATACTGACAGTACTGCCATGAAGTATATTAATCTAGAACTATAGGTGTTTATAATTGATACAGACTTTACCCTGCTGTCCAATCTTGCTTATATTTTATTATACATTGGATTATATAGTCTTTAGTCTCTCCATTTCTCATATAGACTGATGTCAGTACATACTACCTTGGGATTTAATTCCTCCTTTGTATAAATATTGGCAGTGTGATATCGCTATTTACAAGCATGACCACTAAGCTATAATATGAGCATTATACTAAATGGGTGGTCACTAGACCTTGATAGTTTAGATATGTTTCTTTTGAACTTTTACCTATTTAATAATATAATATACACTAGTATACTATAATTTTTGGGTAGGATTAGATTGGGGTCCCCCTCACTGGGCGCTCTGTGATATGTCACATGTTGTATTTTTTAATGGTATTATTTTAACCTAATTAAATATTTACTATTTTAATTTATTATACGGTTCTCTTCTTTCGGCGAAATGGGAGGAAAGTCCAAATTTGGATATATATATATTAAAGAAATAGGTTTTATTTACTCTGAAATGTTGCAGCTTTTCAGATAAAAAAGCAAGAAGAGCACAATCTGATTGTCCGCATCCTCCTGCGTCTCCTCAGCTCAGCTTGACTGACAGGTCTTTCCCTATTTGGGTAAAGGATGAAATCTGTCAATTAGGCCGAGTCGGGCAGGAAGAAGCCAGAGGTAGCCACCCTGCAGACTCCTCTCCAAATGCCTGCACACCTCTCTCTATGACTATCTCGCCTGTCAAGCTGTTTCTCAGAAATACTACATAACTTTCTATAACGAGAGAGCCGCTCTCCTACTGCTGTGGTTCAGGTAGCATTAGCCAACTGACAGGTTCCTATCAAAGCCTAAGGGTAAATTTACATGTGGCAGATATGCTGTAGACTTTCACGCAGATTTTAAAATTCACACTGCATGTCACTGTCTACGCAGAAAGTGTCCGCAATGTGAAGATGAGATTTGGTAAAATTTCATCTGTTTAGCTACAACTGTATTGCATTGTTCATTATCGCACCCAAAGTGGCACAGAAAATCCACAGAAAATATGCAACGTGTGCATTTAGTCTAAGGACTAGTGATGAGCAAATATACTCGTTACTCGAGATTTCCAGAGCATGCTCGGGTGTCCTCCAAGTATTTTTTAGTGCTCGGAGATTTAGTTTTTATTGCCGCAGCTGAATGATTTCCATCTGTTAGCCAGCATAAGTACATGTGGGGGTTGCCTGGTTGCTAGGGAATCCCCACATGTATTTATGCTGGCTAAGAGATGTAAATCATTCAGCTGCGGCAAGAAAAACTATATCTCCGAGCACTAAAAATACTCAGAGGGCACCCGAGCATGCTGGAGAAATCTCGAGTAACGAGTATATTTGCTCATCACTACTAAGGACGTATCCACTCTGGTCAGATATCTTCACTGAAAATTTCACCCTCTGTGTTGCAAAGGCTCAAACGCACAGTAAAAATCGGCAACAGACAGGCTGCAAATGTCAAATCCACGGCGCAGTTCAATTTCCACTGCAGATTTTCTCCGCAGCCTGTGTCATATAAAAACTCATCCACACAGCTGGTTCTATAATATACAACAAATCTATTCATGTGAATGTACCCTGATTCTACTCAAACCTAATAATTTGGGTATGACTGTTGCTAGGTCCACTTCCCACTTTATCGCATCCACTTATAATAGTCCAGGAGGTGGAGATAGAGGGAGCCGCTTTGCAAAGTCCCCAAACTGATCAGCAGGTGATATTCAGGATGGGTAACTATAGTCACACCTAAATGTTCAGGTATTGAGTGGAGCTAGACAGGGGTTACATAAAAAGTTTTCATAAAGTCTTTCCAATTGTTAACTATTGAGTGACAGCTGCAGTCCACGGAGCCTGCCACGTTACCTGCAGCTAAGAGTTTTCCATTGTACTGTAGATTGAAATGAAAATATCGTCCTGTAGAAAGTGATCCTGTAGCCCCAGCTTTAGGCCTCACTCAGAGGTTCTTACGTGAAAAAATAGACCAATTCACATCAGTGTTTTGGAACAGATTTCCATCAGTGTTTGGTCGGTATGATTATGATTCATGATTAGGTTAAAAACCTGACATGTAAGTATTCTATGTGGGAAAAATGGGTATAGAACATATAAGTGAATAATGGACGTCTAAATGAGGCCTTAGGGTGTTGGATTAATAAGTAAATGAATTCATGATTCCTATTGGACACGTGTAAGAAGCCTTCCTGAGTCTCTCATTAGGCCCCTAAATGCAGCCCTGAACAAATATAGAAGAGCAGCAGTAAATCCCGGAAGGAAAACATCACTTGTTCTTCCTTTCTCTATGATATATATGTAGCAATTGCTGGCATTAAAATAAATCATAATGAAATAGTCTTTAGTTCTTGTCCAATGTACTCTTCTTTGATAATTGGTCAAGAATAACAAAGCATTTGAAATGCAAACTGGCAGTCCAAAGAAAGGATAGGCTGGTGAAGATGTCAATAGTCAGCAGTCAAAGAGAATGTTGGTGCCAGGGATAAAATCGTAGAAAAAAAGTTAACTTTCATTGTACGTATTTCCCTTTGATTTGTTGTCCATGTCATCATCTGGTCAACCGCGAGAAAGTCTTTGTAGTACTGCTCCATCCAGTCTTCAGAATAGAGCTTTCCTTTATTCTGGGTTACACCACCAGTAAATGGTTCACAGTGCAGGTAGGTTGGGAGGTCACTCATCGTCCAGACTTCCATTATTTGCTGATGTCAGATGAGCACCTGAGACTCTTGCACTTTAACTCATCTAATGATTTCCAATACTTGTAGTTTTCTGCCAAGTGTTGTATGAGGTTCGGCAATTGTGCGAAAGCTGAAATAAACATGACAATTATTAGGGATTCTCGTAGATGGATGAGATGTGATTGTTGCCTACAATTATATGTTCTACAGTTTGAATACTACTGAGTGGAGCTTATGTAAATCGATTCACAGAACCCGATGCATTGGCTATCTCAATAATCTAGGGCCATTGGATGGAAGCCCTGAGATCTGTCTCTTACCTGGCAACATCCACAGCTTTTGATTGATTTGGCATCATGCCAAGCCAGCTAAGTAAAAGAATGCGGCTTTCCAGGCAATTGTCCAGTGGCCACAAATTATTGACATGGCCGATGGACAGGGTCCTGCAAATCGATTTGTACCAACTGTACTATAGAGTTGTCCATAGCCACAGAACAAAATCGGGCATTATTAATCAAGGCTGAAAAATGTACATCACTAAAGTGAATAGAACTTTATTTAAAGAGTTGTCTCTTAAGCCCTTAGTGACAGAGCCAATTTGGTACTTAATGACAGAGCCAATTTTTACAATTCTGACCACTGTCACTTTATGAGGTTATAACTCTGGAACGCTTTAACGGATCCTGCTGATTCTGAGATTGTTTTTTCGTGACATGTTGTACTTCATGCTAGTGGTAACATTTCTTCGATATTACTTGCGATTATTTATGAAAAAAATGGAAATATGGTGAAAATTTTTAAAATTTTGCAATTTTCAAATTTTGTATTCCTATGCCCTTAAATCTGAGAGATATGTCACACAAAATAGTTAATAAATAACATTTCCGACATGTCTACTTTACATCAGCACAATTTTGGAAACAAAATTTTTTTTTGTTAGGGAGTTATAAGGGTTAAAATTTGACCAGCAATTTCTCATTTTTACAACACCATTTTTTTTAGGGACCACATCACATTTGAAGTCATTTTGAGGGGTCTATATGATAGAATATAACCAAGTGTGATACCATTCTAAAAACTGCACCCCTCAAGGTACTTAAAACCACATTCAAGAAGTTTATTAACCCTTTACGTGCTTCACAGGAACTCAAACAATGTGGAAGGAAAAAATGAACATTTAACTTTTTTTGCAAACACTTTAATTCAGAACCATATTTTTTTATTTTCACAAGTGTAAAAACAGAAATTTAACCATACATTTTGTTGTGCAATTTCTCCTGAATACGCTGATACCCTGTATGTGGGGGTAAACCACTGTTTGGGCGCACCGCAGAGCTTGGAAGAGAAGGAGCGCCGTTTGACTTTTTCAATGCAGAATTGGCTGGAATTGAGATCGGATGCCATGTCACGTTTGGAGAGCCCCTGATGTGCCTAAACAGTGGAAACGCTCCACAAGTGACACCATTTTGGAAACTAGACCCCTTAAGGAACTTATCTAGATGTGTGGTGAGCACTTTGAGCCCCCAAGTGCTTCACAGAAGTTTATAACGTAGAGCCGTGAAAATAAAAAATCGCATTTGTTTACACAAAAATGATATTTTCGCCCACAAATTCTTATTTTCACAAGGGTAACAGGAGAAATTAGACCACAAAAGTTGTTGTGCAATTTCTCCTGAGTACGTCGATACCCCATATGTGGGGGTAAACCACTGTTTGGGCGCACCGCAGAGCTTGGAAGAGAAGGAGTGCCATTTTACTTTTTCAATGTAGAATTGGCTGGAATTGAGATCGGACGCCATGTCGCGTTTGGAGAGCCCCTGATGTGCCTAAACAGTGGAAACCCCCCACAAGTGACACCATTTTGGAAACTAGACCCCTTAAGGAACTTATCTAGATGTGTGGTGAGCACTTTGATCCCCCAGGTGCTTCACGGAAGTTTATAACGTAGAGCCGTGAAAATAAAAAATCACATTTTTTCTACAAAAATGATCTTTTTGCCCCAAAATTTTTATTTTCCCAAGGGTAACAGGAGAAATTAGACCACAAAAGTTGTTGTGCAATTTCTCCTGAGTACGTTGATACCCCATATGTGGGGGTAAACCACTGTTTGGGCGCACTGCAGAGCTTGGAAGAGAAGGAGCGCCGTTTTACTTTTTCAATGTAGAATTAGCTGGAATTGAGATCGGATGCCATGTCGCGTTTGGAGAGCCCCTGATGTGCCTAAACAGTGGAAACCCCCCACAAATGACACCATTTTGGAAACTAGACCCCTTAAGGAACTTATCTAGATGTGTGGTGAGCACTTTAAACCCCCAGGTGCTTCACGGAAGTTTATAACGTAGAGCCGTGAAAATAAAAAATCCTTTTTTTTCACTCAAAAATGATTTTTTAGCCTGCAATTTTTTATTTTATCAAGGGTAACAGGAGACATTGGACCACAAAATCTGTTGACCAGTTTGTCCTGAGTACGCTGATACCCCATATGTGGGGGGAGGGCACTGTTTGGGCACCCATCAGGGCTCGGAAGGGAAGGAGCGCCGCTTGGAATGCAGACTTTGATGGGATGATCTGCAGGTGTCATGTTGCATTTGCAGAGATCCTGATGTACTTAAACAGTAGAAACCCCCCACAAGTGACTCCATTTTGGAAACTAGACCCCCAAAGAGCTTATCTAGATGTGTGGTGAGCACTAGGAACCCCCAACTGCTTCACAGAAGTTTATAATGTAGAGCCATGAAAATAAAAAAAATCATATTTTTTCCACAAAAATGATCTTCTCACCCCCAAATTTTTACTTTCACAAGGGTAACAGGAGAAATTGGACCCCAAAATGTATTGTGCAATTTATGCTGAGTAGGCTGATACCCCATATGTGGGGGATAAACCACTGTTTGGACGCATGGCAGAGCTTGGAAGGGAAGGAGCGCCGTTTTGGAATGTAGACTTTGATAGAATGGTCTGCAGGCATTATGTTGCGTTTGCAGAGCCCCCGATGTACCTAAACAGTAGAAACCCCCCACAAGTGACCTCATTTTGGAAACTAGACCCCCCAAGGAACTTATCTAGATGTGTTGTGAGATCTTTTAATGCCCAAGTGCTTCACAGAAGTTTATAATGCAGAGTCGTGAAAACAAAAAAAATATATTTTTTTCACAAAAAAGATTTTTTTAGCCCCCCAATTTTTATTTTCACAAGGGTAACAAGAGAAATTGGACCCCAAAAGTTGTTGTCCAATTTGTCCTGAGTACACTGATACCCCATGTGTGGGGGGGACCACTGTTTAGGTGCATGGCTGAGCTCGGAAGGGAAGGAGT
The DNA here is from genome assembly GCF_051348905.1 of Ranitomeya variabilis. Classification (NCBI taxonomy): domain Eukaryota; kingdom Metazoa; phylum Chordata; class Amphibia; order Anura; family Dendrobatidae; genus Ranitomeya; species Ranitomeya variabilis. The sequence goes on from NC_135232.1 coordinate 104,544,795, forward strand.
GCCGTTTTGGAATGCAGACTTTGATAGAATGGTCTGCGGGCGTTATGTTGCATTTGCAGAGCCCCAGATATACCTAAACAGTAGAGACCCCCCAGAAGTGACCCCATTTTGGAAACTAGACCCCCCAAGGAACTTATCTAGATGTGTGGTGAGAACTTTGAATGCCCAAGTGCTTCACAGAAGTTTATAATGCAGAGTCGTGAAAATAAAAAATATTTTTTTTTTCCACAAAAAAAGATTTTTTAGCCCCTAAGTTTTTATTTTCACAAGGGTATCAGGAGAAATTGGACCCCAAAAGTTGTTGTCCAATTTATCCCGAGTACGCTGATGCCCCATATGTTGGGGTAAACCACTGTTTGGGCGCACAGCAGAGCTCAGAAGGTAGGGAGCACCATTTTACTTTTTGAGCACAAAATTGGCTGTGGCGTTTAGAGACCCCCTGATGTACCTAAACAGTGGAAACCCCCCAATTCTAACTCCAACCCTAACCCCAACACACCCCTAACCCTAATCCCAACCCGATCCATAATCCTAATCACAACCCTAACCCCCAAAACACCCCTAACCCTAATCCCAAAGCTAACCATAACCCTAATCAAAACCCTAAACCCAACACCCCCCTAATCCTAATCTCAACCCTAACCTCAAAACCTATCCTTAATCCCAACCCTAGCCTTAACCCTAATCCCAAACCTAACCCTAATCCCAAATGTAACCCTAATGCTAACCCAAATCCTAATCCCAACTCTAACCCTAACTTTAGCCCCAACCCTAGCCCTAACCCTAACTTTAGCACAAACCCTAACTTTAGCCCTAAACCTAGCCCCAACCCTAACCCTAACTTTAGCCCCAACCCTAGCCCTAACCCTAGCTCTAACCCTAATCCTAGCTCTAACCCAAGCCCTAACCCTAAGGCTATGTGCAAATGTTGCGGATTTTGCCGCGGATCCGCAGCGTTTCCGCAGCTGTGGGTCCGCAGCAGTTTCCCATGAGTTTACAGTACAATGTAAACCTATGGGAAACATAAAACGCTGTGCCCATGCTGCGGAAAAAACCACACGGAAACGCAGCGGTTTACATTCCGCAGCATGTCAATTCTTTCTGCTGATTCCGCAGCGGTTTTACACCTGCTCCATAATAGAAAACCGCAGGTGTAAAACCGCAGTGGAATCCGCACAAAAACCACGGTACATCCGCGATAAATCCGCAGGAAAAACGCAGCGTTTTGGTCCTGCGGATTTATCAAATCCGCTGCAGAAAAATCCGCAGAGAACCATTCTATGTGTGCACATACCCTAACCCTAACCCTAACCCTAACCCTACCCCTAACCCTATTTGGAAAATAGAAATTCATACATTTTTTTTATTTTATTACTTTTTTCTTACTAAGGGGGTGATAAAGGGGGGGGGGTTATTTACTATTTTTTTTATTTTGATCACTGTGATAGGATCTCACAGTGACCAAAATAAAAAAAGAGGAAGAATTTTCTTCTGCCGGCCGGCAGATCATGGCGGGCGCACTGCGCATGCGCCCGCCATTTTCTTACCGGAGCAAGAAGCCGGCGGCCAGCAGAAGCAGGAGGACCCAGGGACACCGGTAAGTATAACAGGGTCCCCGAATCCCCCTATTTCTCTGTCCTCTGATGTGCGATCACATCAGAGGATAGAGAAATGACATCGCTTTTTTTTTTTTTTTTTGCGGTCGCCGGTAAACAGTTAATTACTGGCGATCGCAAAACAGGGGTCGGTAAAAACCGACCCCGATCATGTTCTTTGGGGTCTTGGCTACCCCCGGCAGCCGAGACCCCAAAGAACATCCGGGTGCCGGGCGGCGGGCGCACTGCGCATGCGCCCGCCATTATTTCCCCGGAAAAAGATGGCGGCGCCCATCGGGAGCCACGAGGAGCACCGGGGGAGGTAGGTGAGTATTGGGGGGCTATCTGGGGCTATCGGGGACCACATTTCTCTGTCCTCCGATGTGCGATCACATCGGAGGACAGAGAAATTAAATGACAAATCGCGTTTTTTGGGGTTTTTTTGCGACCGCCGGTAAACGGTTAATTACCGGCGATCGCAACTCGGGGGTCAGTAGAAAACCCCCAAATCATGTTCTCTGGGGTCTCGGCTACCCCCAGCAACCGAGACCCCAGAGAAAATCCGACTCTGGGGGGCGCTATTCACTTTTTCCACAGCGCCGTTAATTAACGGCGCTGTGGTTTAAGTACCCTTAGCGGCCGCCGTTAAAAGGCGTATCGGCGGTCGTTAAGGGGTTATAAAGTAGTATAAGGCGGTGTCTACAACCCACAGAAGTTGCACAGGTATTGCAACAAGTGTAGCCATTTACCAGTAGGTCAAAACGGCGATACACATGGGTCTATTGTCGGATCCCCTCTCATGCCCTCGCTTCTCATGATGGATTTTTTTCTGGCTCCCTACTGGTAAACGGTTACACTTGCTGGGGCCCCCCACATCCTCTTATTGGGTTGTTATTCCAACTCTTTATGTATCACTAAACAGGTATGGGCAGTTTTCAGGACTGTATTGTTTCCCTTGAGCTACAAGCTTAGGCTTAGTGCTATTTCACCTTTCATCACATTTTGTGCTAATTTTAGCACTTGGTCAGTCATGCTTATCTAGTCATATACATATATATATATATATATATATACAGTGGGGCAAAAAAGTATTTAGTCAGTCAGCAATAGTGCAAGTTCCACCACTTAAAAAGATGAGAGGTGTCTGTAATTTACATCATAGGTAGACCTCAACTATGGGAGACAAACTGAGAACAAAAAATCCAGAAAATCACATTGTCTGTTTTTTTATCATTTTATTTGCATATTATGGTGGAAAATAAGTATTTGGTCAGAAACAAAATTTCATCTCAATACTTTGTAATATATCCTTTGTTGGCAATGACAGAGGTCAAACGTTTTCTGTAAGTCTTCACAAGGTTGCCACACACTGTTGTTGGTATGTTGGCCCATTCCTCCATGCAGATCTCCTCTAGAGCAGTGATGTTTTTGGCTTTTTGCTTGGCAACACGGACTTTCAACTCCCTCCAAAGGTTTTCTATAGGGTTGAGATCTGGAGACTGGCTAGGCCACTCCAGGACCTTGAAATGCTTCTTACGAAGCCACTCCTTCGTTGCCCTGGCGGTGTGCTTTGGATCATTGTCATGTTGAAAGACCCAGCCACGTTTCATCTTCAATGCCCTTGCTGATGGAAGGAGGTTTGCACTCAAAATCTCATGATACATGGCCCCATTCATTCTTTCATGTACCCGGATCAGTCGTCCTTGCCCCTTTGCAGAGAAACAGCCCCAAAGCATGATGTTTCCACCACCATGCTTTACAGTAGGTATGGTGTTTGATGGATGCAACTCAGTATTCTTTTTCCTCCAAACACGACAAGTTGTGTTTCTACCAAACAGTTCCAGTTTGGTTTCATCAGACCATAGGACATTCTCCCAAAACTCCTCTGGATCATCCAAATGCTCTCTAGCAAACTTCAGACGGGCTCGGACATGTACTGGCTTAAGCAGTGGGACACGTCTGGCACTGCAGGATCTGAGTCCATGGTGGCGTAGTGTGTTACTTATGGTAGGCCTTGTTACATTGGTCCCAGCTCTCTGCAGTTCATTCACTAGGTCCCCCCGCGTGGTTCTTGGATTTTTGCTCACCGTTCTTGTGATCATTCTGACCCCACGGGGTGGGATTTTGCATGGAGCCCCAGATCGAGGGAGATTATCAGTGGTCTTGAATGTCTTCCATTTTCTAATTATTGCTCCCACTATTGATTTCTTCACTCCCAGCTGGTTGGCTATTGCAGATTCAGTCTTCCCAGCCTGGTGCAGGGCTACAATTTTGTTTCTGGTGTCCTTTGACAGCTCTTTGGTCTTCACCATAGTGGAGTTTGGAGTCAGACTGTTTGAGGGTGTGCACAGGTGTCTTTTTATACTGATGACAAGTTTAAACAGGTGCCATTACTACAGGTAATGAGTGGAGGAAAGAGGAGACTCTTAAAGAAGAAGTTACAGGTCTGTGAGAGCCAGAAATCTTGATTGTTTGTTTCTGACCAAATACTTATTTTCCACCATAATATGCAAATAAAATGATAAAAAAACAGACAATGTGATTTTCTGGATTTTTTGTTCTCAGTTTGTCTCCCATAGTTGAGGTCTACCTATGATGTAAATTACAGACGCCTCTCATCTTTTTAAGTGGTGGAACTTGCACTATTGCTGACTGACTAAATACTTTTTTTGCCCCACTGTGTATATATATATATATATATATATATATATATATATATATATATATATATATATATATATATATATATATATATATATATATACAGTGTCTACAAGTAGTATTCAACCCCCTGCAGATTTAGCAGGTTTAATAAGATGCAAATAAGTTAGAGCCTTCAAACTTCAAACAAGAGCAGGATTTATTAACAGATGCATAAATCTTACAAACCAAAAAGTTTTGTTGCTCAGTTAAATTTTAATAAATTTCAAACATATAAGTGTGGGTCAATTATTATTCAACCCCTAGGTTTAATATTTTGTGGAATAACCTTTGTTTGCAATTACAGCTAATAATCGTCTTTTATAAGACCTGATCAGGCCGGCACAGGTCTCTGGAGTTATCTTGGCCCACTCCTCCATGCAGATCTTCTCCAAGTTATCTAGGTTCTTTGGGTGTCTCATGTGGACTTTAATCTTGAGCTCCTTCCACAAGTTTTCTATTGGGTTTAGGTCAGGAGACTGACTAGGCCACTGCAACACCTTGATTTTTTGCCTCTTGAACCAGGCCTTGGTTTTCTTGGCTGTGTGCTTTGGATCGTTGTCTTGTTGGAAGATGAAATGACGACCCATCTTAAGATCCTTGATGGAGGAGCAGAGGTTCTTGGCCAAAATCTCCAGGTAGGCCGTGCTATCCATCTTCCCATGGATGCGGACCAGATGGCCAGGCCCATTGGCTGAGAAACAGCCCCACAGCATGATGCTGCCACCACCATGCTTGACTGTAGGGATGGTATTCTTGGGGTCGTATGCAGTGCCATCCAGTCTCCAAACGTCACGTGTGTGGTTGGCACCAAAGATCTTGATCTTGGTCTCATCAGACCAGAGAACCTTGAACCAGTCAGTCTCAGAGTCCTCCAAGTGATCATGAGCAAACTGTAGACGAGCCTTGACATGACGCTTTGAAAGTAAATGTACCTTACGGGCTCGTCTGGAACGGAGACCATTGCGGTGGAGTACGTTACTTATGGTATTGACTGAAACTAATGTCCCCACTGCCATGAGATCTTCCCGGAGCTCCTTCCTTGTTGTCCTTGGGTTAGCCTTGACTCTTCGGACAAGCCTGGCCTCGGCACGGGAGGAACTTTCAAAGGCTGTCCAGGCCGTGGAAGGCTAACAGTAGTTCCATAAGCCTTCCACTTCCGGATGATGCTCCCAACAGTGGAGACAGGTAGGCCCAACTCCTTGGAAAGGGTTTTGTACCCTTTGCCAGCCTTGTGACCCTCCATGATCTTGTCTCTGATGGCCTTGGAATGCTCCTTTGTCTTTCCCATGTTGACCATGTATGAGTGCTGTTCACAAGTTTGGGGAGGGTCTTAAATAGTCAGAAAAGGCTGGAAAAAGAGATAATTAATCCAAACATGTGAAGCTCATTGTTCTTTGTGCCTGAACTACTTCTTAATACTTTAGGGGAACCAAACAGAATTCTGGTGGGTTGAGGGGTTGAATAATAAATGACCCTCTGAAAAGACTTTTCACAATTTAAAAAAAAAATAAACAAAGAAATAACATTCTTTTTGCTGCAGTGCATTTCACACTTCCAGGCTGATCTACAGTCCAAATGTCACAATGCCAAGTTAATTCCAAATGTGTAAACCTGCTAAATCTGCAGGGGGCTGAATACTACTTGTAGGCACTGTATATATATCTCATCCTGTATATGAGAGGGATTTGTGGCCACAGGTATTTACCTTTAGGGTGTAGGGACCTATTCAGGAGCTGAAGTACAATACTGTTTACCCATTAAATTTGCAATAGACACCTTGATTGTCAATTTACTATTCAGGTTGAATTCATACATATGGTTTGGGGTTGTGCATTATTTGTATTGATACTACTTTTTTCTGATATTATTATTTAACTTGTAGTGTGCATATCGTACAGTAGTGCTTTGTCTCTTGTTTATACAATACTTATCTACTACTGGATATAGCACCTATATCATAGATAGGTAGGGCGCCTTGTTTTCTAACTTGATACCAGGAGACAGGCCAGTACACCAGGAGATGTGGAGGAAGCTGTAGGAGGGCAACAACCCAGTAGCAGGACCGCTACCTCTTCCTTTGTGCAAGGAGTAACAGGAAGAGAAGTGCCAGAACCCTGCAAAATGACCTCCAGCAGGCCACTAACATCCATGTTTCTGCTCAAACTGTTAGAAACAGACTCAATGAGGGTGGTATGAGGGCCCAATGTGCACAAGTGGGTGTTGGGTTTACAGCCCAACACCTTGCAAGGCGATTGGCATTTGACAGCGAACACCAAGATTGGCAGATTCAACATTGGCACCCTGTGCTCTTCCGGATAAGAGCAGGTTCACACTGAGCACAAGTGACAGAGTCTGGAGATGCCGTGGAGATCGATCTGCTGCCTGCAACATCCTCCAGCATAACCAATTTGGCAGTGGGTCAGTAATGGTGTGAGGAGGCATTTGTTTGGAGGGCCACACAGCCCTCCATGTGCTAACCAAAGGTACCCTGACTGCCATTAGGTACCAAGATGAGATCATCGTACCCACTGTGAGACCATATGCAGGTGCCCTGGGCTCCTTCTGATGCATGACAATGTTAGGCCTCATGTGGCTGAGGTGTGTCAGCAGTTCCTGTATGATGAAGGCATTGATGCTGTGGACTGGCCTGCCCATTCCCCAGACCGAATCTAATCGAGCACATCTGGGACATCATTTCTCTTTCCATCCACCAACGCCATGTTGCACAACAGACTGATCAGGAGTTGGCTGATGTTTTAATCCAGGTCTGGGAAGAGATTCCTCAGGATCTCAGATCCCTCCACCGCCTCATCAGGTCCATGCCCAGGCATTGTAGGGAGGTCATACAGGCAGGTGGAGGCCACACACCACTGAGCATCATTTCCTTGCTTTGAGGCATTTCCACTGAATTTGGATCAGCCTGAAATTTGATTTTCGCTATGATTTTGAGTATTATTCCAAATCCAGACCTCCATGGGATATTATTTTTGATTTACATTGATAATTTTTTTTTATTGCTCTCAACACAATTCATTATTAGAGATGAGCGAGTGTGCTCATTACTCGAGTTTTCTGAGCATGCTCGGGTGTTCTATGAGTATTTTGGGCATGCTCGGAGATTCTGTAAAAGTTGCCGCAGGTGCATGATTTGTGGCTGCTAGACAGTCTAAATACATGTGGTATTCCCTAACAAACAGGCAATCACCTCATGTATTCAGGCTGTCTAGCAGCCACAAATCATGTACCTGCGTGAACTCAAACATAATCTCTGCGCACACCCAAAATACTCGGCGAACACCCGAGCATGCTCGGAAAACCCGAGTAATGAGCACACTCGTTCATTACTATTCATTATGTAATGAATAAAGATTTTCAACTGGAATATTTCATTCACTGATATCTAGGATGTGGGATTTTAGTGTTCCCTTTATTTTTTTAAAGCAGTGTATTAGAAGAACTATAAAGCTCAGCACAAGTGCTACTGTAATATATTCAGCAGTCAGTAGTTTGTTCTGGAGTCTACACTGTTATCACTGTATTTACATATAGACATAACTGAGCATTGCAGCAAGTACACAGCTCCAGACAGTGAAGAGTTGTAATTATGAAACCTTCTTTAGAAGCAGCCAATGCTGGGGGCTGGTAATTTTACAAGATTTATAACAAATGTTTGTCAAGAGGTCAAAGAGAAGGAAGAAAAGTAAACCGCTAACTGCTGCATAGAAATCAATAGGCTGGAGAGAGGTGGCTGATAAGTTAAGAATTAACTTCTCTCCTGGAATATAGCTACAGTACCCTGTGCCAGGGTGTGGGCAGGCACTAGTGGCTGAGCTTCATGGAAACTAGCTTTACACTATGAAAGATAAAAGCTCTCATTGCAGGAAAATGACAGCAGATGGAAAAAGCAAGTCAATTGCGGAGTTGCTTATTTTCATGCTGTCTAAACAATTAAAGCAATATAATAACATGATCACACCCCTTTAAAGGGAAACTGACAGCTGAATCATACTGTATGAACTACAGTTCCATTATTTTGCTCTGTGACTGGAACACAAAAGCAAAATTGACTTTGTCCAGCATATAATAGATCTGATGTTCAAACAGCGATTGACGGACCCAATATATAATGGGTCTGTTGAATTCCAGTAATGGTGTCAGTCATTTTACCTTTCAAAATACTGCAGGCTACTATTTTTTCCCCAATATTTATGACATATTCAAAATTGAGCCTCAGTCGAAAAAAAAGATGCAAAATACAAATAAAACTTTTACTAAGTACAGTCAGTCTGATCTTACCATCCCATGCATCAAACATGTCTGTGATAAAATAGTCTATGAATGATATCTGAGATTTTGGTATGCTACAGGTGTTCCGGTCAAATACTGGCATAACTACTGGCAAGCCTTGTCTCTTCTCTTCATCAGTCTGTAAGAAAAGAGAGGAATGGAGTTGATTATAATTGACGTACACAGTCATCTAGTGGTTAAACTTTAAGCAGTAGTGAAATTGTACAGTCAGCCTCTCACAAGTGCTCTACCAATTCCGAAATTTCATATGCATCAAATTGGACATTTACTTATGACCAGAGTTTCTCGATCCATCTTAATAAATTTGTCACATTTAAAAAGCAAATCTACTGTATGCCAGCTACAGGTTGGCGCACATTTGAGCTTTAATTTCTGGTATAATTTGTAAATTTTTTGGTTTGTGAGAAGCCTCGTTTCCACCTGTGAAGCTCCATCTGCTTAAAAAAGGCAAGTGTGCCATGAAAAAATAAAAAATTAGCAACTTAAAAAAGGCAAGTGTGCCATGAAAAAATAAAAAATTAGCAACTTTTGCTCAACACTAATATATACGGGTAATCAATTCTCCCTGCCCAAATAGGGTGCGCGTACAAAGGCACAGCGTCCGAATAGCAGTGCATGGAGCTTGTATACTGTGTAGCCACACAGCCTCTGTGCTCTGCTATACAGGCTGCAGAGAGCTGATATCCGGCGGTATTCTGCTCTAGAAGCAATACCAATTTTTTGTATGCAATCCGAGACATTCGGAAAGATCTGAAGCCTCTGTCACTCCAGATCTGTTCCCCAACCAGCGCTGCTCTTTGCTGTGTGACTTCAGGCAAAGGAGCTGTCAGTAAAGGAGGAGGAGGTGAAATGCTCGCAGATTCCCTTTAAGGGTATGTGTCCATGTTCAGGATGGTCGGCGGTATCGTCGGAGCAGCAAACCCGCTCGGCGCTAAGCCCCGCCCCCTTCTGGGACGCGATGATGCCGGATGTGTTCATTGTACACATCCGGGATCATCGCACCCCTCGCATAGGGCCCTGTGTTATTCCTTGCGGCGCAGCGTCGCTGCAAGGAACACGGACATGCTGCGATCTTAAAAGACGCGCAGCATGTCCGGAGTCGCAGGGCCGACGGATGCGTGTTTCCACGCATAGTGGACACGGGATTTCAAAAAATCCCCTCCACTATGCTGGAACATCTGGACGCTGCGTGTTTGACGCTGCGGCCCCACGCAGCGTCAAACACGCAGCGTTTCCTGAACGTGGACACGTACCCTAACACTGCTGTGTGCTGTAGCCCTAAACTGGAAAGAGCTTGGGTGGTCACTCACACAGCCGTAGATTCTCTCATTATACTAATGACACTGATCAAGCTATGATCAGAGTTTGATCCGAGTGTCAGCATAGTGTGATCATATTCTCTTGGATAAGAGAATCAGGGCACATTGTGAGGAAAAGATGGAGATCAAAACGCCTCCATCGTCTCCATTCTGTGAGTGCTTGGAAATTGGACTGCACTCAGATGTCATCCAAGCCTAGTATGATGGTATCCAACTTCAAAGTGAAATCGCAGTATGCTGTTATGTTTTTTCACTGACAGATTCATCAGTTAAATAAAATCGGGCATCAGCAGTGCCCCATTGAATAAAATTGGTCCAAGTGCTATCCAATAAAACATTGAATGTATACACTCTTGTCAGCAAGCCCTCAGGATAGGTTCAAATTACTAAAAATCCGGCCTGTCAAGTCCGCAATTTGTGGACATCACTGGCATCATGTGCCCTGTGTCCTCGCCTGCGATTTCTGTGCACTACTCTGGTCCGTAAATCACACCAAAGTAGTGCATGCTGCACATTTTTTCCATGCAGACCGTTGGTCCATGTGGAAAATCATCTATGTGCATTGTCACATTGTGCTCTCCAAGTGCGGTCCAGGACAAGCTTATTATACGGACATGCGCTGTCCGAGTAAAGACCGGACCATACACTGACCAATGTAATTCAATAGGGCTGCTAAGATGATAGCTTTTTCACATGGGCCAAATGTCTGTTTTAAAACAAATCACAGCGTACATTAATCTTTTCCACGTGTCAGATTAGAATCACCTAGACAAGTCTCTGGGTGCACCCAAAAAAATTGGAACCCATACGGATCTATGGAGGAAACTGTATTTGATCATATACATTTTATAATGTTGTATAAAAACAGATGCAAATGAATGTCTCCTGGATGTCACACAAACGGGAAAAAAATAGACACAAATGGATGGCACATGAATGACAATATGGGTGAAAATCATCCAGGTTTTCTGGATGCAACTCGAATAATTTTTTTATAGGCTCATTGGACCTTGGCCTTAACCCAAGAGTTAAGATGTAGTTGTTCAATTTCTTGAGTTTTGTCCTCAAAAAATGAGGTATTATACCTGAGAAAAATACTCCTCTGAGATCCTTCCAGCCCATTCAATGCACAAATCCAATGGACGACATGGGTTGGCCACATCTGCACATTTTATCATCATGCGCTTGATGAGTATACGATTTTCTGGTGAATTTTTGATGCTGGGGGAACATTCGCAGTCACTGCCCTCACTCTGCGGACAAACAATAAGAAACCTTAGAAAACATGCAAAAAAATACTTAAATACATAGCAGAATGATTTGCCTGATGACCCAGGAGAATTTTGGTCTGCACATTCTGACAGCCATGATTTTGTTATTTTATAATTCATTTTTACACCGGAGTAGCTGTATGTAGTACATATACAGTTGTGTGAAAAAAAAGTGTTTCCCCCTTCCTGATTTCCTATTCTTTTGCATAGTCGTCACACTTAAATGTTTCAGATCACCAAACAAATTTGAATATCAGACAAAGATAACACAAGTAACCACAGAATGTAGTTTTTCAATGAAGGTTTTTATTATTAAGGGAAAAAGAAATCAAACCTAAAGGGCACTCTGTGAAAAAGTGATTGCCCCCTAAACCTAATAACTGGTTGGGCCACCCTTAGCAGCAACAACTGCAGTCAAGCATTTGTGATAACTGGCAATGAGTCTTTCACAACGCTCTGGAGGAATTTTGGCTCACTCAGCTTTGCAGAACTGTTCTAATTCAGCCACATTGAAGAGTTTCCAAGCATGAACCACCTTTTTAAGGTCTTGCCACAGCATCTCAAACAGATTACGGTCAGGACTTTGACTAAGCCACTTCAAAGTCTTAATTTTGTTTTTCTTAAGCCATTCAGAGATGGACTTGCTGGTGTGTTTTGGATCATCGTCCTACTGCATAACCCAAGTGCGCTTCAGCTTGCGGTCACAAACAGATGGCCGGACAGTTTTCTTCAAGATTTTTTGGTAGACAGCAGAATTCATGGTTCCATTTACCACAGCAATTTTTCCAGGTCTTGAAGCAGCAAAACATCTCCACATGATAACACTACCATCACCATATTTTACTGTTGGTATCATGTTTCTTTTCTGAAATGCTGTGTTACTTCAACATCAGATGTAATGGGACTTAAACTTTCCAAAATGTTCAACTTTTGTCTCATCAGTCCACAGAGTATTTTCCCAAAAGCCTTGGGGATCATAAAGATGTTTTCTGGCAAAAAATGAGACGAGCCTTTATGTTCTTATTGCTCAGCAGTGGTTTTCGTCTTGGAACTCTGCCATGCAGGTCATTTTTGCCCAGTCTCTTTCTTCTGGTGGAGTCATGAACACTGACCTTAACTGAGGCAAGTGAAGCCTGCAGTTCTTTGGATGTTGTTGTGGGGTCTTGACTCTTTTGTGACCTCTTGGATGAGTCGTCCCTGCGTCAACACCTGGGAAGATTAAACACTGTTCTATGTTTTCGCCATTTGTGGATAACGGCCCTCACTGTGGTTTGCTGTAGTCCCAAAGCTTTAGAAATGGCTTTATAACCTTTTCCAGACGTATAATAGATCTCTACAATAGTTCCTTTGTTTCTCATTTGTTCCAGAATTTGTTTTGATCGCCACATGATGTTTAGTTTTTGACAGTCTTTTGATCTACTTCACTTGGTCAGGCAGGTCCAATTTAAGTGATTCTTAACAATCCTTTCAAGACTGCGGTTATTCCGCTTGCTTTTGCACCTTTTTCTACCGCACTTTTTCCTTCCATTCAACTTTCCATTAATATGCTTGGATACAGTACTCTGAACAGCCAGATTCTTTAGCAATGACCTTTTGTGGCTTACCCTCCTTGTGGAGTGTGTCATTGACTGCCTTCTGGACATCTGTCAAGTCAGCAGTCTTCTACATGATTGTGGAGCCTACTGAAACAGACTAAGGCACATTTTTAAACACTTAGGAAGCCTTTGCAGATGTTTTTTGTTAATTATTCTAATTTACTGAGATAATGACCTTTGGGTTTTCATTTGCTGTAAGCCATAATCATCAACATTAACAGAAATAAACACGTGAAATAGATCACTCTGTTTGTAATGACTCTATATAATATGAGTTTCACCGTTTGTATTGAAGAACTGAAATAAATTAACTTTTTGATGATATTCTAATTTTGTGAGAAGCACTTGTATGTGAATATACATTTGGTACAACTTACTATACCTAAGGAACTGCTTTTTTTAAAGGGCCCTATGCATTAGTCTAAAGTTGATTAAAATGGATGATTTCAAGTAAAGCGATAGATTATTGTTTTTGCCGATCAACGTCAATCATCGTTTTCGTTGAAATCTGCTGAATTTTCATCCAGTAGTTGCCAGTAAATGTACATCCCCAGAAAGATTGTTTGTCCTTCTCCGAGTGTCATTGAACATATACACCCAGCATGAACGACTATACTGCCTAAAGTGTGTATGGCTGAGTCAGGTTGATGATCAATCACCAGGCAATCATTCATTTAACAGTTGTTCAATCATGCATCTAAGGCTGGCTTTATGCATTTGTGTTTTACAGACAGCAATATCTGGACTGGCTACAGATCTCCTGACCTGAACTCGACAGGCTCATATATGCCTATCAGGCAGTTGAGTTCAGGTCAGGACACCCACGAGCCAGTCCACATAGCACAGTCTGTACGCAGGCCAGTTTCACAGTCTGATGTGTATGGCCACCTTTCCTATATTTTACACTTTTCTCATGAAGGCCATTTGTTACCTTGACCTTAAATTAAAATATCTAGGAGATTACTTGTCCTAACTTTTGCCTGAGAATGAGAAAGTCGGACATATCTGTACATTATGTCTTATCATCACCACACATCAGTCTTGCGTCACTTGATGTGCGACCAGACTAATATTCCAAAGAGGGCAAACAAGAAATGTCACATAATAAAGTGCCAATCCTGACTTCATCTTACATTTGAGTTGTTCTCCTCGGCAGCAATGGGCTTGTTGATGCTGTTCACAAACTTGTTCACGTGCTCAAAATGTCTGGTCATCTCAGTGGCTAAAACCATGTCAATTATGGCTTGACGAAGGGTCCGATATTTGGTTCTGAAGAAGAGAACAAAATAATAGTACGATTGCAGTTTCATAAAAAGGATTATATATCACATGAATATTCATAATGAAGCACCTTTGTGCTGTAGGCAAAGGTATTGTCCAGGATTAGGAAAACATGGCTGGCTTAAACCAAAAAAAGCATCACCCTAGTCCATAGGTTGTTTCATCTATTGCTCATCTGAAGTGAATGTCGTAGAGCTGAAATATCACATACAACCTGTAAACAGGGTTGGCAGTGTTTTTGGAAGAAGCCAGGCATGTTTTTCTAATCCTACACAATGCCTGTAAGAAAACACACAGTGCTCTACAGACCTCAAAAGCAGCTTTTCTCACTCCCTGCTATGGAAAATAAGAGGCAGTAAGCATGAAATATGGGCACCATTGGTGCATTAGTTCAGCGCTGGCAGCAATTACTAGGCAATTAATTACTCACTGAGGATCCAGTAGCTAAATAGGCCCCATCCTGCATATGGACAAGGGATCTTAATCCTTCTATGCTAGAAGTTTCACAGCAAGTAGTGTCATTACTTTTTGTATTTTTTTTTCTCTTACAAAATCTGGCAATGTTGCCCAAACTTTTAAAAATGAAAACAGCTGAGAACATTAGTTATAAATTAGGAGTTTCAGGTCGACAGTGAACACAAAAATATGCAAAGTAGCATACCGGTCCATGTTCTTAAAAATATTGCATTTGCCGTCCTTTGCCGTGAGCTGGAATGCCAAAGCGGAGTGGTGACTTTCTAAGACAGCGGTGTCATTGTAGAGGAGGGCTAGTTCACTGCCGGCATTACAAAGAAAAGAGTTGGTGCGACCAGGGTGATCGATATCATGAACCGTGGCAGCTATTAAAGCAGCTACTTTGTCCAGCTGATCAAGACTTGTCTATAAGAAAAATAATAAAGAGTCAGAAGGTGGCACAGATTAGATAGAAATTTATTTATGACCCTACAAGTCAATGGCCTGGACTCATCAAGGCCGTTGATCTTAATGAGGGGATGGGGTTGAGTTTGAGGCTCCTGATTCATTAAGAGGCAATTTTATAAAAGGTGTTAACTCCTGGAGGACCACTTTTGCATCAAAATCCTGGGTCCAATGGAGTAGAGCCTAAACTGAATTAATGGAAAAAGATGACCTTATAAGTCAGGGATGGGGAATCTTTTTTCGGCGAAAGGCCATTTGGATATTTATACCATCCTTCGGGGCCGTACAAACTCTGCCCACAAAGTGCATCCTGACTCTGGCACTGGTTTCAGGATGTAATCTTTCATTGCATGCCCTTCAGTGTTCAGTAGTGAACACTGCATGTGTGTGCTAACAGAGCAAGAAGAAATTAATGAGCTTGTGGCAATCAAAATACAGCTCCTTACCCAAGAATGCGATCCCTGAGAATCTGCTCCGGGGCCTGATAAAAGGTCATCGAGGGCCGTAAATGGCCCTGGGGCCTGAGGTTTCCCACCCCTGCTATAAGTGAACTGTGCAATATGGCTTTCTATGGCATCCCCGGGACTGAGCACATTACAGTTCTTGCCTATGATAACAGATCTTAAGGGCAAATAGAAAATACTGATTATAGTAGACTACACAAAACGTGTCTGTATGAAAAATGTTATTAAAAGACTTGACTTTACTAATGTCTGCATCTTCCTCAGGACTGAGCTGTGGTACTTTTTGTAGCATTGCTCTGGATCCCTAAACATCAGATTGTCCTGGGAAGAAAAATACCTTATTTATAATAAAGAGGTGGTCGATTACTCTATCACTGATGACACCCCTGCCGATCAGCTGTTCTCTGCCTCCGTAGTGGCGGACGCCGGCCGGAAATGCTCGATTGCGCAGCTGCTTTTTTAATAGTTACCGCGGCCGGGTACTACACATCCGACTCCTATTGATTTGAATCGTAATTGAGCATTTCCAGTTCACAGCTGCCACTGCCGACACCGAGAACGGCTGATCGGCGGAGGTGCTGGGTGTCAGACCCTGACCGATTAGACATTGATGACCTATCCTGAGTAATTGGTCATCAATGATAAAGTAGTGGACAACCTATTTAAATACAGTATTTTCTTGTTACACTAATTACAGCTTAAACTAATTATTAATATTGCTGTTTATTTATTTTCTACTACCTAAACTCTAAGTTAATATACATTGTGAAGAGGTACTATCATTTTTCCAGTACATGACATAATGGTTAAAGGCTAGTTAGACCTTCACACAGAATTTTTGTTATTGATTATTTGCTTCCTAAATGCAAACTGAAACAACTTTCTAAAAAGTTTGCATTAAAAATTGTCTATATTTTGCTGCTGTATTGCCTGTCAGTCTTTTACCTAGCTGAATGATCTGCAAAAATGTTACAAATTCCTCAAAAGTTCCTGCTCCTGACAACTCTGCACTCTCCTTTTCTTGTGTTAGAAATAGCAGCAAGGATGAGGTTGTGCACATAACTCCAAAGCTTCAAGAGGGGAAACGGTATCTCAGAGGGAAAAAAAGAACAAACTATAGTCAAGTTTATAAAAGCCACCCAAAAATACAGTATTGGAAAAAAAAGGAAACAGTATTGGAGCTCTGCAGCAGCACCCTGAACACGCAGACCTCACTTCCAGCCTGTATTACTGGGAGAGACACTCCAACAAAACAAAAATATTCGATTAAATAAAGGAAAATCACTAACAATTTTTTTTCCATGTCAAAGGTGTTCATAGACTTGTGCAGAAGTATATTATGTAATATAAAATCAGTCACAATATACATGATTAAATTAGTGTACAGTGGGAGAGAGGACCCTGCACAAGAAAATGTAATCATAAACTGTACCTTCACATTATCCTTCTGAAGAAAAAAGGCTGTGGCATGAAGGACATCTGCTGCATGGGTGGAGTTGTGGTAGGCATTGGACGCATGATAGTTGGCCTCAATAATTTGCAGCCAGGAGCGTAGGGTTGCTTCTGAGCAGTTTAGAAATTCACAGACACCAAAACAAGCAAATATTTTCAGTCCAAGATAAACTAATGGCCTAAAAAATCAAGATATTGAATAAAGCATATCTTCAGCACATGCACCCTATAATATGAAGTCAATATATATATACAGTGTATACTGTAGATCAGCAGTATGTTATCAAAGAACACAGGGTCATGGTCATCATTGGTCATTAATAGTGTTGAGCGATACCGTCCGATACTTGAAAGTATCGGTATCGGAAAGTATCGGCTGATACCGGCAAAGTATCGGATCCAATCCGATACCGATACCCGATACCAATACAAGTCAATGGGACTCAAGTATCGGACGGTATCCCTGATGGTTCCCAGGGTCTGAAGGAGAGGAAACTCTCCTTCAGGCCCTGGGATCCATATTAATGTGTAAAAGAAAGAATTAAAATAAAAAATATTGCTATACTCACCTCACCGAGGGAACCGGCAGCGTTCTTTGCTTAAAATTCGCGCGTTTACTTCCTTACGTGAAGTCCTGGCTTGTGATTGGTCGCGTGCCGCCCATGTGGCCGCGACGCGACCAATCACAGCAAGCCGTGACGTAATTTCAGGTCCTTCAGGATTTTAAAATTACGTTCTGGCTTGTGATTGGTCGCGTCGCGGTCACATGGGCGACGCGACCAATCACAAGCCGGGACGTCACGGGAGGCAGGACACGCGCGCATTTTAAAATTTATCGCGCTGAATGAAATATAAATACAGAATATATATATATGTGTCTCAATGACATATATATACACTCACCGGCCACTTTATTAGGTACACCATGCTAGTAACGGGTTGGACCCCCTTTTGCCTTCAGAACTGCCTCAATTCTTCGTGGCATAGATTCAACAAGGTGCTGGAAGCATTCCTCAGAGATTTTGGTCCATATTGACATGATGGCATCACACAGTTGCCGCAGATTTGTCGGCTGCACATCCCAAAGATGCTCCATACAAGGCAGGATGGATCCATGCTTTCATGTTGTTTACGCCAAATTCTGACCCTACCATCCGAATGTCGCAGCAGAAATCGAGACTCATCAGACCAAGCAACGTTTTTCCAATCTTCTACTGTCCAATTTCGATGAGCTTGTACAAATTGTAGCCTCAGTTTCCTGTTCTTAGCTGAAAGGAGTGGTACCCGGTGTGGTCTTCTGCTGCTGTAGCCCATCTGCCTCAAAGTTCGACGCACTGTGCGTTCAGAGACGCTCTTAGGCCTACCTTGGTTGTAACGGGTGGCGATTTGAGTCACTGTTGCCTTTCTATCAGCTCGAACCAGTCTGCCCATTCTCCTCTGACCTCTGGCATCAACAAGGCATTTCCGCCCACAGAACTGCCGCTCACTGGATTTTTTTTCTTTTTCGGACCATTCTCAGTAAACCCTAGAGATGGTTGTGCGTGAAAATCCCAGTAGATCAGCAGTTTCTGAAATACTCAGACCAGCCCTTCTGGCACCAACAACCATGCCACGTTCAAAGGCACTCAAATCACCTTTCTTCCCCATACTGATGCTCGGTTTGAACTGCAGGAGATTGTCTTGACCATGTCTACATGCCTAAATGCACTGAGTTGCCGCCATGTGATTGGCTGATTAGAAATTAAGTGTTAACAAGAAGTTGGACAGGTGTACCTAATAAAGTGGCCAGTGAGTGTATATATACTGTATATATGTTTTCCCGAACATTTGAGCACATAAATCCATTAGATGTCGGTTTTGCAAGCTTGCGAGAAAATCTCGGCATACGGATGCCATACGGATGTCACACGGATCATTTGATGCGAGGAAATCGCATCCTCGCACTGCACACGGATCACTGTTTTTGAAACATTTGTGCGATTCTCGGCCGTGAAAAACGGACCGTTTTTTTATACGTTAAGTGTGTCCCCGGCCTTCCCCTGAGTTTTGGAGTAGAGAACTCAGAGAGGAATTCCCATATGGACTCTGCTTGTAAATAGTATATGGATCTTGGCTGAACAGTTGAAAACAGTTTCTAAAGAAACATGAGCTGACCTTGTGAGGCAGCAATGCAATGTGATGTTTGGGAGAGAAGAAAGCAAAATAAGGTAATGAAGTATTTTATAAAAAGTCATAAATTTGCAATACTTGGAGGATTGCTAAGTAAAAAAAAGTTGGGTTGCCCTTTAAACATTTACGTGATGAAAACTTCACCATGTCTGTTTTCTTTGCAAAAAAAAATGCATTATGTGTAATTGTTTTGATATCCACCTGGGCACGGATAACATCTGTGAGGTGTCAACACCACTCACCTTTTATGTGTAACACCTTCTAGTTCAAATATGTTAAAGTCCCAGCTATCCTCATCATCCAATAACTGAGCTATCCGAGGTGGCACATCATTAATCGTCACTGGCACAGAAAGGTGACTATGGCTGTGGTGTATATCTGGAATAATAAAAAGAAGCACCTTTTACAACAGACCCAAAAAACTATTAGGCTGCCGTCACACTAGCAGTATTTGGTCAGTATTTTACATCAGTATTTGTAAGCCAAAACCAGGAGAGGGTGATAAATGCAGAAGTGGTGCATATGTTTCTATTACACTTTTCTTCTATTTGTTCCACTCCTGGTTTTGGCTACAAATACTGATGGAAAATACTGATAGCGTGACGGCAGCCTAATACTGTATATCTAATGCATATCTATCTTTTGTTCATAAACATAAAACATCGTACACATGATACATTACAGCAAAATTCATTGCTTCTTAATACAGAATGAAGGTATTCAGCTCCATTGTTTTCTGGTGTATTAAGTGATTTGCTGAATTAAGCCTAATTCAGATGTCTGTTTTTCACATATGTGTTCTAGATATATACTTCACAGATAGATCATGTACCCTTTATAGTCTTTGGCGCAGTTCATATATTTATTTTTTATTTTGCAAACTTCACAAAATTAGAATATCATCAAAAAGTTAATTTATTTCAGTTCTTCAATACAAAAAGTGAAACTCATCTAATATATAAAGCTGAATGTGTGTATGTATGTATGTCCGGGATTGGCATCTGAACCGTCGCAGCTACAGCCACAAAATTTTGCACAGTCACACGTCTGGACCCCGAGAGCGTCATAGGCTATGTTGGGAGGTGAAATTTTAACCCCGCGCTTTCCAATTCACCAAACAATTTTGCCCCTATCTACATAATGGGGAAAAAGTGAAAGGAAAAGTGTTGGAGGCAAATTAACAGCTGCCAGATGTGAACAAGGGGGACTTAAAGAATGAGAGCGATGGCGCCAAAGAGTATATACTGTACAGTGGCTAAGGTGGGGCCCCGACATGGGATAATCACCACACCACCACGGGGATATGAACACACACACAAAATGCGCCACACACTACCACGTGCTCAAACACATATACCACCCTCAGCGCACATTTCACCATACATACACCAACCTTGCCACATAAAAGTTGAAACACAAAAGTCGCCGCTCAAAACTCGCCACGCGCAAAACTCTCCACATGCAAAACTCGCCACACGTGCAAAACTCACCTCATGGAAAACTCGCCACACGCAAAACTTGCACATGCGGAAAAATTGCCACATGCACAAAAGTTGCAACACATGCAAAAGTTGCCTCACACAAAACTTGCACATACTCAAAAGGCACCACACATAAAACTCGCCACGCGCAAAACTCGCCATGCGCAAAACTTGCTGCACACAACTTGCTACACTAACCTGTCACATGCAACTCGACACACAAAAAGTTGCTACACGCATGTCGCCACACAAAACTCATCTCACAAAAGTCGCTACATGCATGTCGCCACACGCAACTCAACACACACAACTTGACACACAAAACTCGCCCTAAAACACACACAAGTCTGGTATTATCCTTCAAAAATAAAAATCTGATTAATAAGCTGACAAAGTACAAGAGCAACAAATGTACCATATAGGAATCCGGCAGCTGTCAGTCACATGACCAGTCTATTATGTGTATGTGTGAGCCAATATATACTGCCAGGGGGTGGGCTTACTGTTGGCTGGGGATTTATCAGGCTGTCAATATAGCTTACAAATACTGAGGTAAAAATACTGACCAAATAACGTGTGAACGAGGTCTAATACAGGAGGAGATGACATACAGATATATACTATATACAGGAGGAGATGACACACAGGTATATACTATTTACAGGGGAGATGACACACAGGTATATACTATATGCAGGAGGAGATGACACACAGATATATACTATATACAGGAGAGATGACACACAGGTATATACTATATAGAGGAGGAGATGACATACAGGTACATACTACATACAGCAGGAGATGACATACAGGTATATACTATATACAGAAGGAGATGACACACAGGTATATACTATATACAGGAGCAGATTACCTACAGGTATATAGTATATACAGGAGGAGATGACATACAGGTATATGCTATGTATAGGAGGAGATGACATACAGGTATATACTATATACAGGAGGAGATGACACACAGATATATACTATATATAGGTGAGATGACACACAGGTATATACTATATACAGGAGCAGATTACATACAGGTATATACTATATATAGGAGGAGATGACATACAGGTATATACTATATACAGGGGAGATGACACAGCAGGTATATACTATATACAGGGGAGATGACATACAGGTATATACTATATACAGGAGATGACATACAGGTGTATACTATATATAAGGGAGATGACAAACATGTATATACTGAGGTGAAAATGAGAGGTGTGAGGTGAAAATGAAAAGGTGTGGGTGCAAAATGAGAGGAGTGAGGGAAAATAGTGGAGTGATCGGAAAATGACAGATGTGAGGTCGAAATGACAAGTGTTAGGGGGGAATGAGAGGAGTGAGGGGGAAAATAAGAGGAGTGAGGGGGAAAATGAGAGGTGTGAGGGAGAAAATGAGAGATGTGAGGGGGAAAATGAAAGATGTGATGGGGAAAATGAGTGGCGTGATGGGAAAATAAGAGAAGTGAGGTGCTATAACTAACCACAGATATTTACTATGCCCAGGCAACGCCGGGCTCTTCAGCTAGCTTAGATTTACAATCTCCATGCTTTTCTCATGGTCAACTTTATGTGGCCTGTTCAAGAGTTGGAACAGCCAAAAATCTGTTTGTCTTTGCACCTGAAGGAAAAACTAAGAATGTTGTTTATCAAAAGGCTCTCGAATAAGTAGTAGAAGATTACTTCACATTACTTGGCCAATTTAGTTAAATCTGTGTGGAATATCTCTGGTGTTGAAATATATGTTGTAAAATGCTTCTATTAGCTTAGTTTTTGCCTTTTAATAATTACATTTCTATCTATTTGTTTTGTGGGTTTTTTGTGCAGAATAAATTTTTGTTAACACATTCTATTTTGCTAACAGCAGTTATTACCCCGGGCGAAGCCGAGTAGTACAGCTAGTATATTATATAGAGTCATTACAAACAGAGTGATCTATTTCAAGTGTTTATTTCAGTTAATGTTGAGGATTATGGCTTAGAGTCAATGAAAACCCATAAGTCATTATCTCAGTAAATTAGAATATTTTCTAACACCAGCTTGAAAAATGATTTTAAAATCCGAAATGTTGGCCTACTAAAATGTATGTTCAGTAAATTCACTCAATACTTGTTCGAGGCTCCTTTTGCATCAAATACTGCATCAATGTGGCATGGCATGGAGACGATCAGGCACTGCTGAGGTGTTATGGTGGCACAGGTTGTTAGCAGCCTTCAGCTCGTCTGCATTATTGGGTCTGGTGTCTCATCTTCCTATTGACAATACCCCATAGATTCTCTATGGGGTTAAGGTCAGGCTAGTTTGCTGGCCAATCAAGCACAGTGATACTGTTGTTTGTAAACCAGGTATTGGTACTTTTGGCAGTGTGGACAGGTGCCAAGTCCTGCTGGAGAATGAAATTTCCATCTCCAAAAAGTTTGTCAGCAGAGGGAAGCATAAAGTGCTCTAAAATTTCCTGGTAGATTGCTGCACAGACTTTGGTCTTGATAAAAGACAGTGACCCTACACCAGCAGATGACATGGCTCCCCAAACCATCACTGATTGTGGAAACTTCACACTAGACCTCAAGCAGCTTGGATTGCGTGCTTCTCCACTCTTCCTCCAGACTCTGGGATGTTGATTTTCAAATGAAATGCAAAATGTACTTTCATCTGAAAACAACACCTTGGACCACTGAGCAACAGTCCAGTTCTTTTTCTCCTTGGCTCAGGTAAGACGCTTCTGACATTGTCTATTGGTCATGAGTGGGTGACACAAGGAATGCGACACTTGTAGCCCATGTCCTGGATACATCTGTGTGTGGTGGCTCTTGAAGCAATGACTCCAGCAGCCGTCCCCTCCTTATGAATCTCCCCCAAATTTTTTAATGGCCTTTTCTTAACAATCCTTTCAAGGCTGTGGTTATCCCGGTTGCTTGTGCACCTTTTTCTACCACACTTTTTCCTTCTACTCAAGTTTCCATTAATATGCTTGGATACAGCACTCTGGGAACAGCCAGCTTCTTTGGCAATGACCTTTTGTGGCTTACCCTCCTTGTGGAATGTGTCAATGACTGTCTTCTGGACATCTGTCAATGATTGTGGAGCCTACTGAAACAGACTAAGGGACCTTTTTAATAACTTAGGAAGCCTTTGTAGGTAGGTAGGTTTTTTGTTAATTATTCTAATTTAAATTACTGAGATAATGACTTTTGGGTTTTCATTGGCTGTAAGCCATAATCATCAACATTACCAAAAATAAACACTTGAAATAGATCACTCTGTTTGTAATGACTATATATAATATTTTGTATTGAAGAACTGATAATTAACTTTTTGATGATATTCTAATTTTGTGAGAAGCACCTGTATATACAGCTCTGGCAAAAATTAAGAGACTACTGCAAAATGTTCAGTTTGTCTGATTTTTCTCTTTATTGGTATATTTTTGAGTAAAATGTAAATTGTTCTTTTATTCTGTAAACTACTGACATGTCTCAGGATTTCCAAGCAATAAATGTATAATTTTTGTTTCTGAAAAGGAGAAATGGTCAAAATTAAAAAAAACAACAGTGCTTTCAGACCTCAAATAATGCAAAGAAAACAAGTTCAGAATCATTTAGAAACATCAATACTAATGTTTTAACTCAGGAAGAGTTTAGAAATCAATATTTTGTGGAATAACCATGATTTTTAATCACAGCTTTCATGCATCTTGGCATGCTCTCCACCAGTCTTTCACACTGCTTTTGGGTGACCTTATGCCACTCCTGGTACAAAAATCTAAGCAGTTCTTCTTTGTTTCATCAAGTAAAAAAGACAGTACACTGCAGCGCTAAGACATGCAAACATGAAACATGAAAACTGAACTGCATTACTGCCCTTGAAATATGAAAAATGAGAGCGTTTAGCGCATAAAAATGGCCAATTTTATGTGTACCTGATAGCCACTTTACGGCATCTCTCTTATATCAGGTCCTACGCTTGCCTTCCTCGCTGAGAAAAAACGTCTCCATGTGAATGGGTACCTGTGAAAACCTCTTCCTAGACTCATATTCTCTACTAGATGGTGGCCCGATTCTAACGCATCGGGTATTCTAGAATATGTATGCGTAGTGTATAGCACAGGCCACGCAGTACATTGCGCAGCGCACGCAGTACATTGCGCAGACCATGCAGTACATTGCGCAGACCACGCAGTACATTGCGCAACCCAAGTTGTACATTGTGCAACCCACGTTGTACATTGCGCAACCCACGTGTATATAGCACAGCCCATGTAGTATATTGCCCAGCGCACGGAGTATATTGCACAGCCCATGTAGTAGATTGCCCAGCGCACGGAGTATATTGCACAGCCATGTAGTATATTACCCAGCGCATGGAGTATATTGCACAGCCATGTAGTAGATTGCCCAGCGCACGGAGTATATAGCACAGCCTATGTAGTATATTGCCCAGCGCACAGAGTATATTGCACAGCCATGTAGTAGATTGCCCAGCGCACGGAGTATATTACACAGCCTATGTAGTATATTGCCCAGCGCACGGAGTATATTGCACAGCCCATGTAGTATATTACCCAGCGCACGGAGTATATTGCACAGCCCATTGTTGTGAATTTGGTTTTTGGGCTCCCCCGGTGGTCACTGGTGGTACTGGACTTGTGTGCTTCACTTTCTCTGTTCACCTGTTTCCATCAGGATTTGGGAGTATCCTATTTAGCCTTGCTGCTCAGTTATTCTAGTGCCGGCCATCAATGTAACCAGAGCCTTTCTGTTGCATGTTCCTGCTTCTAGACTACTATCAGCTAAGTTGGACTCTTAGTCCTAAGTTTGTTTTGCATTTTTGTTCCAGTTCACAGTTATGTTATTTTTCTGTAGCTGGAAGCTCTTGTGGGCCGAAATTGCCACTCCGGTGTCATGAGTTGACACATGAGTCTTAAAGTAATTTCGGGATGGTATTTTAATAGGGTTTTCAGCTGACCGTGAAGTTCCCTATTGTATCTTCTTGCTATCTAGTAAGCGGACCTCGCTTTGCTGAACCTACCTTCATACTGCGTATGTCTTTTCCTCTGAACTCACCGTCAATATATGTGGGGGGCTTCTGTCTCCTTTTTGGGGGAATTTCCATAGAGGTAAGCCAGGTCTGTCTTTTCCTCTATTAGGATTAGGTAGTCCTCCGGCTGGCGCTAGGCGTCTAGGGATAAAACGTAGGTACGCCACCCGGCCACTGTTAGTTGTGTGGTGGGTTTAGCTCACGGTCAGCTCGAGATTCCATCACCCAAGAGCTGTTCTGTTATTTATGTTCTCTGACGTTCCCTTGCCATTGGGAACCATGACAGCCCATGTAGTATATTGCCCAGCGCACGGAGTATATTGCACAGCCCATGTAGTATATTGCCCAGTGCACGGAGTATATTGCACAGCCTATGTAGTATATTGCCCAGCGCACGGAGTATATTGCACAGCCCATGTAGTATATTGCCCAGGGCACGGAGTATATTGCACAGCCCATGTAGTATATTGCCCAGCGCACGGAGTATATTGCACAGCCCATGTAGTATATTGCCCAGCCCATGTAGTATATTGCCCAGTGCACGGAGTATATTGCACAGCCCATGTAGTATATTACCCAGTGCACGGAGTATATTGCACAGCCCTTGTAGTATATTGCCCAGCGCACGGAGTATATTGCACAACCCATGTAGTATATTGCCCAGTGCACAGAGTATATTGCACAGCCCATGTAGTATATTGCCCAGCGCACGGAGTATATTGCACAGCCCATGTAGTATATTACCCAGCGAACGGAGTATATTGCACAGCCCATGTAGTATATTGTCCAGTGCACGGAGTATATTGCACAGCCCATGTAGTATATAGCACAGCCATGTAGTATATTGCCCAGTGCACGGAGTATATTGCACAGCCCATGTAGTATATTGCCCAGTAACGTAGTATATTGCCCAGTGACGTAGTATACAGCACCCAGTCACGTAGTAAATTGGCCAGTCACGTAGTATATTGCCCTGCCACGTTTGTCACAGGTTAAAAAAAATAAAAAATAAACATATACTCACCTTTCCGAGGGCCCCTTGTAGTCCACGGCAGCCTCCGGTCCCAGGGTTGGTGTGAGCGCTCAGCGCAGGACCTATGAAGACGTCGCGGTCACATGACCGTGACGTCACGTCAGGTCCTTTACGCGCAGGAGTTGTGATGACGTCGCGGTCACATGACCGTGACGTCATCGCAGGTCCTGCTGCCACACCATCTAGCTGCAACAGAAGATGGCGGGCAGCGCGAGCGGCTCAGCGGACTACAGAGGGTGAGTATAGCAGGTTTTTTTTTTTATTTATTATTTTTAACATTACATTTTGTACTATTGATGCCGCATAGGCAGCGTCAATAGTACAAAGTTGGGGACACACAGGGTTAATAGCGGCGGTAACGGAGTGCGTTACCCGCGGCATAACGCGGTCCGTTACCGCCGGCATTAACCCTGTGTGAGCGGTGAGCAGAGGGGTGTATGCGGGCGCCGGGCAGTGAGTGCGGGGAGTGAGGAGCGGCCATTTTTTTTCGGACTATGCGCGTCGCTGATTGGTCGCGGCAGCCATGACAGGCAGCTGCCGAGACCAATCAGCGAACGAATAACCGTGACAGAAAGACGGAAGTACCCTTAGACAATTATATAGTAGATCTCTTTGGAGGGGTACTGGACCTGCTGCAATTAAAACACCTGATGTATGGATGTGACGGTCAGTTTTTTCAAATATATTATTTAGCCTTCTGACTGAGCACTCCGCCTCCTAGCCCAGGTGTTTTAATTGCAGCAGGTCCAGTACCCCTCCACAGAGATAGAGAATATGAGTCTAGGAAGAGGTTTTCACAGGTACCCATTCACATGGAGACGTTTATTCTCAGCGAGGAAGGCAAGCGTAGGACCTGATATAAGAGAGATGCCGTAAAGGGGCTATCAGGTACACATAAAATTGGCCAATTTTATGCGCTAAATGCTCTCATTTTTCATATTTCAAGGGCAGTAATGCAGTTCAGTTTTCATGTTTCATGTTTGCATGTCTTAGCGCTGCAGTGTACTGTCTTTTTTACTTGATGAAACAAAGAAGAACTGCTTAGATTTTTGTACCAGGAGTGGCATAAGGTCACCCAAAAGCAGTGTGAAAGACTGGTGGAAAGCATGCCAAGACGCATGAAAGCTGTGATTAAAAATCATGGTTATTCCACAAAATATTGATTTCTAAACTCTAGGCAGTAATGCAGTTCAGTTTTCATGTTTCATGTTTGCATGTCTTAGCGCTGCAGTGTGCTGCCTTTTTTACTTGACTGTATATGAGTTGGTTACTCTAGGTTCAGCACCTGTTCACACTTAGTCTATGTATGGATGTGACAGTCAGTTTTTTCAAATATCTTCTTTGTTTGATGACTTGTGACTATCCATCATTCTCCTGATTACATTCCAGAGGTTTTCAGTGGGGTTCAGGTCTGTTGATTGGGCTGCCCATGACAGGGGTTTGATGTAGTGGTCTCTTAATTTTTGCCAGAGCTGTATATAATGAAGGAAACTTGCTTTTTTATTCCAGTCAAACCTGCCAATGCATCTTTTCGGGTCCATGAAAAACTTGGCAGCACACTAATGGTTTATAATGTTGTCTGTTTTTTCTTAACTGGCTGTTGGCTAGGAGAATCTTGAGAAATCTCCATCAGTTTTTTTCTGCCTAAAACTCATGAAACACTGACCAAACACTGATGAAAATCTGGTCCAGCACACTCATGAATATAGCTCTGTTTTTTTCAATTGTGAGAGAAAATCCAATATCTGAATGAGGCCTAGCTCAGAATCCTATGTGTGAACCAGAAGTTGCCATCCTTTTTCATTATTATGACTCTCTCATCTCATGTAATACAACAGATCCAGGTGCAGCAAAACCTCATAGCCCAAAACACGTTTCAAATGTTCATCAGAGCTGCAAAAATCTTTGTCCTATACAGTACATTGCTCTGGAAAAAAATTTGCATTGAGTCCCTCGGTGAACGATTTCTTATGATTCACAGGAAGCATTGCATGCTGAGCTAATCCTGCAATGTAAAGTCGTATTTCTGCGGTTATACAACCTCTGACCAGGAGGTGGCGCATTTGCAGTTTGTTACGGTATTACTTAAAATCCAGCACAATGCAAAACTTACTTTTTGAGAAAACGTATTCATTTCCGGAAAGTCTTCTCAAACCATCCTGAAAAGATAACATGCTTCAATTATTATAAACTTAAAGAAAATGTAATTTGTTTGTAATAAGTGCTACAGCGGTCGCCATAAATTTTGACACAAAAAAAAAGTTTGCGACTTCAGTTTTCATAGCGGCAATTTGTATTAACTCTAGATAGTTATAAAGAATGCACAGATGAATTGCAAATGAAATCAACTATTTATCGGATTATCAAGAACTTCAAAGACAAAGGTTCAATTGCTGTGAAGAAGGCTTCAGGGCACCCAAGAAAGTCCAGCAAGCGCCAGGGGCAGCTCCTATAGAGGATCCAGCTACGGGATTGGTTCGGCACTAGTGCAGAGCTTGATCAGGAATGGCAGCACGCAAGCGTCAGAGCATCTGCATGGGCAGTGATGCAAGAGCTTTTGGAGGCTGGCATGGTTTCAGGAAGGGCAGCAAATAAGCCACTTCTCTCCAAGAAAAACCATCAATGACAGACTGACATTCTGCAGGAAGCGCAGGGAATGGGGACAGCAGCGGACTGGCGTAAAGTTATTTTATCAGCTGAAGCTCCCTTCAGATTGTTTGGGACACCTGGAAGAATGATTGTCTAGAGAAGAAAAGGTAAGCACTGCCATAAGTACCGAGTTATACAGTCATGGCTGAAAGTGTTGGCACCCTTGACATTGTTCCAGAAAATGAAGCATGTCTCTCAGAAAATTACTGCAATTACACATGTTTTGCTATACACATATTTCCTTTGTGTATTGGAGCAACCCAAATAACACAAACCCCCAAAAATGAGCCGGGCAAAATTGTTGCCACTCTTCCAAAATTGTGGGTAAACAACTTTGTTTCAAGCATGTGATGCTCATTCAAATTCACCTGTGGCAAGTAACATGTGAGGGCAATATGAAATTCACCCCTGAAACCTGATAAAAAGGGGAGAAGTTGACTCAATCTTTTCATTGTGTGTCTGTGTGTGAAACACTAAGCATGGAGAACAGAAACAGGACAAGAGAACTGTCTTGAGGATTTGAGAACTAAAATTGTTGAAAAATATCAACAATCTCAAGTTTACAAGTCCATCTCCAGAGATCTTGATGTTCAATAGTCTATTGTGCGCAACATGATCAAGACGTTTACAACCCATGGCACTGTAGATAATCTCCCTAGACATTGACAGCAGGGAAAAATTGCTGAAAAGCTACAACTTATCTTGATGGTGGGTAACCATGCAGCCATAATCATGTTCCAAAGAAATTCAAGCTGTTCAGCAGGTTAAGGGTGCATCAGTGTCAGTGCGAATTATCCATCAACATTTGAGTGAAAATAAATGCTATGGGAAGAGACCCAGGAGGACCCAACTGCTGGCACAGAGACATAAAAAAGCTAGACTGCAGTTTGTCAAAATGTATGTGAGTGAGCCAAAATCCTTCTGGGAAAACGTTTTGTGAACAGATGAGTGAAAAAAGACAAAGCACTTCTAGAATTGGAGGTGCACAAGTAGGATCCATATCTGTTAGTAGTACAGTAAAAAGACTTGGTACTCAATCGGTGTATTCAACAGGAATATTTATTAATTGTAGAAAAAAACAAAAAAAAACAAGAGACAATCAGTCAATACAAGACCTTCATCAGTCATCTGCTTAAAGGGGAAACTGCTTGCTGCAGCGCCAAGTGACGGTCTGTGGTGGAAACAGATTTTTTTTCTGGATTTTTTACAAT
Organism: Ranitomeya variabilis; assembly: GCF_051348905.1. Classification (NCBI taxonomy): domain Eukaryota; kingdom Metazoa; phylum Chordata; class Amphibia; order Anura; family Dendrobatidae; genus Ranitomeya; species Ranitomeya variabilis. The sequence continues at coordinate 104,575,304 of NC_135232.1, forward strand.
TAATAAATATTCCTGTTGCATACACCGATTGAGTGCCAAGCCTTTTATTGTGGACATATGAGACCAAGATAGAGTTTTTTGGTAAACCACATCATTCTACTGTTTACTGAAAACGGAATGAGGCCTACAAAGAAAAAAACACAGTACCTACAGTCAAATATGGTGGAGGTTCAAAGATATTTTGGGTTCTTTTGATGCCTTTCGCAATGGCTCCCTTTACTGTGTGTAGTGTAAGCCATGATGAAATCTGAAGATTTGTAGGTCATGGGTCTTCTAGCTGAACAATGACCCCAAACATACAGTACATCAGGAAGCACCAAGAAATGGATGAAAACAAAGCACTGGAGAGTTCTGAAGTGACCAACAATGAGTCAGGAAGTAAATCTCATTGAACCCCTGTAGATAGATCTTAAAATTGCTGTGGGAAAAGGCACCCTTCAAATATGAGTGACCTTGAGCAGTTTGCAAAAGAAGAGTGATCCAGTTGAGAGGTGTAAAAAGCTTGTTGATGGTTATCGGAAGCGATTGATTGCAGTTATTTATTCCAAAAGGTGTGCAAGGTGTGTAAGTTGAGGATGCCAACAATTTTGTCCAACCCATTTTTGGGGGTTTTGTGCCAAAGTTTGTTCAATTTGTCTTTTTTCTCTGTTTGTTTGTACTGTTTCCAGACACACAAAGGAAATAAACATATGTATAACAAAACATGTGTAATTGCAATAATTTTCTGAGAGAAATACTACATTTTCTGGAACAATTTCAAGGGAGCCAACACTTTTGGCCATAACTGTATCAACCATAAAATATCCTGAGACCACTAATGTGTGGCGGCTTTTCATCTAAGGGAGTTTGCCTAGGAATACTACCATGAATATAGAATTGTATCTAAACCTCCTCCAAAACAAACTTCTCCTAACGATCCAGGAACAATTTGGTGATGTAAAATTATTTTTCCACCATGATGGAGCACGATGTCACAAGGCAAAAGTGTTAACGAAGCAGCTCAGTGAACAACAATTGAAATTTTGGGTCCATGGCCAGAAAACTCCCCAGATTTCAAACCTGTGGTCAATCCTCAAAAAGCTAGTGGACAAACAAACCACAGAAATTGTGATAAACACCCAGCACTGATGATGCTAGCACGGGTTGTCATCAGTCAGAATTTGGCCGAGATGGAGATATCCAGCTGTCAGGGAGAAGGGCATAAGTCTTGAAAAATCAGGACCCCTGTAAACATTAAGTCTGTGTTTAAACTTGATGTATTCGTCAATAAATGTATAAAAACTTATGAAATACTTATAATTGTACTCCAGTAATCATACAAACATCTGACCAAAAGATCTAAAAACCCTGAAGCAGCAAACTTTGTGAAAACCAAAATTTACGTCAGTCTCAAGTTTTCTGGCCACAGCTGGCCATGACCTGGACAAATAATAACAGGGACAGAGGAGGAACTCTAATCTTCAAGGTAATAAGCTGTACATACAGACATCAGACCTCCTACAAGGTCACTGGTGTGGGGATCTTCATCTTTGGTTCCCAGCTGTGGAGAATAAAGTTCTGTTGTCCTCAGTATTTCTAAAACTCTGTCCAAGGCCTCGGCCACAGTGACGGGACTGTTCTCCTGAGCTGCATTTATTATATTAATGACCTGTAAAGCAAATCAGATAGGAACTCGTTATATTTAGTCCCCTGCTTAAAACATTTGTTACTTTTTAGGTTCATGAAATTATTTTCCACTATTGTACTATTGTATTGGACTCTGCTGCTGTCGTAACAAAGAATATTAGTAGTATTATTAGTACCCAGCACAACTATGGGTACAATGTGAAGTCTTTGCTGGCTGACAAATTGCTTAGACATCAAGTATAAAAATCATTATTATCTACAGAATTTGTTAACCTCTTCTCCCCCAGGACTAGTTTGTTGTTTTTTTTAGTTTTATTTTTCCTTCCAAAAGCTATAAGTGTTTCTATTTTCTGCTGACATAGTTGTATGAGCGCTCGTTGTAGTCTTGATTAACACCATTCATTTTACCCTACAATATACTGGAAAATGGGAACCACTTCCAAGTGGGGTAATATGATGAAAAAATAAATCACAATTCCACCAGGTTTTGTTTTTACAATGTTCACCATGCAGTTAAAATGACCCGGTAACATGATTGTTCGTTCACGCTACATGATGACATAAAACGTGTTTATTTTACTTTATGTTTTCATTATTTAAAAAAGAATTTAAAAATTGGTTTATGTTGCCAGTTTCTAAGACCCATAACTTTTAAATGTTTCACTTCAAAGGAGATGTATAAGCGCTTTTTTTTTTGTGTGGAGACCACTAAGATTTATTGATACATTTTTAGGGTACGCAAACGTCATTTTGATAGTGTTTTATTGCAGGTTTGGAAGAAGGTGTAGTAACCAAAAATGGCAATTCTGTCTGATTTTTTTTTCCTTTACAGCATTTACTATATGTTAATGAACACTTCATTTCCCTCCTCCCCCAGCCGAACTTCGAATCATAAAACACGAAAATGCTGATGTCAGAGAGTGACAGCACTATTTAATTAAACAGCATGGATTGGCAATAGTTCTCAGCGGTAGGTGCCGACTGTATACTACATGTACATCAGATGTCGGGAAGGGCTTAAAGGAACATTAAATAAAACAGCATCAAAAAGTACCTTTCACAAAATGTTCTCGTTGAACTGGACAAATGCTGTAATAGTGGCTGACAGATGAGTAAAACATTGCTTTGTTTTTATGTTTTTTGTTTGTTATTTTAATTTTACCTCAACATTGCAGAGATATCAGCAATCAAAGTATTTGGCTCCTAATTAGTTTACTTTTTTTAAGTCCAAGCGGGTGCTATCAGACAGTTTTAATTGGGGTCGTGTACATCTCCTATATGAGATTGACCATTCAACAGTCTGGAGAAAGAAGAACATGTCCCCACCTTAGCTCGGAACAGGATTCTCAGTGTGTTAGATTTATGACAGACAGCCCTGATCTCCTGGTCTAACCTCCTGCATGATTACAAAGCCTGTCCAGATGTGTGTCAGTAATCACACTCATTTCTGTTGTGCTCAAAGCAACTTGTAAACTTTCTCAGCACTGAAATCAGAGCAGGCTATCATTATATATTTCACACAGCAGTAACTTGACTAATCTGGGCAACTCCTGTGTGAGACATATAATGACAGTGTCACACTCGGACATGGATATGCCCAACGAATGACACACATATAAGTATAACAAAATGGAAAAAGGGGAGCGGGGGATGGGACACCTCCTGGCACCAACCTGTGCCTGTCCCTAAGCTTCCCTAACACCCTATGCGGGTCCTTCCCCCACGCCACTGTCACATGCCTAGTCCCTGACTATCACCTCTATCAACCCTGGCTAGTGCACTGGCTGGCAAGGATGATAGCCTTGACACTGCAGATAATGATACACAGGAAGAAACAAACAGGGGACAGACAAAGAAGGTAACTGCTGTGGAGCTTAGCAGCAGAGAAAAAGGCACGAAGATAGCAGAACTCCCACAGCAGCAATACCTCCATCACCACAGGCAAACTCCACACACCTAATTCATCATTATATAACTAAAACTCTATAACAGACAATCAGCTGATGGGTCATGTGACTATTTAAAGAAGGTGGGAGCGGTTATAACATCAGCTGCCCAGCCTAAACAAAACTGCCAGCAAGCGACTGAAATTAACCCATGCTGGATCACAAGAAAAAAAACAATATTGTCAGGGAGAGACTAGGTGAGCGAGAGCTAATAACCCGGGCCCCTGCAGTTTCCCTCAGACTAGGGAAATACTGACTGACCCTCTACCTGGAGTTTACACTGAAGGTGTGCATGTCCAGGCCTCGAACCTCACCCTGTCTCCTGAGCTCAGCCCTAGGCTGAAACCTCCGCCCACCACCCAGTGAAGATGTTATTCCCCAATACCCACAGTTAGCACAGACAAGGATAAAGGAAAATATACACCACGCAGCTGTCACTCAGGAATACACTATAAATGTGCAGGGCAAAATAAACACAAATATAGGAAGGAGTAAATAAGACAAAGGAAAATACACCGCCAGCAACGAATCTCCAACCACCAGCTCTCCTCACCAGACTGAGATAACAACGCAAGACAGAAGCTATAATCGGCGACGCCCAAAGATCAGGAGAACTATTTAAAGGCAGTGGGCATGGCCCAGCTTCCAATCCAAGGATTAGGTAAATTAACCCCGGAACAGCTAGATAAAATCTAGCAGACGCCAATGAGCAAATAGTGGTCAAAAGCGGAATTACCGCTGTCTGTCGGAAGACCTGGTCTGAACAGCGTCCGACATGACAAATATTTACATTTCAGCAGACCTAGGACTGTCATGAATCACTCAATGATTCATGACAGACAACCAGCGGAACGATTAAGAGTTGCTGTGACCACAACAAATATAAGTGTGATTAACGACACATCTCTGGACAATGTGGAGTGAAGGGTAGTACACCAGAGGTGACAGTGCTATGAGAGGAGAAGAGCTGATATAAGGGTTTGTAGAGTAACATGGATTAACTCAGCTGTACTGCCCCTCCCCCTACACTGATCGGATTTTATCTGAAGGGTATTAGTCATCTGAGCTTTCTAATCATGCAGGAGGTTAGACCACAAAACCAGGGCTGTCTGTCATTTCATCTCTCACAGTGAGAAATATGACATGTGACATGCAACATAAAGATTGCAATGTCGCAAATAAGACTTGCTGATGTGGTACATATGTCACTATCTTACCCTAGTCTTACAAATTAAGGCACTTACTTTTGTTATTGGGGCCTCTATGGTCATGGTATGTATCCGCGCCATTGAGGGGTATCTGTGATTCTGTAAACTTGCTGCTGTATAATGTAAAATATAAAAATTATTATACAATGAGACTGTTTTTTGATAAATCCTTTCAATAAGTCAGTAACTGCAGTGATGTATGTGCAAAATTGTACTATTGTTTGTACAACTTACAATAATTTATCAAGGGCTTAAAGGGGTTGGCCACTACTAGGACCAAAATTGTTCAAATTAAAATCAGCATAGGGTTTAAAGGGAACCTGTCACCCCCTCTGGCGTTTTTAACTAAAAGAGCCACGTTGTGCAGCACTAAGGCTGCATTCTGTCAAGGTGGCTCTTCTTTTTGTGCTCCCTTCCAATGCAGCAATATTAATTTTTATAATTTTGGCGCCATACCTTTAGTCTGTCCGGGGGGCACGTCTTTTCCCCCGGACACAACCGCCTCCCAGCCATCACTCAGCCCCTCCGTGCGCCTGGCGCCACCTCCTCTATCTTCAGTAATGTACCCAGCGCCTACACTGTGCTTTTCTTTTTTGGGCATGCGCTGTTTGCGCTGCCCTTTGACTCACATTATCTGATGGAATTCATCATACCCGAGGCCCGAGATCCCGCCACACAGTGTGAATAAATCAGAAGACACTGCGGAGCGGAATCTCGGGCCTCGGGTACATCCAGGCATGAGATGAATTCCATCAGATGATGTGAGTCGAAGGGCAGCGCAAACGGCGCATGCCTGAAAAAGAAAAGCACAGAGCAGGCGCCGGGGACGTTACTGAAGATAGAGGAGGCGGTGCCTGGGGGGGCTGTTGTGATTTTGCTTTTTGCTCCCTCTAGTGGTCATTGGTGGTTTGACTCTGGAGCTTCTGTCTTTTCCTGTATCCTCGCCTGGGCCGTTGGTTCAGGGGCGTTGCTGTGTGGGCTCCCTGGACCTTCAGTTCAGTGCCTGGCATCGTTGAAATCAGAGCTAATCTGTTGTGCTCTTGTCCTATGATCCGGGTTCCTGTATTTCAAGCTAAGTCTGCTTCCTTGCTTTTTGCTTTTGTTTTGTTTGGTATTTTTGTCCAGCTTGTTCCAATCTGTATCCTGACCTTTGCTGGAAGCTCTAGGGGGCTGGTGTTCTCCCCCCGGACCATTAGACGGTTCGGGGGTTCTTGAATCTCCAGCGTGGATTTTTATAGGGTTTTTGTTGACCAGATAAGTTATCTTGCTATATTCTGCTATTAGTGAGCTGGCCTCTCTTTGCTGAACCTGGTTCATTTCTGTGTTTGTCATTTCCTCTTACCTCACCGTTATTATTTGTGGGGGGCTTGTATCTTGCTTTGGGGTCCCTTTCTCTGGAGGCAAGAGAGGTCTTTGTTTTCTTCTCCTAGGGGTAGTTAGATTCTCCGGCTGGCGCGAGTCATCTAGCGATCACCGTAGGCATGATCCCCGGCTACTTCTAGTGTTGGCGTTAGGAGTAGCTATTTGGTGAACCCAGTTACCACAGCCCTATGAGCTGGATTTTTGAATCTCGCAGACTTACACGTTCCTCTGAGACCCTGTCCACTGGGGTCATAACAGTATGCCAGGCCAGTATTAAATGTTTAATGCATTGCAGAAGTGGGATTATAAGAAAGAAAATTTTGAGGTTTTTTTTTTCCCTCTCTCATTTTTTTTTTTTTTTTTTCTTTTCCCCTTTACCTCAGAGTGGCTTAAGCTTGCTGCAGACATGAATGTCCAGACCTTGATTACAAGTGTGGACCAGCTTGCCGCTCGTGTGCAGGGTATACAAGATTATGTTACCAGAAATCCTAGGTCTGAACCCAAGATTCCGATTCCTGAACTGTTTTCAGGAGACCGATTTAAGTTTAGGAATTTCAGGAATAATTGTAAATTGTTTTTGTCCCTGAAACCTTGTTCGTCTGGAGACTCTGCTCAACAAGTAAAAATTGTTATTTCATTCTTACGGGGTGACCCTCAAGATTGGGCTTTTTCGTTGGCGCCAGGAGATCCGGCATTGGCTGATATTGATGCGTTTTTTCTGGCGCTCGGTTTACTTTATGAGGAACCCAATCTTGAGATTCAGGCAGAGAAAGCCTTGCTGGCTATGTCTCAGGGCCAGGACGAGGCTGAGGTGTATTGCCAAAAATTTCGGAAATGGTCCGTGCTGACACATTGGAACGAGTGTGCACTGGCCGCTAATTTTAGAAATGGCCTTTCTGAGGCCATTAAGAATGTTATGGTGGGTTTTCCCATTCCCACAGGTCTGAATGATACCATGTCCCTGGCTATTCAAATTGACCGGCGGTTGCGGGAGCGCAAAACCGCAAATTCCCTCATGTTGTTGTCTGAACAGACACCTGATGTGATGCAATGTGATAGAAAAACCGCAAATTCCCTCATGGTGTTGTCTGAACGGACACCTGATTTGATGCAATGTGATAGAATCCTGACTAGAAATGAGAGGAAAATTCATAGACGCCGGAATGGCTTGTGCTACTACTGTGGTGATTCTACACGTTATCTCAGCATGCTCTAAACGTATATCTAAGGTTGTTAGTCCTGTCACCGTTGGTAATTTGCATCCTAAGTTTATTCTGTCTGTAACTTTGATTTGCTCACTGTCATCTTATCCTGTCATGGCGTTTGTAGATTCAGGTGCTGCCCTGAGTCTTATGGATCTCTCATTTGCTAAGCGCTGTGGTTTTATTCTTGAACCATTAGAAAATCCTTTCCCTCTTAGGGGTATTGATGCTACGCCATTAGCAGAAAATAAACCGCAGTATTGGACACAGGTTACCATGTGCATGACTCCTGAACACCGCGAGGTGATACGTTTTCTCGTTCTACATAAAATGCATGATTTGGTTGTTTTGGGGCTGCCATGGTTACAGACCCATAATCCAGTCCTTGATTGGAAGGCTATGTCAGTGTTTAGTTGGGGCTGTCGTGGTATTCATGAGGATTCCCTGCCTGTGTCTATTGCTTCTTCTACGCCTTCGGAAGTTCCGGAGTATTTGTCTGATTATCAGGATGTCTTCAGCGAGTCCAGATCCAGTGCATTGCCTCCTCATAGGGAATGTGACTGTGCAATAGATTTGATTCCAGGCAGTAAATTTCCTAAGGGAAGACTGTTTAATCTGTCGATACCTGAACATACCGCTATGCGTTCATACATCAAGGAGTCTCTGGAGAAAGGACACATCCGTCCGTCTTCTTCCCCTCTTGGTGCGGGATTCTTTTTTGTGGCTAAAAAGGACGGATCTTTGAGGCCTTGTATTGACTATCGGCTTTTAAATAAGATCACTGTCAAATTTCAGTATCCTTTGCCGCTGTTGTCTGACTTGTTTGCCCGGATTAAAGGTGCCAAGTGGTTTACCAAGATAGACCTTCGTGGTGCGTACAACCTTGTGCGCATTAAGCAAGGGGATGAATGGAAAACCGCATTCAATACGCCCGAAGGTCATTTTGAGTACTTGGTGATGCCTTTTGGGCTCTCTAATGCCCCTTCAGTTTTTCAGTCCTTTATGCATGACATTTTCCGGAACTATCTGGATAAATTTTTGATTGTTTATCTGGATGATATTCTGTTTTTTTCTGATAATTGGGACTCGCATGTGGAGCAGGTCAGGATGGTCTTTAAAATTTTGCGTGAAAATTCTTTGTTTGTCAAGGGCTCAAAGTGTCTTTTTGGTGTACAGAAGGTTCCCTTTTTGGGGTTCATTTTTTCCCCTTCTGCTGTGGAGATGGACCCAGTCAAGGTCCGAGCTATTCTTGATTGGACTCAGCCCTCGTCAGTTAAGAGTCTTCAGAAGTTCTTGGGTTTCGCTAACTTCTACCGTCGTTTTATCGCTAACTTTTCTAGCATTGTGAAACCTTTGACTGATATGACCAAGAAGGGCTCCGATGTGGTTAATTGGGCTCCTGCTGCCGTGGAGGCTTTCCAGGAGTTGAAACGTCGGTTTACTTCGGCGCCTGTTTTGTGCCAGCCTGATGTCTCGCTTCCCTTTCAGGTTGAGGTGGATGCTTCAGAGATTGGAGCAGGGGCCGTTTTGTCGCAGAGAGGCCCTGGTTGCTCTGTTATGAGACCTTGCGCCTTTTTCTCTAGGAAGTTTTCGCCTGCGGAGCGAAATTATGATGTGGGCAATCGGGAGTTGTTGGCCATGAAATGGGCATTTGAGGAGTGGCGTCATTGGCTCGAGGGTGCTAAGCATCGTGTGGTGGTCTTGACTGATCACAAAAATCTGATGCATCTCGAGTCTGCTAAACGCCTGAATCCTAGACAGGCCCGCTGGTCATTGTTTTTCTCCCGTTTTGACTTTGTTGTCTCGTATTTACCAGGTTCAAAAAATGTGAAGGCCGATGCTCTTTCCAGGAGCTTTGTGCCTGATGCTCCTGGAGTCGCTGAACCTGTTGGTATTCTTAAGGATGGTATTATCTTGTCAGCTATTTCTCCAGATCTGCGACGTGTGTTGCAGAGATTTCAGGCTGATAGGCCTGATTCTTGTCCACCTGACAGACTGTTTGTGCCTGATAAGTGGACCAGCAGAGTCATTTCCGAGGTTCATTCCTCGGTGTTGGCAGGTCACCCAGGAATTTTTGGCACCAGAGATCTGGTGGCCAGATCCTTTTGGTGGCCTTCCTTGTCTAGGGATGTGCGGTCATTTGTACAGTCCTGTGGGACTTGTGCTCGAGCTAAGCCTTGCTGTTCTCGTGCCAGCGGGTTGCTCTTGCCCTTGCCTGTCCCTAAGAGACCTTGGACACATATCTCCATGGATTTCATTTCTGATCTTCCGGTGTCTCAAGGCATGTCTGTTATCTGGGTGATATGTGATCGCTTCTCCAAGATGGTCCATTTGGTTCCTTTGCCTAAGCTGCCTTCCTCTTCCGATCTGGTTCCTGTGTTTTTCCAGAACGTGGTTCGTTTGCACGGCATCCCTGAGAATATTGTGTCAGACAGAGGATCCCAGTTCGTTTCCAGATTCTGGCGATCCTTTTGTAGTAGGATGGGCATTGACTTGTCGTTTTCGTCTGCTTTCCATCCTCAGACTAATGGACAGACGGAGCGAACTAATCAGACTTTGGAGGCTTATTTGAGGTGTTTTGTCTCTGCTGATCAGGACGATTGGGTGACCTTCTTGCCGTTGGCTGAGTTTGCCCTTAATAATCGGGCTAGTTCCGCCACCTTGGTTTCGCCGTTTTTCTGCAACTCTGGTTTCCACCCTCGTTTTTCTTCGGGTCATGTGGAACCTTCTGACTGCCCTGGGGTGGATTCTGTGGTGGATAGGTTGCAGCGGATCTGGAATCTTGTGGTGGACAACTTGAAGTTGTCACAGGAGAGGGCTCAGCGCTTTGCCAACCGCCGCCGCGGTGTGGGTCCCCGACTACGTGTTGGGGATTTGGTGTGGCTTTCTTCCCGCTTTGTTCCTATGAAGGTTTCCTCTCCCAAATTTAAACCTCGTTTCATTGGTCCTTACAAGATATTGGAAATCCTTAATTCTGTATCCTTTCGCCTGGATCTTCCTGTGTCGTTTGCTATCCACAACGTGTTTCATAGGTCCTTGTTGCGGCGGTACGTTGTGCCTGTGGTTCCTTCTGCTGAGCCTCCTGCTCCGGTGTTGGTTGAGGGCGAGTTGGAGTACATGGTGGAGAAGATCTTGGATTCTCGTCTCTCCAGGCGGAGGCTTCAGTACCTGGTCAAGTGGAAGGGCTATGGTCAGGAAGATAATTCCTGGGTGGTCGCCTCTGATGTTCATGCGGCCGATTTAGTTCGTGCCTTTCACGCCGCTCGTCCTGATCGCCCTGGTGGTCGTGGTGAGGGTTCGGTGACCCCTCACTAAGGGGGGGGTACTGTTGTGATTTTGCTTTTTGCTCCCTCTAGTGGTCATTGGTGGTTTGACTCTGGAGCTTCTGTCTTTTCCTGTATCCTCGCCTGGGCCGTTGGTTCAGGGGCGTTGCTGTGTGGGCTCCCTGGACCTTCAGTTCAGTGCCTGGCTTCGTTGAAATCAGAGCTAATCTGTTGTGCTCTTGTCCTATGATCCGGGTTCCTGTATTTCAAGCTAAGTCTGCTTCCTTGCTTTTTGCTTTTGTTTTGTTTGGTATTTTTGTCCAGCTTGTTCCAATCTGTATCCTGACCTTTGCTGGAAGCTCTAGGGGGCTGGTGTTCTCCCCCCGGACCGTTAGACGGTTCGGGGGTTCTTGAATCTCCAGCGTGGATTTTTATAGGGTTTTTGTTGACCAGATAAGTTATCTTGCTATATTCTGCTATTAGTGAGCTGGCCTCTCTTTGCTGAACCTGGTTCATTTCTGTGTTTGTCATTTCCTCTTACCTCACCGTTATTATTTGTGGGGGGCTTGTATCTTGCTTTGGGGTCCCTTTCTCTGGAGGCAAGAGAGGTCTTTGTTTTCTTCTCCTAGGGGTAGTTAGATTCTCCGGCTGGCGCGAGTCATCTAGCGATCACCGTAGGCATGATCCACGGCTACTTCTAGTGTTGGCGTTAGGAGTAGCTATTTGGTCAACCCAGTTACCACAGCCCTATGAGCTGGATTTTTGAATCTCGCAGACTTACACGTTCCTCTGAGACCCTGTCCACTGGGGTCATAACAGGGGGCTGACTGATGGCTTTGAGGCGGTTGTGTTTGGGGGAAAAGACGTGCCCCCCGGACAGACTAAAGGTATAAAAATTAATATTGCAGCATTGGAAGGAGCACAAAAAGAACAGCCACCTTGACAGAATGCAGCCTTACAGTAGTGGCTCTTTTAGTTAAAAACGCCAGAGGGGGGTGACAAATAGACCCTAACTAAAATTTTAAGATTAAAAAGTAACTTTTATTAAACTATTATAATAATAATAAAAATAATAATACAGTTGTTCTAGTTTAAAAATACAGAGTCCATATTAGATAGTAATGTCCTAACTTATAGCCATTAGGGGTGAATATAATTCCTCCTCTCACATTGAAATTGCTGTTCCAATTTCGACTGTCTGAAGGCTATTATGGTGGCCGCGGACAACTCTATGGCATATATCACTAAAATGGACTAACTGCTCTAGGGGAGGCAGCTGTTTAACATTTTTGAGTAGTTAGTCCATATTAGTGATATATGCCACTAAGGCTAAAACACCATTGACATTAAGGCTGGGTTCACATTACGTTTCCCCAGTCCGTTAGATGGTGTTAGGTGTCGAGTTCCCACCGCTGCACAGGGGGAATCTCGAGCCACCTCCACTGCAGTGTCCCATTCTTCTACAGCTGCAGTGGAGCCGCAGTGGAGCCTCCTAAGCAGATACGTCAGTCCCAGCGTCTGGCTGGCGTCTGGCTCAGGCAGATACTGTGCGCTTGGTTACTGCTGATCTTCCAGGCTTAGCCATTGTAACCAGCACTGTTCTACGGCGAGCAGATGCTCCTGGGACTAAGTCCTGCTTTTCCTCTAAGGAGCATGCCCAAAGGAACAACCTCTCATTGGAGGTCGGGGGTCACATGCTCAGGTCCTGAAGCAGTTCCTAAAGGTCCACTAGGAAGGTCCTGGAGAGCTTCCTCTATAAAAAGTTGCATGGCCACATGGCCATGCGCTAGTATCAACCTAAGTTCATGTGTGTATGAGCTTAGCTACTTTGTGGTCTGTGTCAGCATGTGCTCAGGCTGTAAACCGTTAGAATTCCGGCAACTCTGGAGAGGATTTTGTGTGTATGAATTCAGGGCTGGCATATAGCCACTAGAATTCCGGCACCTCCGGAGAGGAGTTGTTTGAGTGCAGTTGATGACTGTATGACCACTATATGCTACCTGATCCATTAGAGAGCTGTGATTCTCTGTGAGGTTAACAGGGCACAGCGTTATCTTTTATTCCGGCGACTCTGTGAAGCAACAGAGTTCGCTCCTTTACAGACCGGGTGACGGAATCCGTGTCTGTTCAGGCGTTATACCACCATATAGTGCCGCCATTTACTAGCAGCAGGCTACACTCCTGCACGGTAGACCCCGGGCTGCGAACGCACCAATATTATCTCCATATTTACTCGGTGCGTTCTGTCAGTCCTAACAGACGGACTGCGTTACACCACGGCATAACGCGGTGTAACGCAGTCCATTAACGCCGCCATTAAGCCTTATGTCGGACGCATCACTAGCGCACGCCCAAAATGGGTGTGCGCTAGCGATGTGCCGTCATTGAGTGACAGACCCTGGGACGCGGGCAGCAGCGTTTCCGGGTCCGTCACCGCTTGTGCTGATAGAGCATCTGCTAACTCTATCTGCGCTAGCGCGATCACATTTCAGCACTTGCGTTAAAGCAGCCTGTTTAACGCATGTGTTGAACAGGATGCTTTAACGCAATGTGAACCCAGCCTAAGAATGTAATGTCCTGCTATTGTTGATAGGTCTCACATGGGGAAGCATTGAACAATACTTACCCCCAAAGGCAAATCAGCCAGTGAAATTGATCACTAAAATTATCGCAAGGGGAGGGTTTAAAAATATCTACCCCATGTGAAATTGCTTCTAAAAAACCTAAAAGGAAAATAAAGGGGAAGAATTGAATAATACTTAGACTATGTGCACACGTTGCGAATTGTATGCGTTTTTGTTGTTAGTTATTATTATTAATATTTAATAAAAGTTACTTTTAAATCTTAAAATCTTTAGTTAGGGTCTATTATGTCCACTACTAGGACAACCCCTTCTTAAACCAAATGTTTGGCCCCGATAAAATAATAAAGCATATACTCACCTCTTGTGATGACACCGTTCCCGCGGTGTCGGCACTGACTCTCCTCGGGGGCATGATGCGGTGTTGTCACACGTGACTCTGGCACCCAATCAGCGCTGGCGTCACTGTCTCCGCGTTCTGACAAACTGAACATGAAGAATAAGTCGGAAATCAGCTGCAGACCGGACTTGCTCTACATGCTCAGTTTGTCCGAACGCTATATAAATAATATTCTTACTTATGTATTATGTCTAAGCTATAATTTTGATTCTAGTTAGGACTTATATGTTAAGAATCAATCTTTATCCAGCACAAAATCGCTTAGAGTACATGGAAAGTGGTTTGGTGAAATTTCTGCTCTGAAGGCGACAGAACCGTGAATGCGGATGTGGCCAGATGGAAGGGACAGAAAAAGTGCACAACTCCATCAGAAAAAACGTCAGCTGTAAGTCACTATATATTACTTTACTCTAATAACTTGTATGTTCTCCAGGACTGGAATCTCCCACTGTATGGTCACCATATGGCAGTAATATTGGTGTTGGTCCTTGTGTACAGATTTACTATTTATTTTCTGTAGTAGCACAGTCATTAGCTGAGGTTCTCCTATACATACGATCAGGGTGCAACTATGGGTTTATCGGTTAGGGGCTACTCAGATGTTTCGCCCCCATCCCATCGAGATAAACACCGAGCAGCGCCTCTGGAAGGGCCATTATACTGTATTAAGGTTCATCATATTGCATGAAGGGTTGTGTGGGAGCCATCATATTGCGTGGAAGGGCTGTAGAGGGCCTCATACTGTGTGGGAGAACTTTGACTGGGCCATTCTACTGTGTAGAAGGGACTGTGGAAGCCATTACACTGTGTGGGGTACTGTGGGGGCTATCATACTGTATTGAGGACACTGTGTGGGCGTCATACTGTGTTAGGGGTCACTGTGGAGGTATCATACTTGCGGAGAAAGGGGACTATAGGGTCATTGTACTGTGCTTGTGGAGGAATTCAATGTGGAGGTATTATAATGTCTTTGAGGGGCACTTTTGTCGGCATTGCACTTTATGGGGGCCATGAAAGGGGTATCTTAGTGATTAGGAACACTAAGAGGCTTCAATAAGAGCAAAATTACTTTGCAAGGGCTGGGATCTATGGGGTAAGGTTTCTCCTTGTCGAGAGTGACATACCAGGTCTGGCATGTCAGTATGAGGAGACTTAAACGCCTTGCATGCTCCTCTGGGAAATTAAATATGCAAATTGTCTATTCAGAGAGGAAGAGGACTTGAATTCTAGTGCCAGCTATTGGAAGTATCAATCCTACAAGTCAATATTGACCCTTTAAGGAGCCTTGCAATATGACTTAGGATAAAAGCCAAATCAGAATCTCAACTTGCAGACATGGTGCTTCGGGGTATTGCCCCTCGTCAGGGCAAAGTATGAGATCTGACTTGGCTAGATGAGAGAGCTGCAAAGTTGTAAGGCATGCTCTTCTGTGACCACGCCAAATAGTATTTTTTGGAAGGATGAAGATATGGGGGGACCCAACTAGTGCTTCTTATTCAGGGTCCCCATGATTTCTATGCATGCCCCAAGCTAATCACGTCTTTTATTAAGCTTAAAAATGTATCTCATCTCTCAGTGTATCCAGGGGATGTGCTGCCAATGCATAGGCATGTTGCATGGAGAACAACAGATTATATCAGTGATGGCCCTTCTTGATGTAGTCCGCATTGGCCGATTTAAAAATGCCTGTAAAAATGCAATGGTTGATGTGTTATATAATTGATCGCAATCATTATAAGCAGAAATCTGCCAGTATAGAAAGACTCTTCATTGGAAGTCCTATTACAATTTTAGTGCACTAATAAATAAATTCTATTTTAATTTCCTTACCATCGCTGCTCCGTGATGTGATTGACCTTACATCTACTGACTCTTTCCTTCTATTCTTATGCCTGAAGGAATGGGAATGGGACTCTGCAAGACAATGTTTTGAGAATTTAATAGAAAGTGATTATTCCTGCACCATAGAGATATACTCATAAACTATATTACTGGATATCATTAGTCCGGCCTGCATTTATCTCTCCTTACAAGATTCTAAACTAGAAATAAGGAGGTAAAGATTCCCCAGCGTCTTGAGACAAAACTGAAAAATCCTCGGTAGATCACCTGTAAGTGCGATGTCTCCAGAGAATTTTTCATCTCGATTTATCTTGTATATCTACAGGAGATAACAGAGATAAGATTAAATTAGTACAAGGCAATGTTTAACCAAATATTTGCTTTCCCCACACGATAAGAATTTTGGAGCATTTGTTATGTACCTCTGTAATTTTTCATGGAAAGGTAAGAATAAATTGACAGCCGAGGGTCCTGACATCTGCTATAAATGGAAGCTATGGCGCCAATGTGTTTGGGAGAAGGTATTTATTAAAACTGGCAATAATGAAGCTAGCATTCTTGCCCAGAGTAGCCACTCACTGCATTTTGAGAAATTAAAAGGGATATTCCTTTCCAGAAAATGTATGTCCTATGCATAGGATATGACATAAATGTACAGTAGATGCTGGTCTCTGATGCGCACCACTAACAGTGGAGAGTTGGTGAGAATTATCATTCTCTTATAAAGAAATTCTGACCACATCGCCACTGACTGCAATGGTCAATGGCCCCATTCTTGAGCTATTTGTGGGAGCCGCATTTGAGCCCATTTTTGCCATTAGGCATTCACGGTCCTGGGCCTAAGGCGGTATGCTTTGGGGGGGTCAGCACCAGATACCAGGTGTTTTTATTTTTTATTTTTTTTTAAATAAGGGCTCTTCTTGTCTCCCCTTTTCTGGCACCCGGGGAAAAGGGTGACTGCTGGTCGTGCTCCTCACATACTGCACATGCCAGTTGGCAGCAACTGCACCACATAGGTAGGGAGAGCGGTAAGCAGGGGCAGTAGGCTTTTCCTGAAGTGGGTGGTGGTGGTGAAGGGGAGGAGGGGGTGATTGGATTACAGACAAAATACACCTAGTCAAAAAACTCTTTGCGATCAGAATATTGATACACAACAGACTCAGGCTTCATTCAGACATCCGTTGTATGGGAAAAAAATGGACATATTTTCGTCAGGGAGTTGGATCTAATCTTCCATGGGTCCATGTATCCTAGATTCACCTCCCAGACAGCACTAGAATAATACACAGATGGTATCCGGGTGCTATCCATTTGTTTTTTATTTGAAAGGGAGAGTTTGATCTGTGATTCTCTTTGAATGGACAATTGGACGGCAAAAAAATACAGACATGTGAACAAAACATAATAAAATGTAACAGGTACTATAATGGGTACGTGTTATATCCGTGAAAAAAACAGAATACGTACAAGAAATAAGGATTTCTCAAAGTGACAAGCAAACTCAATGTGAATGGAGGCTTCTTCAAATGATTTTAATGTCATAATTTTGGAAACAACCCACAAGTGCATTCTCTCTTTCTTTAGTGCCAAACAGTACATATTGTCTATGGTGACTGAGGCTTAATGTTACTTTTCTGTTCGATAAAACTTTTACTTTTTATGTAGAGAAATAATTAGGCATGTATACCTGCTTATTGTTGTCAGAAGAACTGCACTGCTTCTTTACAGACACAAAGTGCTTAATTTTCCTAGAAACATAAAGAAGCAATTATTATCCATCCATGACAATTACTTGTGAAATTACTAATCTGCAATAACAAAAGTACAACAGTATATTTATATATTTGTACAATGTACCATTCCTAAACAGGTAAAAGGGTATTTTATCTAAAAGGGTATTTTTTCCATGCCATTCTTGAACCTATAGACCAGTGGAGTAAGGTTCCCCAAATTTAAAAATTTGGCACATTTTTGAGCTGTCAATGCACCAGAAAACAAATCTATGGCAGTCACGAGCTTGCCTAGAGTTCAGTATCACATTACACTACATTATATCCTAATATTATAGTAAAATTGCTGTTTAGTAGTAGGCCATGTCTCCTTTGCCAAGTCCTGCCCACTTTTTAAAAATTTAACAACATTTTTATGCCAGAGGTTAACCAAGTAAGAAGTTTTCAGAATTTTTTTTATTTCACATAAGACATGCAGATGAATAAAATAACAAATTCTGGTGTTACTCACTCTCCCCAGGCCCACAACTGCCTTCCGCTGCTCCAGTACTTTTTTACAGGCTGCTGCAGTGACATCACGAATACATAACGCACGACCCCTGCAGCCAATCAATGGGCTCAGTGATTCATGCAGTCTCCATAAGCATCATCATTAAGGCTAGTTTCACATTTTGCGGTTGAGTCCGCGTGCAAAAACGCATGATAACGCTGTGTTTTTTTATCCGCATCAGATTACGCATGATGAAAAAAAATGATGCTTTTCCATGCGTTTGCGCTTTTTATGTGCAGGCATTCGATATTTCCAGGAGAGTGTCTCAATGGGCATGTCTAAATTAGTTCCTGGACATGCACAGTCCGAACTACGCAAGCGCAATGAACGCATGCGTACGCAAAGACATACGTGTGCATGCGGTCCCATAGACAGTAATGTGGTTTTTAACGCACTCATCCGCATGCACATAGTTGATGCCTCAAAAATTGCAACAAGGTGCGTTAACCGTGCCCCGCCGCACACCGCGAAACGACGCATGAGTAAGCACATGCAGGCGAACGCACATGTGCCTGCGTCCACAATGTAACAGATATGAAATCAAGACACATGCGGATGTATGTGTCAGACACGCAGCAGACACAACCGCAAATGTGAAACTGGCCTAAGCCAAATGATTGGCTGCAGAGGTCCCATGCTGAAGTGGTGACAAAACTGCTGCTTCTTGTCACCATAGACTGAGGCAATAATGCCTGAGAGATATTGTTAAAGGGAATCTGTCACCTCATTTTTCGCATATAAGCTGCGGCCACCGCCATTAGGGGCTTATCTACAGCATTCTGTAATGCTGTAGATAAGCCCCCGATGTAACCTGAAAGATAAGAAAAACAATTTATATAATACTCACCCATGGGCGGTCCGGTGCTGTTCAGGTCCAATGGGCATCACAGGTCCAGTCCAGCGCCTCCCATCTTCATATGATGACGTCCTCTTCCTTGCCTCTGTCGCGGCTCCTGGGCAGGCGTAATTCTCTGTCCTGTTGAGGGCAGAGCAAAGTACTGCAGTACTGCGCCAGGAAAGCTCAGAGAGGCCTGGTGCCTGCGCACTGCAGTATTTTACGCTGCCTTCAACAGGGCAGAGAATTACGCCTGCGCAGGAGGCACGACAGAGGAAAAGAAGAGGACATCATCGCATGAAGATGGGAGGCGCCGAACCCAAACCTGCGACGCCCATCGGACCCGGACCGCACCGGGACCGCCGCTGGGTGAATATAATCTATCTTGTTTTTCTTATCCTTCAGGTTACATCGGGGGCTTATCTACAGCATTACAGAATGCTGTAGATAAGCCCCTAATGGCGGTGGCCGCAGCTTATATGCAAAAAATGAGGTAACAGATTCCCTTTAGAGTTGGGGAGGGTAAGTATAACAGTCCTTAAATATAATCTACTTTACGACTTAGTGAAGTGTATATAAGAATATTAATTTTACTGAACATCACTAATTCAGTAGAAAAATTATTCAGATTATAAAGTACTATATTTGTCACCTGGTTGTACATAAATCAGAATTTAGTCTGATCCCATAACAACTATTCAGCAAAACCATGAGTATCTATTAAAAAAGACATGTCACTAGCTAAATACCTTGTAAAAATCCATGAATCTGCTGCTCTTTTCCATTTTGCTCTGTTGCAGAGATATTCACATTAGTTTCTTCTGGAGCGCTTCATGTGAAATCTCTGCTCGTAGTCCAGCTAGACATTTCTTCAGAGTCTTCTCTGTGGGTGTTTACTTTCACCCTTCCCTCACAGACGCTGCCAATCACAGCTCGGCAGTTGATCTAGCCATGTCAGATGTTGAGCTGTGATAACCAGTGTCTGGGAGGGAGTAGGGAAAGCGCACACCCACAGAGAAGACTCTGAAGAAACGCCCAGTTTAACTACAAGCACAGATTTCACATACTGGGATCCAGAAGAAATATCTGCAAAGCAGTGATGCAGTACAAAATTGAAAAGAGAAGTAAAATCAGAGGAACTCAGGGATTATTATAAGGTATTTAACTTTTTTTTTTTAAACAAGTGACAGGTCTTTTTCAAATGTATAAAATAGGAACTATTAGCTCTTGCCCTCACAGTCTTAGTAAAGAACAGATATCATTAGTCTGTATCTATAAACACATATTTGTCATTTTTAAAATTGATAAAGTATATTGATTTTTGAGTCAATAAACATAAAATACACAACATGTCCCAGTAAAGCACCTTTAAGGCTGGTTTCACACTTGCGTTTTTGTAAGCTGCGTTTTAGCGCTAAAAAACACAAAAAAAGCATGCGTTTTTTTTCCTATACTTAACATTAAAAACGCATGCATTTTTTCGCATGCATTTTGACGCGTTTTCGGCAACGCATGCGTTTTTTGACGCGTGCGTTCATTTGCAGAAATGCAATCTGTAGTAATTTCTAGCAGCGTTTTTTTGCCGCGAAAAAACGCATGCGTTTTTTCGCGGCAAAAAAATGCATTGCTGTCTATGTAAACGCATGCGTTTTTAAGCACATGCGTTTGTTTGCGTTAAAAACGCATGCGAAAAACACAAGATAACACAAAAAAAAAACAAGAAAACCCTAACCCTAACCATAGGGATCCAAACCCTAACCCTAAGGTTAGGATCCCTAGTAACCCTAGGGATCCTAACCCTAACCCTAACCCTAGGGATCCTAACCCTAACCCTTAGGGTTAGGGTTAGGATCCTAACCCTTATGTTTAGGATCCCTAGGGTAACGGTTAGGGTTAGGATCCCTAGTAACCCTAGGAATACTAACCCTAACCCTAGCCCTAGGGATCCTAACCCTAACCCTTAGGGTTAGGGTTAGGATCCTAACTCTTAGGGTTAGGGTTAGGATCCTTAGGGTTATGGTTAGGGTTAGGGGTAGGGTTAGGGTTTGGATCCCTATGGTTAGGGTTAGGGGTAGGGTTAGGATCCCAAGGGTTATGGTTAGGGTTAGGGTTAGGATCCCAAGGGTTATGGTTAGGGTTAGGGGTAGGGTTAGGGTTAGGATCCCAAGGGTTAGGGGTAGGGTTAGGGTTTGGATCTCTATGGTTAGGGTTAGGGGTAGGGTTTGGATCCCTATGGTTAGGGTTAGGGTTAGGGTTTGGATCCCTTTATCACCTTGATGGTGGGGGGTGGCTTATCAGTAACCTGGTGACCAGGACATTCTAATAAAAAGCTACCCCTAACCCTAACCCTAGGGATCCTAACCCTAACCCTAGCTAATTCTATTAATAGTGTGTTTTCTAGTTGATTTTGATGATTGGCAGCTGTCACACACTTCTCAGCATGCGTTTCATAAACGCAAAGGCGGGAAAAAACTCTTGTAAACGCGGGAAAACGCCGCGTTTTGCAGCGGTTTTTTTTTTTGCCGCAAAAACGCATGTGTCTAAAAAACGCACCGTTTGCATGCGTTTTCATGCGTTTTTTCACCACATGCGTTTTTTTTAAAAACGCTGCAGATCGAAACGCAAGTGTGAAACCAGCCTAAGATGTCTATGAATATGAATGCAATTAATTTCCAGATATTTTCAACTACTTTTTCTTTTTGTGATAAAACAATTACCAAAGGTTGTTAGCTGGACATTTCTTAAAAGTGACCTTTGAAAAGCCAAATATTTTGGCACTAGATTTTTATTCTAGATTTTGTCAATATAATAATCTTTACTTTGCAAGGAACAACTAAAATGTAAAGATGTATGCACTCACCCCCCTTGACCAATAACTGGAGTGACTTTCACATGTTGCTGGATGGTGTCTCCTGATTTCCGTCTTGCATAATAAATCCCCTGCCATTCCTTTAATGAATAAAGTCAAACATGTTGGAATGAAAAGAATACAATCTGGTATAAATGTAACGAGAACTTACTATAATGTAAAAGGAACCATCACTCGCTTTCATAAACAAACTGCATACATTATTAAATATATCTCGTAAAATGATGCACTTGCTTAAAATTTACGTCAGGAATGCCGTCTTCCAATACAATGAATATTTTAACTGAGCGGGCACACCATCATCTACAAGATGTCACGTGCACATACCCTATGGGTTCTTTCATACTGCTCTTTGTCACACTTTCCTTGGTCCCGTCGGGGCTTATGTATACATATACTGACGGCAGACACTCAGATGCCTCCAGTAGGCGTATACGCACGAACATGATGCACGTCAGAGCACACATTCACATTCTGTCGGCATTATTATAGTCTATGGCCCTATCGGCGCTTACACCCAAATCCTATTTTGCAGGGGAGTTTGGACATAAGTTCATACAATGGAGAAAGCAGAAAAATCCAGCTCACAGATGAAATCCAAAAAAGTGCATTTTATTATCCAAGGTACATGAATCAAAGATTAAAATTGTGAGTTCACAAAAAAGAGAATACAGGCATCTTTTGACGCGTTTCGAGGGACATTCGCTCTTTGTCAAGATAATATAAATGTGAACTTACAGGATTTAATAACAATCTGAACATGGGCACACACCAATTTCCTGACTGCAAACAAATCAATTAAGAAAAACTCTACAACTAGACATATATTAGAATTTCCCATGCATGGCTACAAAAGATTTAAATCTGTTAATTTCTAACATTATACACAGAGACAGTATAATACTAATTCTACAGGGAGAGATCCTTCTTTCTCCAAAGAGTTAATGGTGCGATATGACATTTGAATTGAAGGTGTTAAACTTTAAGCATGTGAAAATTTTGGAGGTACGGATTTGGAATTATGTGTAAATCCTGCATGCGTTAACCCTTTCATTTTTTTTCTTTTCTATGAAATCTAGTGGAAAATCCTTTTGAGATCTTACTAATTTTGGTGTATATAACTGGGATAAATATCCGGAAAAAGAATTCAGTATATTTGGAAAATTAACTATCACATCAGCAAAGACAAACAAGAGTCAGAAATAAATATTATGTTATTTATTTTTTTATGCCATCTAAGAAAATATGTATATGTATTTTTCATGGAATGTATCTAATACTGATTCCTTGTTGTAGAGCAAAATGTAAAGGCAATACAAATTAGTATTATACTCTCTCTGTGTATAATGTTAGAAATTAACAGATTTAAATCTTTTGTAGCCATGCATGGGAAATTCTAATATACTGTATGTCTAGTTGCAGAGTTTTCTCACCTGTGACTTAATTGATTTGTTTGCAATCAAGAAATTGGTGTGTGCCCATGTTCATATTGCTTTAATGCTATGTGCCCACGTTGCGAATTTCTGTGCGGATTTTTCCGCTCGGTTTTTGAAAATTCCTGCGGATTACCCGTGGATTTACTGTGGATTTTCTGCATTTTTTGTGCGGATTTCACCTGCATTTTTACACCTGCGGATTCCTATTGAGGAGCAGGTGTAAACCACTGCGGAATCCGCACAAAGAATTGACATGCTGCGGAAAATAAACCGCAGCGTTTCCGCGCTGTATTTTCCGCAGCATGGGCACAGCGGATTTGGTTTTCCATAGGTTTACATGGTACTGTAAACCTGAAGGAAACCTGCTGTGAATCCGCAGCGGCCAATCCGCAGCAGATCCGCAGGCAAATCTGCAACATGTGGACATAGCCTAAATCCTGTAAGTTTACTTTGATGGTATCTTGACAAAGAGCACGTTTCGCTCGAAACGCATCAAAAGATGCCTGTATTCTCTTTTTTGTGAACACACGATTTTAATCTTTGCTTCATGTACCTTGGATAATAAAATGCACTTTTTTGGCTTTCATCTGTGAGCTGGATTTTTTCTGCTTTCTCCATTGGATGTTGCACCCTGCCCAGGTACTATCCGTGCTCCAGAAGTGTGGAGTTGCAGGTGGTGAGCTGGATTTCCTTCTGTGATAAGTTCATACAGGACCACTGAGCATGGGGAGCAATGTAATATGAAAGGGGCCTAAGAGATCTATTTAATGATGTACGCAACAATCATTAGGCTATGTCATAGCCTACGGATATCACTTACAAGGATAGCACTAAGCTTAGTTCAGGGAGTGCAATATTATGGTTGACGGCAAATAAATATGTCTTTAAATGGCATTAGAAGGATAAGTCCTTTGAAAACTCATTTTCAACTTTTGATAGATTTCCTACTAATCTATAGCAGTATACAATGCGCTAATGTGAAAAAAGGTAAAACAATCAGATTCACACCTCTCGAAACAGTAAAGTTCAGGTTAGTTTGTGAGAGGATGGGGGTCATATTTCAGAAATTCCAAACATCTACATAAAGCATCCATATTGTCCCATACCTTTCCCTTTTTGATACAAGTGTTGATCGTATCCAGTAGGTCTGCACGGTTTTTGTCACTTTTAGGAAGCTCTGCGAGTTCCTTGCCCAGGAGTTCTTCCTTGTGGTAGCCCATCATCCGCTCGAAAGCTGGATTAACATACTGACAAGTTAAAAGTAGTTAGAACTGTGAGGTTATTCTGAAATTACCAAAAACTGACATCACTAAAGAAATATAACGAGCAAGATATAGTGAAGTTTTACAGTTAGCTGGATAAAGTACAATTCAGCTTTTTAATAAAACTTCTAAGTTGGAAAGTAAATAATAAGTTTATAAAGCAAATAAAAAATGCAAATATTACCATCATATAATTAAAAAAGTGGTAGAAGATATGAAAAGAAAATGATTTACAAAGTAAATTCAAGGGGTAATCCCATAAATTAACTTTATCATCTACGAAATCTTTTCCAAGATCGGACTTCATGTTTATTGTGAAAGGTTCCTTTAATGTGTATTGCATAGTCTGATCACAACCTTGGAGTTAGTTAAAGTAAAAAATGTTTTCCTTTACCATTTTTATGTAATCTTGGGTTATTTTTACCCTTTTAGAAGAACATTAAATCCTAGAAACAAATGTTTTAAATAAAGCAAAGGAATAAAAAATATAGTTGCCTACGATGTTTGTTAGCCTGCCGCGTTTTCATCATGATCCTGGAACACTGAGGAGTCTTGTAGAAATGTACAGAGAACACAAAGGTTTTGCTGTTCTGTTCCACGATTGGTTGGTGGCAGGTTAAAGACCACCCCTTAGAACTTGGCAGGGCTTAGAGATATTTTGTCCTATTGCAGACAGGGCAGGGGGAGAGGCTCCTGCTGCAGTCAGTTGTCTTACAGTCACACAGAGAAGTTTTCTTATATGTCTCAGTTTTAATTGTGATATGAGCCAAAATGTGATTAAAGAAAAGGAAGATTAAGTGAGAAATTTATGTATTTTCTGTGTTTCGATTTTTTTAAAAACCATCCATTATATTATACCAGGACAAACAAACTCTCATCTGGCTTCTAAATATGCACAATACTGTAGATACATTAATATCTGTACCTGTATGACATGTTCTTCACTTGTAATTTCTATGGCTTCCTGACAATGATCCAGGGCTGTAAATATTGAATTACAGGATCTGCAACACATTAACAGCACTTCATTATAAAACTGAACATACAGGTATATAACAGTGGTTCAATGTCACCAGAAGTTTATGTGGAAATTAATGTTAAAAAACAAATACATGTTAAAAAACGGCACTACATGTGCATGTGCAAGAACAGTATAAAGACCTCCTGCTCTAACCCTGTAATGTGTCCACAGCAATCCATCAGAAAATTGAGTGGCACAAAATGTATTAGTTTAGTCCACAAAACTGGTCAAACACCTTACAAGTAAACCAGCCAAACCTACCATTTTTGGCAGGACTGGATGGCTATCTGAGGTGTATGGGGGCCTTCCGACCCTCCACCATAGACATATGTCAGGAAAAGAATTGGGAAATAAGATTTGTCAAACTGTGGACCAGGCATCCAGTTTGGTCCCTCAAGGCAGCCGGACCAAGATAGTCTTCACTTCCACGGCCAATATCCTCGGCCTGGCACCCTGACAGCCTCTGGCATTTGCTAGAAGTCATACTGTTATGATGTTAGTCATGGAGGTTAATAAAAACCCAAGGCGACCAAGCTGCCAAGGCAAGACTGGTGGGCACGAAAGTGAAAATTGCCCTAGTCTGGAATTGATAAGGATCGGGCACTTATGGTAGGTTTTATTTGCTCAAGCTATTTACTTTCATGAAGACAAACCAATACTTTACACTTCCTATACCTTAATGCATGGTCAAGATGAATGGGCACATAAAATGGGGAGGCCAAAAGAGAAAGCTGTCTTTTGGCTGACAGCTATAAAATATGTATTTGATAGATTAGATACAGTTTCTGATATTTGTCAGGATGATATAATATTTCCATTAAGTAAATGTCATCCACTTCTTTGGCTAAATTCAATATTCTTGTGGTAAAGAAAACAAAATCTTACACCCCAAACCAGTGCAGAGGCCATAATGGCTTAGGTAGTCACAAAAGGCTACTTCTGTGAAAACCAGCCAGTGTGACATATGTGGATATGTGACTTACAGATATTGTCACGGGGTTACCGCAACAGAGAGGAGCCTGTTATGATCCCAATGGCAGAGGATCTCTGATATTCCGGCAAGATAGCAAAAATATAAATACTGCTCTAGGGAGGTGGAAACTGGGCTAACCGCATACCTGATCCTGACACAAACAACTAAAAGTAGCCGGTGAACGTGCCTACGTTGGTTCTAGACGTCTCGAGCCAGCCGGAGAACTGACTACCCCTAGAGGGAAAAAATAAGACCTCGCTTGCCTCCAGAGAAATTGAACCCCAAAGATATAGAAAGCCCCCAACAAATAATAACGGTGAGGCAAGAGGAAAACACAAACGTAGAGATGAACTAGATTCAGCAAAGTGAGGCCCAATAGTCTAGATAGCAGAAAATAGATAGTGGACTATGCGGTTAGCAGAAAACCCTACAAAACATCCACGCTGAACATTCAAGAACCCCCACATCGACTGACGGTGTGGAGGGAGAATATCAGCCCCCTAGAGCTTCCAGCGAGTCAAAAATCAAATGTAAAGCAAGCTGGACAAAAACACTGAATAATGCAAACGATCCAAATTGTACAAAACAGACTTGGCTTTTCTTGCATGAGGCAGACTGAAAGGAATCCGGAGGAGACCAAATAGGTCTGGATACAACGATGCCAGGCAAGAGACTGAGTCCAGAGGAGACTCAAATAGGAAACACCCGCTGCTTAACGACACAGCTGGAGCTCAGGCCTGCAACAAGACATACCTAACACAATACCGTTAGTGACCACCAGAGGGAGCCCAGAAACACAGTTCACAACAGTACCCCCCCTTGAGGAGGGGTCACCGAACCCTCACCAAGACCCCCAGGGCGATCAGGATGAGCAGCGTGAAAGGCATGAACCAAATCAGCCGCATGAACATCAGAGGCGACAACCCAGGAATTATCCTCCTGACCATAGCCTTTCCACTTAACTAAATACTGGAGTTTCCGTCTAGAGATACGAGAATCCAGAATCTTCTCCACCACGTACTCCAACTCGCCCTCAACCAAAACCGGGGCAGGAGGCTCAACAGCAGGAACCATAGGCACCACGTACCGCCGCAACAAGGACCTATGGAACACATTATGAATAGCAAAAGACGCTGGAAGGTCCAAGCGAAAAGACACCGGGTTAAGGATTTCCAAAATCTTATAAGGACCGATAAAGCGAGGCTTGAACTTAGGAGAGGAGACTTTCAAAGGAACATGCCGAGAAGACAACCAAACCAAATCCCCAACACGAAGTCGGGGACCCACACCGCGGCGGCGGTTGGCAAACCGCTGGGCCTTGTCTTGTGACAATTTCAAATTGTCCACCACATGGTTCCAAATCCGCTGCAACCTATCCACCACAGAATCAACCCCAGGACAGTCAGAAGGTTCAACCTGACCCGAGGAGAAACGAGGATGAAAACCAGAGTTGCAGAAAAAGGGTGAAACCAAGGTGGCAGAACTAGCCCGATTATTAAGGGCAAACTCGGCCAGTGGCAAAAAGGTAACCCAGTCGTCCTGATCAGCAGAAACAAAACATCTCAAATAAGTCTCTAACGTCTGATTAGTTCGCTCGGTCTGGCCATTTGTCTGAGGATGAAAAGCCGACGAAAAAGACAAATCAATACCCATCTTAGCACAAAAGGATCGCCAGAATCTGGACACAAACTGGGATCCTCTGTCAGATACAATATTCTCAGGGATGCCATGCAAACGAACCACATTCTGAAAGAACAAAGGAACCAAATCAGAGGAGGAAGGCAACTTAGGCAAGGGCACCAAATGGACCATTTTAGAAAAACGATCGCACACCACCCAGATGACAGACATCTTCCGAGACACCGGAAGATCCGAAATGAAATCCATGGAAATGTGCGTCCAAGGCCTCTTTGGGATAGGCAAGGGCAAAAGCAACCCGCTGGCACGAGAACAGCAAGGCTTAGCCCGAGCACAAAAGAACGCACATCCCGCGACAAGGAAGGCCACCAAAAGGACCTGGCCACCAAATCTCTGGTACCGAAAATCCCAGGATGTCCCGCCAACACTGAAGAATGAACCTCAGAAATAACTCTGTTGGTGCATCCATCAGGGACAAACAATCTCTCTGGTGGACAACGATCAGGCCTATCAGCCTGAAATTTTTGCAGCCCTCGTCGCAAATCTGGGGAAATGGCAGACAAAATTACTCCCTCTCTGAGAATACCAGCCGGCTCAGAGACTCCCGGAGAATCAGGCACAAAACTCCTAGAAAGTGCATCAGCCTTCACGTTCTTCGAACCAGGCAGGTACGAGACCACAAAGTCAAAACGGGATAAAAACAACGACCAACGGAACTGTCTAGGATTCAGGCGCTTGGCAGACTCGAGGTAAATCAGATTTTTATGATCAGTCAAGACCACCACACGATGTCTAGCTCCCTCGAGCCAATGTCGCCACTCCTCAAATGCCCACTTCATGGCCAACAACTCCCGATTACCAACATCGTAGTTCCGCTCAGCAGGCGAAAATTTCCTTGAAAAGAAGGCGCATGGCTTCATCACGGAGCCATCAGAACTTTTTTGCGACAAAACAGCCCCTGCACCAATTTCAGAAGCATCAACTTCAACCTGGAAGGGAAGAGAGACATCCGGCTGGCACAAGACTGGCGCTGAAGTAAACCGACGCTTCAGCTCCCGAAAGGCCTCCACGGCCGCAGGAGACCAATTCGCAACATCAGAACCCTTCTTGGTCATATCCGTCAAAGGTTTAACCACGCTGGAGAAATTAGCGATAAAACGACGGTAAAAATTAGCAAAGCCCAAGAACTTCTGCAGGCTCTTAACAGACGTGGGCTGAGTCCAGTCATGAATGGCACGGACCTTAACTGGGTCCATCTCCACAGTAGAAGGGGAAAAAATAAAACCCAAAAAAGAAACTTTCTGTACCCCAAAGATACATTTTGAGCCCTTCACAAATAGAGCATTCTCCCGCAAAACCTGAAACACCATCCTGACCTGGTTCACATGGGACTCCCAATCATCAGAAAAAAACAAAATATCATCCAGATAAATAATCATAAATTTATCCAGATATTTCCCGAAGATGTCATGCATGAAGGACTGAAACACAGAAGGAGCATTAGATAATCCGAAAGGCATCACCAGGTACTCAAAATGACCCTCAGGCGTATTAAATGCCGTTTTCCATTCATCTCCCTGCTTTATGCGCACAAGGTTATACGCACCACGAAGATCTATCTTGGTGAACCAACTGGATCCCTTAATCCGAGCAAACAAATCAGACAACAATGGCAAAGGATACTGAAATTTAACAGTGATCTTATTCAGAAGACGATAATCAATACAAGGTCTCAGAGACCCGTCTTTCTTGCCCACAAAAAAGAATCCTGCACCAAGAGGGGACGAGGATGGGCGAATATGTCCCTTCTCCAAAGACTCCTTTATATAACTCCGCATCGCGGCATGCTCTGGCACAGATAAATTAAAGAGTCGTCCCTTAGGAAACTTACTACCAGGAATCAAATCTATAGCACAATCACAGTCCCTATGAGGAGGAAGGGCACTGGACCTGGCCTCATTAAATACATCCTGAAAGTCTGACAAAAACTCAGGGATCTCAGAAGGAGTAGAAGAAGCAATAGACACCAATGGAGAATCGCCATGAATCCCCTGACACCCCCAACTAGACACAGTCATAGCTTTCCAATCTAAAACTGGATTATGGGCCTGTAACCATGGCAGACCCAAAACGACAACATCATGCATTTTATGCAGTACCAAAAAACGAATCACCTCCTGATGTACAGGAGTCATGCACATGGTCACCTGCATCCAATACTGAGGTTTATTCTCTGCCAATGGCGTAGAATCAATTCCTCTAAGAGGAATAGGATTTTCCAAAGGCTCCAGGACAAAACCGCAGCGCTTGGCAAACGACAAATCCATCAGACTTAAAGCAGCACCAGAATCCACAAACGCCATAACTGAGTAAGAAGATAATGAACAAATTAAAGTCACAGACAAAATAAACTTAGGCTGAAAAGTACCAATGGCGACAGGATTAACTTTTTTCTTTAAACATTTAGAGCATGCTGAGATAACATGTGTTGAATCACCACAGTAGAAACACAACCCATTTTGACGTCTATGATTTTGTCGCTCGGCTCTGGTCAGAATTCTGTCACATTGCATAGAATCAGGTGACCGTTCAGACAGCACCGCCAAAGGATTATCAGATTTGCGCTCCCGCAAACGTCGATCAATTTGAATGGCTAGAGCCATTGAATCATTTAGACCTGTAGGGATAGGAAACCCCACCATCACATCTTTAATGGCTTCAGAAAGACCATTTCTGAAATTTGCGGCCAGTGCACACTCATTTCATTGAGTAAGCACGGACCATTTCCGAAATTTTTGGCAATATACCTCAGCTTCGTCCTGACCCTGAGAGATAACCAGCAACATTTTTTCAGCCTGATTTTCAAGATTAGGCTCCTCATAAAGCAAACCAAGTGCCAGAAAAAAATGCATCAACATTCACCAATGCAGGATCTCCTGGCGCCAGAGAGAAGGCCCAATCCTGAGGGTCGCCGCGCAAGAAGGAAATAACAATCTTAACTTGCTGAGCGGAATCACCAGAGGAACGAGGTTTCAGAGACAGAAACAATTTACAATTATTCCTAAAATTCAGGAATTTAGATCTATCTCCAAAAAACGGCTCAGGAATAGGTATTTTTGGTTCAGACATAGGGCTATGGATAACAAAATCCTGAATGCTTTGCACCCTAGCAGCAAGCTGATCCACACTAGAAGTCAAAGTCTGGACATTCATATCTGCAGCAGAGTATCAGCCACTCAGAGAAAAAGGGGATGGAAGAAGCTAGGCAAACTGCAGCAACAAAAAAAAAAAAAAAAACTCAGAACTTCTTTTTAATCCCGCTTCTGCGATGCATTAAACATTTTCTTTAGGCCTGGCATTCTATTATGATCCCAATGGCAGAGGATCTCTGATATTCCGGCAAGATAGCAAAAATATAAATACTGCTCTAGGGAGGTGGAAACTGGGCTAACCGCATACCTGATCCTGACACAAACAACTAAAAGTAGCCGGTGAACGTGCCTACGTTGGTTCTAGACGTCTCGAGCCAGCCGGAGAACTGACTACCCCTAGAGGGAAAAAATAAGACCTCGCTTGCCTCCAGAGAAATTGAACCCCAAAGATATAGAAAGCCCCCAACAAATAATAACGGTGAGGCAAGAGGAAAACACAAACGTAGAGATGAACTAGATTCAGCAAAGTGAGGCCCAATAGTCTAGATAGCAGAAAATAGATAGTGGACTATGCGGTTAGCAGAAAACCCTACAAAACATCCACGCTGAACATTCAAGAACCCCCACATCGACTGATGGTGTGGAGGGAGAATATCAGCCCCCTAGAGCTTCCAGCGAGTCAAAAATCAAATGTAAAGCAAGCTGGACAAAAACACTGAATAATGCAAACGATCCAAATTGTACAAAACAGACTTAGCTTTTCTTGCATGAGGCAGACTGAAAGGAATCCGGAGGAGACCAAATAGGTCTGGATACAACGATGCCAGGCAAGAGACTGAGTCCAGAGGAGACTCAAATAGGAAACACCCGCTGCTTAACGACACAGCTGGAGCTCAGGCCTGCAACAAGACATACCTAACACAATACCGTTAGTGACCACCAGAGGGAGCCCAGAAACACAGTTCACAACAGGAGCCAGAAGACCACAGTGTCTGATGGCTCCTGTGATGAAAACAAGCACCTCACCTTATTTTTAAATGGTTTTTGTTACGGAGAAGCGGGGTCAGTGGGTGCTCTCGTCCGCTGGCCCGGCTGTCTTTAGCAAGACTGCATGGACGACGGCTCATACCACTGAACGCCCGCTCTATCTCCCAGTGGGCAATACACTACACAGACAACACAATGTTAAGGTAAAACAGGGTGGCAATACTTTATTGAACCACAGCACACAATAGCAAACAGAACATTCCCAACATGCCTGGAATTGTATGGGTACATGGGCGCATATAAAATATCACTGCGTCTCCACGTATTTCCAGTATGACACGATGTCAGAGCTCCCAGGGTCGCTACTCCATCTGTGGATGAACGCACAGAGAAGGGGTAATGACAAGCATAGGGAGATGACCAAGAACTGTCCATAGAGTCCATACAAGGTCCAAAGCCAGTTGACACGATGTCAGAGCTCCCAGGGTCGCTACTCCATCTGTGATGAACGCACAGAGAAGGGGTAACGACAAGCATAGGGAGATGACCAAGAACTGTCCATAGAGTCCATACAAGGTCCAAAGCCAGTTGACACGATGTCAGAGCTCCCAGGGTCGCTACTCAATCTGTGGATGAATGCACAGAGAAGGGGTAACGATAAGCATAGGGAGATGACCAAGAACTGTCCATAGAGTCCATACAAGGTCCAAAGCCAGTTGACACGAGAGTCACCACCTGGCTTATCTGACCATCTCCATGGAACCAGGTGACCAGCGGGTCCCAACCCTGGCTTTCTCCAAACAGATCCATGGTTCAGAGATGGTCACTGGATCAGATCTGTGTCCTTCCAACCAGAGCCGAAAACCCCTAGGTTGTATCCTATAGAATCCTAGATCAGTGTCCCTCATGATGGTGCCATGATGAATTGGCTGCAGTCCTTTCTCTTGTCTGTTTGGTGGTTTGCACGATGTCTCGCTCTCAGCTCTGTGTTACTTCAGTCTCTTTATACCCAAGGCATGTAAGCTACCCTTAGAACCACCCAGGGTCTTTCAGTCCAACATCAAGAAAAGGTAAACAATGGTGATGTGATTAAGTATATTAGCATATAAGCACACATCAACAAACAAAGCTCAACACACTCAATGTACAGTCACCACTACAGACTTACACTGTATGTTAAATGGTATCAGTCTGCAAGTCTGTCCTCTTGAACCACCAGACATAAACACTTAAATGCACAAGCCAATATACAGATGAAAATTCAGTTCTTATTGGTTTGCAAAAACGTAGCTGTCTGGGTAATTAAGATACAATCTGGTTTCTTCACAGTGTTAATTTGTTTTGTCAGAACAGGGGTTAATTGGACATGTTGGGATCTTTGTGAGCCTGAGCTTTCAGCTGAACACGATTAGCCACTCCTATCCCATATATAATCTGAGTCCTGATTGAAACACATTGTCAGAGCTAGCTTTTGCTGCATGGCTTGGAGGAGAGTTTTTTGGTGGTTAAACGAGAAGGAGTTTGGTGGATATATCTGTGACTGTTGTTTGGGTTTGTAAGTGTGCTTACTCCCTTTCCTCCTCTTACTTTGGTTTTTCCCCATCCTCCACTCCCCGATGCATTCCTCTCTTATATGTGAGTGAATATTTCTATGCCTGGTATTTTCAGTTGCCCTTGTACGTGTTGCCTTGTTCATCTGGTTGGTGTACTGCGGTGCACGGTTGCTCCCGTCTTCCTTGGCAGGGGGAGGGATACATACGGAGGGTGGATGCACGAGATAAGGCGAAATTGGTGGCCCCAGCATCTTCACCTTCAGAAGTATCCCGGGGAATAGGGTGAGAAAGGGCACATCTAGTATTAAGGACAGGGTAGGAGCCCCTTGTCGCGGGTCACCCGACAACCAAGCTGTGACAGATATCGCTTATAGATGCTACTGCGCAGGCGCTGCCGGCACCATCTTAGTGGGGACAATTTTTTTTTTACTCTAGCAAGATGGTGTCGCCGGCGTTTGCGCAGTGGCATCTATCCGCAATTGCCGATAGCTGCTACTGCATAGGCGCCGCCTTCTTGGAGGAGGCACTTTTGTAAATGAATTTACTTACCGTATATACTCGAGTATAAGCCGAGATTTTCAGCCCAAATTTTTGGGCTGAAAGTGCCCCTCTCGGCTTATACTCGAGTCATGATCGGTGGTGGGGTCGGCGGGTGAGGACTGTCATATACTCACCTAGTTCCGGCGTTCCTGTCGCTCCCCCTGCCCGTCCCACGGTCTCCGGGTGCCGCAGCCTCTTCCCCTGAGCGGTCACGTGGGACCGCTCATTAGAGAAATGAATAGGCTGCCGCCTATTCATTTCTCTAATGAAGCGGTGCCGGTGACCGCTGATAGAGGAAGAGGCTGCGGCACCGAAGACCAGCTGTCCGGGGGAAGGAGCGGGACGCCGGGAGCAGGTAAGTATCGCATATTCACCTGTCCTCGTTCCACACGCCGCACCATCTTCCCGGCGTCTCTCCGCTCTGACCGTGCAGGTCAGAGGGCGCAATGACGCATATAGTGTGCCTGATCAGTCAGTGCAGAGAGACGCCGGGACGGGACGTGAGGAGCTGCAAGCAAGAGAGGTGAGTATGTGTTTTTTTTTTTTATTGCAGCAGCAGCAATGGCACAGATTTATGTGGAGCATCTATGGGGCAACGGTGCAGAGCACTATATGGCACAGCTATGGGGCAACGGTGCAGAGCACTATATGGCACAGCTATGGGGCAACGGTGCAGAGCACTATATGGCACAGCTATGGGGCAACGGTGCAGAGCACTATATGGCACAGCTATGGGGCAACGGTGCAGAGCACTATATGGCACAGCTATCTATGGGGCAACGGTGCAGAGCACTATATGGCACAGCTATCTATGGGGCAACGGTGCAGAGCACTATATGGCACAGCTATCTATGGGGAAACGGTGCAGAGCACTATATGGCACAGCTATCTATGGGGCAACGGTGCAGAGCACTATATGGCACAGCTATGGGGCAACAGTGCAGAGCACTATATGGCACAGCTATGGGGCAACGGTGCAGAGCATTATATATGGCACAGCTATGGGGCAACGGTGCAGAGCATTATATATATGGCACAGCTATCTATGGGGCAACGGTGCAGAGCATTATATATATGGCACAGCTATGGGGCAACGGTGCAGAGCATTATATTTATGGCACAGCTTTATGTGGAGCATCTATGGGGCCATAATGAACGGTGCAGAGCATTATATACGGCACAGCTTTCTATGGAGCATCTATGGGGCCATAATGAACTGTGCAGAGCATTATACACTCACCGGCCACTTTATTAGGTACACCATGCTAATAACGGGTTGGACCCCCTTTTGCCTTCAGAACTGCCTCAATTCTTCGTGGCATAGATTCAACAAGGTGCTGGAAGCATTCCTCAGAGATTTTGGTCCATATTGACATGATGGCATCACACAGTTGCCGCAGATTTGTCGGCTGCACATCCCAAAGATGCTCCATACAAGGCAGGATGGATCCATGCTTTCATGTTGTTTACGCCAAATTCTGACCCTACCATCCGAATGTCGCAGCAGAAATCGAGACTCATCAGACCAAGCAACGTTTTTCCAATCTTCTACTGTCCAATTTCGATGAGCTTGTACAAATTGTAGCCTCAGTTTCCTGTTCTTAGCTGAAAGGAGTGGTACCCGGTGTGGTCTTCTGCTGCTGTAGCCCATCTGCCTCAAAGTTCGACGCACTGTGCATTCAGAGATGCTCTTAGGCCTACCTTGGTTGTAACGGGTGGCGATTTGAGTCACTGTTGCCTTTCTATCAGCTCGAACCAGTCTGCCCATTCTCCTCTGACCTCTGGCATCAACAAGGCATTTCCGCCCACAGAACTGCCGCTCACTGGATTTTTTTTCTTTTTCGGACCATTCTCTGTAAACCCTAGAGATGGTTGTGCGTGAAAATCCCAGTAGATCAGCAGTTTCTGAAATACTCAGACCAGCCCTTCTGGCACCAACAACCATGCCACGTTCAAAGGCACTCAAATCACCTTTCTTCCCCATACTGATGCTCGGTTTGAACTGCAGGAGATTGTCTTGACCATGTCTACATACCTAAATGCACTGAGTTGCCGCCATGTGATTGGCTGATTAGAAATTAAGTGTTAACAAGAAGTTGGACAGGTGTACCTAATAAAGTGGCCGGTGAGTGTATATGGCACAGCTTTATGTGGAGCATCTATGGGGCCATAATGAATGGTATGGAATATCTATTTTTAATTTTGAAATTCACCGGTAGCTGCTGCATTTTCCACCCTAGGCTTATACTCGAGTCAATAAGTTTTCCCAGTTTTTTGTGGCAAAATTAGGGGGGTCGGCTTATACTCGGGTCGGCTTATACTCGAGTATATACGGTATATCATCAAATACACATTATAGATGCGATAATGCTGCAGCGCAGGCATCACCGCCAGAGTCTGCCTGCTGCAGGTGATTTTTTTTTTTACAATATATATATAATATTCATTATGTAAAATAGGGGGCAGGTCAGTGAGGGATCAGTGACCTGTCAGCAAGGGATCAGTGACCTGTCAGCAGTCTGCATTATGAATACCTAATCAGAGCACCACATGAAGACCCCAAACAGGCCACCTAGGGCAGAAGGTTACAATTAAACCCTTAACCCTTTCACGACATGCGTCGTACATGTACGGCGCATGTCGTGTCTCCCCCTTTGATGTGGGCTCTGGCGGTGAGCCCACATCAAAGTCGCGACATGTCAGCTGTTTTGTACAGCTGACATGTGCGCGCAATAGCGGCGGGTGAAATCGCTATTCATCCGCCGCTATTAACCTGTTAAATGCCACTGTCAAACGCAGACAGCGGCATTTAACCGGCGCTTCCGGCCGGGCGGCCGGAATTGACATCATCGCCGACCCCTGTCACATGATCAGGATGGTAACCATAGAGGTCCTTGAGACCTCTATGGTTACTAATGCCGGCCTGCTGTGAGCGCCCCCCTGTGGTCGGCGCTCACAGCACACCTGCAATTCAGCTACATAGCAGCGATCTCATGATCGCTGCTATGTAGCTGAGCCAATCGAGTGGTGCCAGCTTCTAGCCTCCCATGGAGGCTATTGAAGCATGGCACAAGTTAAAAAAAAAATGTTTTTAAAAATATGAAAAAATTTAAAAAATATAAAAGTTTAAATCACCCCCCTTTCGCCCCATCCTAAATAAAACAATAAAAAAAATCAAACCTACACGTATTTGGTATCGCCGCGTTCAGAATCGCCCAATCTATCAATAAATAAAAGCATTAACCTGATCGCTAAACGGCGTAGCGAAAAAAAAATCGAAATGCCAGAATTACGTTTTTTTGGTCGCCGCGACATTGCATTAAAATGCAATAACGGGCGATCAAAAGAACGTATCTGCACAAAAGTGATATTATTAAAAACGCCAGCTCGGCACGCAAAAAATAAGCCCTCACCCAACCCCAGATCATGTAAAATGGAGACGTTTCGGGTATTGGAAAATGGCACTTTTTTTTTTTTTTTTTTTTTTAAGCAAAGTTTTGAATTTTTTTTCACCACTTGGACAAAAAATAACCTAGACATGTTAGGTGTCTATGAACTCGTAATGACCTAGAGAATCACAATGGCAGGTTAGTTTTAGCATTTAGTGAACCTAGCAAAAAATCCAAACAAAAAACAAGTGTGGGATTGCACTTTTTGTGCAATTTCACCGCACTTGGAATTTTTTTCCCGTTTTCTAGTAAAAGACATGGTAAAACCAATGGTGTCGTTCAAAAGTACAACTCATCCCGCAAAAAACAAGCCCTCACATGACCATATTGACGGAAAAATAAAAAAGTTATGGCTCTGGGAAGGAGGGAAGTGAAAAACGAAAACGCAAAAACGAAAAAGGGCCGCGACTTGAAGGGGTTAAGGACCGGGCCACTTTGTATGACTGAGCCTCATTTTTAAAATCTGACATGCGTCACTTTATGTGGTAATAACTCTGGAACGCTTCAAAATATCCCAGTGATTCTTAACCTTTTTTTGACACGTAGTGTCTTTCACACTCGTGATAAATTTTGGTTGATATAATTTGCGTTTATTTATGAAAATATCGAAAATTTTACAAAAAAAATTTAGCAATTTTCAAACTTTGAATTATTATACCCATAAATCAGATAGATAAAACAAAATAGTTAACAAATAACATTAACCACATGTCTACTGTACATCAGCATCATTTTTGAAACATAGTTTTTTTTTTCTTAGGAAGTTAGAAGGGTTAAAAGTTTATCAGCAATTTTCAGTTTTCCAAAGCAATTTACAAACCCTATTTTCTTTTGGAGGGACCACCTCACATTTGAAGTAACATAGAGGGGCCTATATGACAGGAAATACCCAAAAGTGACACTATTTTAAAAACTGCACTCCTCAAAGTGCTCAAAACCACATTCCATTAGTTTATTAACCCTTTATATGCTTTACATTACAGGAATTAAAGATATGTGGAAGGAAAAAATTTAAATTTTAACTTTTCCCAGAAAAATGTTGCTTTAAACCCAAATTTTTCATTTTCACAAGGATAAAAGGAGAAAAATTGACTATAAAATTTGTTGAAGAGTACTGTTTGGGTGCACAGCAGGGCTAGGAAGGGAGGAGCACCATTTGAATTTTGGAGTGCAAAATGGGCTGGAATAGAAAGCAGATACTCTGTTACATTTGCAGAGCCCGTGATGTCCCTAAACACTGGAAATCCCACAAGTGACCCAATTTTGAAAACTACACCCCTCAAGTAATTTATCTCGAGGTGTCGTGAGCATATTGGAATCACAGGTGCTTCAATTTTAAAACATCGAACTATGAAAATTAAAAATTAAGATTTTTTCCCCTCCAAATGTTGTTTTAGCCCACAATTTTTCATTTTCAAAAAGGTAACAGGAGAAAATAGACATCATGTGTTGTACATTTTTTTTTTTTTTGAGTACAGGGATACCCTACAGTTAGGTCCATATATATTTGGACAGAGACAACATTTTTCTCATTTTGATTATAGACATTACCACAATGAATTTTAAACAAAACAATTCAGATGCAGTTGAAGTTCAGACTTTCAGCTTTCATTTGAGGGTATCCACATTAACATTGGATGAAGGGTTTAGGAGTTTCAGCTCCATAACATGTGCCCCCTGTTTTTAAAGGGACCAAAAGTAATTTGACAGATTCAATAATTTTAAATAAAATGTTCATTTCTAGTACTTGGTTGAAAACCCTTTGTTGGCAATGACTGCCTGAAGTCTTGAACTCATGGACATCACCAGACGCTGTGTTTCCTCCTTTTTGATGCTCTGCCAGGCCTTCACTGCGGTGGTTTTCAGTTGCTGTTTGTTTGTGGGCCTTTCTGTCTGAAGTTTAGTCTTTAACAAGTGAAATGCATGCTCAATTGGGTTCAGATCAGGTGACTGACTTGGCCATTCAAGAATATTCCACTTCTTTGTCTTAATAGACTCCTGGGTTGCTTTGGCTTCATGTTTTGGGTCATTGTCCATCTGTAGTATGAAACGACGACCAATCAGTTTGGCTGCATTTGGCTGGATCTGAGCACACAGTATGGCTCTGAATACCTCAGAATTCATTCGGCTGCTTCTGTCCTGTGTCACATCATCCATAAACACTAGTGACCCAGTGCCACTGGCAGCCATGCATGCCCAAGCCATCACACTGCCTCCGCCGTGTTTTACAGATGATGTGGCATGCTTTGGATCATGAGCTGTACCAAGCCTTCGCCATACTTTTCTCTTTCCATCATTCTGGTAGAGGTTGATCTTGGTTTCATCTGTCCAAAGAATGTTCTTCCAGAACTGTGCTGGCTTTTCTAGATGTTTTTTAGCAAAGTCCAGTCTAGCCTTTTTCTTCTTGATGCTTATGAGTGGCTTGCACCGTGCAGTGAACCCTCTGTATTTACTTTCATGCAGTCTTCTCTTTATGATAGATTTGGATATTGATACGCCGACCTCCGGGAGAGTGTTGTTCACTTGGTTGGCTGTTGTGAAGGGGTTTCTCTTCACCATGGAGATTATTCTGCGATCACCCACCACTGTTGTCTTCCGTGGGCGCCCAGGTCTTTTTGCATTGATGAGATCACCAGTGCTTTCTTTCCTTCTCAGGATGTACCAAACTGTAGATTTTGCCTCTCCTAATATTGTAGCAATTTCTCGGATGGGTTTTTTCTCTGTTTTCACAGCTTAAGAATGGCTTGTTTCACCTTCATGGAGAGCACTTTTGACCGCATGTTTACTTCATAGGAAAACCTTCCAAATGCAAGCACCACACCTCTAATCAACTCCAGGCCTTTTATCTGCTTAGTTGAGAATGACATAATGAAGGGATTGCCCACACCTGTCCATGAAATAGCCTTGGAGTCAATTGTCCAATTACTTTTGGTCCCTTTAAAAACAGGGTGGCACAGTTTAAGGAGCTGAAACTCCTAAACTCTTCATCCAATTTTAATATGGATACCCTCAAATGAAAGCTAAATGTCTGAACTTCAACTGCATCTGAATTGTTTTGTTTAAAATTAAATTGTGGTAATGTCTATAACCAAAATGAGAAAAATGTTGTCTCTGTCCAAATATATATGGACCTAACTGTATATGTGGTCAGAAACTCTTGTTTGGGCACAGGTCTTGGAAGGGAAGGAGCGCTATTTGATTTTTGGAGTTCAAACTTGTCTGGAAT
Source organism: Ranitomeya variabilis (assembly GCF_051348905.1). Lineage (NCBI taxonomy): Eukaryota > Metazoa > Chordata > Amphibia > Anura > Dendrobatidae > Ranitomeya > Ranitomeya variabilis. Next base: position 104,615,956 of record NC_135232.1, read on the forward strand.
AGATTACACCGAGGTTCCAAAACAGCAGAACCTCCCACAAGTACCCCCGTTTTGGAAACTACACCTCTTGAAGAATACCACTAACCTATATGTATTGAACAGAATTGTATAACATTGTGAAAATCCCAAATTTCATTTTTTTCCACAAAAATGTTGTTTCAGCCCAAAGTTTTTAAGTTTCAAAATGGCTAATTGGAGAAAATGGGCCACAAAATTTGTTACTACATTTCTCCTGAGTACAGCAATAACCTATATGTGGTCAAAAACTAGTTTTCGTGCACAATGCAAAGCTCAGAAGGGAATTAGCACCATATCGAAGTGCAGATTTGCCTGGAATAGTTTGCGGATGCCATGTCACATTGACAGAGCCTCTGAGATTTCAGGACAGCAAAACGCCCCCATAAGTGACCCCATTTTACAAACTAAACCTCTCAGTGAGTTCATCTAAGGGTGCAGTGATCATATTGACACCACATGTGTTTCACAAAATTTTATAGCATTGGGCTGTGAAGAAAAAATAATTACATTTTTACCATGAAAATATTTATTTTAGTCCCAGATTTTACATTTTCACGAGGGGAAGAAGTTTTATTTATGGGTGTAGTGATGATTTTGAATCCATGGGTGGCTTCCAGAAACAAGCAGCAATGGATGTTGCAGAGTGAATATGGAAATATGCCACTGTAGTGTCTGTACATTGTAGTAGGCCTGTACATTGCATTGCACGTATATTGTGCCCAGCTTGTGCTTTCGGAGACACAAACCCCGTAAATTATGCTACAGTAATGTGGACACTACCTGCAGATTAAGCAGATCATGTGACTTAGAAGGGGGGGGGGGGCAATTGAATTTTGCTGGATTTCTTTTGATGGTAGCCATGTCACCTTTCCAAAGCCTTTGTGCTACTAGTAAGGGCTGTCCCACACGTCCAGATAATTCCGGTACCGGAAAAAATCGGTACCGGAGTTATCCGTGTCCGTGTGCCCGTGAGCTCACGTAGGCCATATGTGCGGCACACGTGTGCGGCCCGTGTGCCAAGTGGGTACCACACGGAGCGTGTGGTACCCACTCTGCATCGTGCTGAAGCCGCAATTCATATCTCCTGTGCAGCAGCGTTTGCTGCATAGAAGATATGAATAATAGTGTTTAAAATAAAGATCTATGTGTCCGCCGCCCTCCTACCCCCTGTGCGCCCCCCCCCGCTGTTCAGAAAATACTCACCCGGTCCCTCGTTGGCTGTCGGTGCTTCCTGGTCTGGCCGCGGCTTCCACTGTATGCGGTCACATGGGGCCGCTCAATTACAGTCATGAATAGGCGGCTCCACCCCTATGGGAGGTGGAGCCACATATTCATGACTCTAATCGTCGGCCCCACGTGACCGCATACAGTAGAAGGCAGGAAGGCAGGACAGGAAGCCGCGACAGCCAACGAGGGACCGGGTGAGTATTTTCTGAACAGCGGGGGGGGCGCACAGGGGGTGGGGGTGCGCACAGGGGGTGGGAGGGCGGCGGACACATAGATCTTTCTTTTAAAGACTATTATTCATATTTTCTCTGCAGCAAACGCTGCTGCAGGGAACATATGAATCGCGGATTCAGCACCAGTGGGGGGGACAGCGCTTACTGTAGCGCTGTCTCCTGCACACCACACGGACTGCAAACGGAGAAGGTCCGTGTGTGGTCCGTGTTTTACACGGACCCATTGACTTTAATGGGTCCGTGTAATACGTGCGCTCCCACGAACACTGACATGTCTCCGTGTTTGGCACACGGAGACACGGTCCGCAAAAAATCAATGACATCTGCACAGATGCATTGATTTTAATGGGTCTACGTGTGTCAGTGTCTCCGGTACGTGAGGAAACTGTCACCTCACGTACCGGAGCCACTGACGTGTGAAACCGGCCTTACATGGACATTTCTGCTAACAGATGGCGGACCTGAGTGAGGACATGTTTTTTTGAGGGTTTAATATACCTGTTTATTGATGGCATTTTCGGGTACAGAACATTTTGAATCAGTTCACATTTATCCTGTGCTCTACACTGAGCATAAACATCAGTGTTTACATCTATATCTGCAAAAAAACAAGATTATCAGATGAAACCTGCACGGGATCCATTCAATAATGAGGAAGCAGAGATACTCTGGACTCTGTCTTGCTTCTGTTGGGCAGTGTCCTCCTTTTCAGAGGCGCACAAAACTGTGGTCGACCGTACTTTTATACACTTTCATGCACGCTTAAAAGTAGGACACCACTGGATCAAAGGTCAGATGGCGTCCACAGTGTCTCCACCTGACTCATTATAGAGAATCCTCTGCCGGGGGTTTGGTCTAAATCACATATTTCAGAGATTTACATGGAAACCCCAGTGTAAGGGCTAAGCGTAAAGCGCAGGATAAATGTGCACCGAGCCTTATTGCGATCTGTGAGAGATGAAATTAACAATTCAACAGCAGGTCAAGAAAGTTTTATTATTTTTTTACGCCATTCCTCATGCTATAGAAGTGATTAGGTGACTATATTCTGCGAATCGGTGCGATACCAGGTTTATATTTTTTTAATGTTTGGCTGCTATCACACACTAAAAAAAACTTTTTTTTACAAAAAAAAGTTTTTGCATTGCCATATTTGAGAGCTATAATTTTTCAATATTTCTGCCAACAAGTTTTCATTTTTATTGGTACCATATTTTTGATTACTTTCTATTCAGACTTTTGGGCTGCAGAAAGAAAAATAACCAACAATTCAGAGATTGTTTTTTTTTATGCCATTCACTGCGTGGTAAACGGGATAAGGCAGCTTTATTCTTCGGGTCAGTACAATTACAGCGATGTCACACTTATATCATTTTTTTTATGTTTTCTGCTTCCATCCAGTAACAACTATTTTATTAAAAAAATAGTGTGTTGCATCGCTATATTCTAAGAGCTATAGCTTTTTTTATTTTTCCACTGATGGGGCCATGTGGTGTCTTTTTTTGAAAAACAAGATGATGTTTTCAGAGAAACTATTTTAATTTACATTTGACTTTTTGATCTCGTCTTATTCCACTTTCATTGGCGGTATGATGAAAAAGCATAGTTTTCTGCCACGCTTTTTTTCTATGATGTTCATTGTAGGGGTTAAATAGTGTGACAGTCTTATAGGTCGGGTCATTCTAGATGTGGTGATACCAAATCCAGTGGCATGCGAAAGTATTCACCCCCTTTGCTTTTTACCTATTTTGTTAGAATACAGCCTGCGTCTAAATATTTTGGTAATCCGATTACAACAGCGTTAAATAATCTAAGTTGGTGGAGTGAAATGAGAAAATATAGGCATAAATTAAGTTTATGGGCTCAAATAACTGAAAATTGGCATGTGCAATATATTCACCCCTTTTGCTATGAAGCCCCTAAAAATGTCTGGTGAAAGAAACCTTCATAAGTCACATGCTTAGTGAGAGGCAGTCCACCTGTGTGCAATCTAAGTGTCACATGGTCTGGTAGTATTACACACCTTTTCTGAAAGTCCACAGAAACTCCAACACCATTAAGCGAGAGGCACCACTGACCAAACAACACCATGAAGACCAAGGAGATCTCCAAACAAGTCAGGGACAAAGTAGTTGAGAAGTACAAGTCAGGGTTGGGTTATAAAAAAAATATCCCAATCTCTGATGATCCCCCGGAGCGCTATCAAATCCATTCTCATCAAATGGATAGAGCATGGTACCACAGCAAACCTGCCAAGAGAGGGCCACCCACCAAAACTCTTAGCCCGGGCAAGAAGGGCATTAATCAGAGAGGCAGCACAGAGATCAAAGGTAACCCTGAAGGAGCTGCAGAGTTCCTAAGCAGAGACTGGAATATCTGTCCATATGACCACATTAAGCCGTACACTCCATAAAGGATAACCTTTATGGAAAAATGGCCATAAAAAATCCTTTACTTACACACAGGAGTTTGTCAAAAGACATGTGGGAGACTTCCCAAATATATGGAGGAAGGTGCTGTGGTCAGATGAGACCAAAATTGAACTTTTTGGCCACCAAGGTAAACGGTATGTGTGGCGTGAAACCAACACAGCTCATCACCCCAAGAACACCATCTCCACAGTGAAACATGGTGGTGACAGCATCATGCTGAGTGGATGATTTTCGGCAGCAGGGACAGGGAAAACCGTTTGAGCCGAGGGGAAGATGGATGGTGAGAAATACAGGGATATTCTTGAGCAAAGCCTGCCTGTTTTAGTCTGTCAGTGATTTGAGACTGGGACTGAGTTTCACCTTCCAACAACACAATGACCCAAAGCATACTGCTAAAGCAACACTTCAGTGGTTTAAGGGGAGACATGTAAATGTTTTGGATTGGTCTAGTCAAAGCCCAGACCTTAACCGAACTGAGAATCTGTGGTCAGACTTGAAGATTGCTCTTCAACCGAGGAAACCATCTAAGGAGCAGGAGCAGTTTTGCCTTGAGAAATGGGCAATTATCCTAGTGACAAGGCTCCTAGAAACATATGCAAAACAAGTTGCCACAAAAGAAGGCTCTACAAAGTACTGACATTAGGGGGTGAATAGTTTTGCACACAGAAGTTTTCAGTTATTTTGTCCTATTTGTTTTTGCTTCACAAAAAATAGAAAAAACAAATGTTCACAGTTGTAAGCATTTTCTTTACATGAACTGATTTGTAGATTGTAATCTCTCACGAGCAGGGTCGTCTTATTTTGCTTTAATTATTGTATTATTGTTAATGTTGCTACTTATGACTTGTGTACGAACTGCTAAACTGTAAAGCGCTGTGGAATATGTTGGTGCTATATAAAAAAAGATTATTATTATTATTATTATTAACTGATGCAAACCCTAAAAAAAACAGTGCATTTCCAAGATGTGAGATAGCAAAACACGAAAAATGCCAAAGGGAGTGAATATTTTTGCAAGTCACTGTATGTGTATTAGTTTATTTTTGTTTTGAGACCTGTGATATTGCACAGGCAGCTAGCCTGTTAGATCCTGCCCATGAGTGGGTCTAACAGGCCACTACACCTGGAACACCAGGAGGTCATTGTTTGACCTCCAGGTGCAATGACAACTATTGGATCCTCGTGATTTTGTTGCAGGGGTGCTGATGGAGGTGACAGATGAAGCCCTCTCTCACAACCTTCTAAATGCCTCAATCACTATCGATCATGGCATGTGGATGGTTAATCTGCCAGGGGCGGTGTGGGCACCGGCTGTTACCGCAGTCAGCTAAGCCGAGCTGTTGGTGGTGATCGTGCGGGGAAGTGGTGATATTTCAGCACCTCTCGCCAATCACAGTGTTTGGTTATTCAGATTGACTGACCAATGACAGCAAATAGAGCGCTGAAATGGGTCCTCTCATCTGTAGCTGTGCCGGTCAGCTGTCAGTGACTGCTGCCGGCAATGAGATGTCACTGTGTGTTTTCACACAGTGACAGTTTAATTCCATGAGGGGTAATAGAACGTTATGATGCAGGAAGTGACACCAGCTCATGACGTACTATACCCATCGTTGGTTGTTAAGGGGTTATTGAAGAAAAGATGATAATCTGTGTAGAACTGATAAGAAATGGAGTAACTCTATACACCTACCTTAGTTTGATCTGAGATCGCACCTCTCCGTGCTCTATCTGGATTAGTTCATTGTAGCAAGAAATCATACTATAATTCTCCATAAATCTCTGAAAAACATATTTAATATATCTGTTAATCCATAGGTGAAGTTTATATTTCATACGTCTCATACTATTGTTTCGTTGAGAGATAAAAAGTGAAAGAGGTGGCTAACAGCACCAACCATTCAGAGTGGTACACAACCAAGCTGCCTTCCACTTTCTAGATACAAGTTGTGATATTTAGAAAGAGGGCTGATAGCTGATGAAGGGGTTACAGAAACCTTTGATTGCTCCAATTTGCAGGGTATTAACTTAGCACTTACTAATTTAAAGGGTCAGTAAAACTAGAGTAACCCTTGTAATATATGCCCTTTCAGGCCATATGTATGTTATGGTGTCTCCTACCCAGAACCCCCATATAAGCCAGAGCAGATAATAGCCACAGTAAAAAGCCACTCTTGCACTGGAGAACTCATGTAAGTAATTACATGGCCACCCATTTATTTGATTTGCGCAATGTGCAATCACATTTCTCCTGCAGTAGACACAACTTCTGGACCCTACTCAGCCAACATGGGCAGTCAACCCTGCAAACTGCTACTGCAGACTTCCTACAAAACATACAAAATGTAAAATGATAAGCATCTGCCACCTGCTGTATGCAGTCATTGCCATATACATAGATTTATACTTGTGTATTCAAAAATGACACAATACTTACTCTAGTGAACCCAGCATGGAGAAGAGGGAGGACGGACATTTCTTCCTGATCGGGTCCCCTGAGACAAAACAAAGATATTATTGTCATAATTTTCATATCCCAGATATTTTCCCAATTGTTCTTTTATTGCAGCATTTGAATTAGATTTTGTAGATTTGAAGTCCCAAAAGATTGCATCCTTTTGCATTTCAGAATAATTTGGGGGCATACTGAATATCTGGCGACACTAACAGGCTACATTTAATTGAATAAGCATAAATACAAAAGTAAAAGCAATCCATTTCCATTTTCTCTATAAGAAAACAATGAGTCTCTTCTCAGATACACAAAATAAGAAATTAAATTGTAGAGAATTTTGAAAAAAGTGGACAATGAGCAGATAGATTGTATTTTCAATCTTGGAAAAAGCTATTAGAAACTGATTGGAACCATGTAAATCCATTAGTAAACCAATGTAAGCCAATGATCTCCAAATGCTAGGGCTCCTAAAGCTTTAAAGTGTTCACCCATCAGTTTATATGTATTAAAACTTACATAAAATATTGGGTAACTTTGTAAATTTGGTGCATTACTATCTTGTACTGATCCCAAGTTACATCCTCTAATATAGTCAAAAGCAGCATTTACAATTCTGCTAGTTGTCACGGAAAACAATCAAAACATTTGTCAACAGACTATCTCTGTGACCACCACCTATCACAAGCTTGAAGGTGTTATATAAAAGCTGTTATTAAATTTGCTGGTATGTATTTCTCACGTCACATGCTTAATCTTTAATGGCCGGCTCAGGCAGTGACAAACCGCCTCAGTATTCAGGTTGTCCACATGCTCGCTGTTACTAGCACTTCGTTGGAGTCTGCCCTATCACAAGCGTGCCTTCTGATATACTGAGGTCTGCTACAGTGGGTACGGAAAAGTATTCAGACCCCTTTAAATTTTTCACTCTTTGTTTCATTACAGTTATTTGGTAAATTCAAAAAAAGTTCATTTTTTTTCTCATTAATGTGCACTCTGCACCCTATCTTGATTGAAAAAAAAACAGAAATGTAGTAGCGCTTCCTGTCTTAGCAGTGGATACTGCAGACTTCCACACAGTGCGCTGCCACACAGATCTCCTATATCCAGTGACTGATGAAGGTCAGGTATTGACCGAAACATCTCATTTATTTCTGCAAATTCTTCACTCAATAAATATGGACTATAATTAAATCTATAACTTAGAACAGTAAAGATAGGTAATGCACTTTATTTACAAAGTAGTTTGAAAGGACTTCCAGATTCGGAAAATAAATACTGTCCTTGGTATTATACATTCTTCTAACATTTATAATTATAATATAATTATAAATGTATATGTATATATATATATATATATATACATACACACACGTGGTCAAAATTGTTGGTACCCCTCGTTTAATGACGGAAAACCCCACAATGGTCACAGAAATAACTTGAATCTGACAAAAGTAATAATAAATTAAAAATCTATTAAAATGAACAAATGAAAGTCGGACATTGCTTTTCAACCATGCTTCCACAGAATTAAAAAAACTCATGAAATAGGCCTGGACAGAAATGATGAATGAAAATGAAAGAAATTACTGCTGCACCTCTCGACAGGTATTTTGGCCCACTCCTCAAGAGCAAACTGGTCCAGTTGTCTCGTGTTTGAAGGTTGCCTTTTTCAGACGGCATGTTTCAGCTCTTTCCAAAGATGCTCAATATGGTTTAGGCTCATAGAAGGCCACTTCCCGAACAGTCCAATGTTTTCCTCTTAGCCATTCTTGGGTGTTTTTAGCTGTGTGTTTTGGGTCATCATGACCCATGACCTGAGACTGAGACCAAGCTTTCTGACACTGGGCAGCACATTTCTCTCCAATATATATATATATATATATATATATATATATATATATATATATATATATATATCTACTATATAGTTGTCTAAGGGTCACTTCCGTCTGTCTGTCTTTCCTTCTGTCTGTCTGTCACGGATATTCATTGGTTGCGGCCTCTGTCTGTCATGGAATCCAAGTCGCTGATTGGTCGTGGCAAAACGCCCACGACCTTTGCCACGACCAATCAGCGATGGGCACAGTCCGGCGGCAAAATGGCAGCTCTTTCCTCCCCGCAGTCAGTGCCCACTCCATACTCCCCTCCAAGAGCCCTCAAACAGGGTTAATGCCAGCGTTACCGGAGTGTGGTGCAACGCACTCCGGTTACGCAGCTATTAACCCTGTGTGACCAAATTTTTACTATTGATTCTGCGTATGCAGCATCAATAGTAAAAAGATCTAATGTTACAAATAAGAATAATAAAAAAAAAAGATTATTCTCACCCTCCGACGTGGCCCGCTGTCCTCGGCAGTGCAAGCGGCAGGTTCCGGTGCCAAGGATGCTATGCTAGAAGAACCTTCCATGACGTCACGGTCATGTGACCGCGACGTCATCACAGGTCCTGCGCTCATACCAACCCTGGGACCGGAAGCTGCCGCGTGCACCGCACACAGGCGCCAGGAGTTCAAGGGGCCTTCAGAAGGTGAGTATATGTTTATTTTTTTATTTTAAGTCTTTTTTAACCACGCATATAGTGCCCACATTGCTATATACTATGTGGGCTGTGTTACATACTGCGTGGGCTCTGTTATATACTACATCTCTGTGCTATATACTAACGTGGCTATGTTATATACTGCATGGCTGCTATATACTGCGTGGGCTGTGTTATATATTACGTGGCCAGTGTTATATACTGCGGGGGCTGTGCTATATACTGCGTGGCCAGTGTTATATACTACGATGCCTGTGTTATATACTGCGTGGCTGCTATATACTGCGTGGGCTGTGTTATATAGTACGTGGGCTGTGTTATATACTGCGTGGCCACTGTTATATACTGCGTGACCTGTATTAACGCAGCGGGTATTCTACAATATTTATGTATGTATGTATATAGCAGCCACATAGTATATAGCACAGGCCACGTAGTATTTGTCTGCTATATACTACATGGCTCCTATATATTACATGGCTGGCCTGTGCTATATACTATGTGGCTGCTATATACATACATACATATTCTAGAATACCCAATGCGTTAGAATCGGGCCACCATCTAGTATATATATATATATATATATATATATATATACTGTATATATATATATATATATATATATATATATATATATATATATGTATGTATGTGTATATATATATATATATATATATAAAATATTAATATATTTACTATATTTTTATATATACATATAGAACTTTGATACATTTTCATTAATAAATGAAAGTCGCCATTGATAAACAACAAGCAGAGATCTTCTGGAATTGATATAGAATTAATATTGGAAAGTGTGTGTAAATTAGCTATTTCCCAAAAGAGAACTATCTTACCAGTTAATATTTGACCATTTAGCAAGTCTCTTTTTTTCTGCTTGAGTTACAGCTAATTTGCATGCTTGTTTTCCCATGAAGCATTGCCAATAAACCTTCATGCAGAGCCATTGCCTCCTTCCCTTTCAAAGTTTCGGAAGACAGATTTCAACATCCTGATTCACTGAAAGGCAAATGTCTCTTAATGAATCAGGTAAGTAGCAAAGTGGCATGTGCCTCCCAGGAGGTTTACTCTAGTCCCTGCTGGAGTAAGGTTTGTGGCGTACCAAATGCAAGCACCCGTCTTGGCCCAGTTCTGTACACTTTGTCGAATCTAGGCAAAAATGGTGTGAAATAGCCAAAAGTCACAAAATTTTAGCGTAGCTTCCAGTTGCACCAAAATCTTGCGATTTTTCAAATATTTTTATGCCCAAATTCATGGGTAAAATCCTTGATGAATCAATGCCTATAATTTACAATTCATATAGGTTAAACAATGCATACAGGTGCTTCTCACAAAATTAGAATATCATCAAAAAGTTAATTTATTTCAGTTCTTCAATACAAAAAGTGAAACTCATATTATATAGAGTCATTACAAACAGAGTGATTTATTTCAAGTGTTTATTTCTGTTAATGTTCATGATTATGGCTTACAGCCATTGAAAACACAAAGGTCATTATCTCAGTAAATTAGAATAAGTAACAAAAAACACCTGCAAAAGGATTCCTGCAAAAGGATTCCAAAGCATTTAAAAAGGTTCCTTAGCCTGTTTCAGTAGGCTCCACAATCATGGGGAAGACTGCTGACTTGACAGATGTCCAGAAGGCAGTCATTGACACACTCCACAAGGAGGGTAAGCCACAAAAGGTCATTGCTAAAGAAGCTGGCTGTTCAAGTGCTGTATTAAAGCATATTAATGGAAAGTTGAGTGGAAGGAAAAAGTGTGGTAGAAAAAGGTGCACAAGCAACCGGATAACCGCAGCCTTGTTAAGAAAAGGCCATTCACAAATTTGGGGGAGATTCACAAGGAGTGGACTGCTGCTGGAGTCATTGCTTCAAGAGCCATCACACACAGACGTATCCAGGACATGGGCTACAAGTGTCGCATTCCTTGTGTCAAGCCAATCATAATCAATAGAAGATGCCAGAAGTGTCTTACCTGGGCCAAGGAGAAAAAGAACTGGACTGTTGCTCAGTGGTCCAAGGTGTTGTTTTCAGATTAAAGTAAATGTTGCATTTCATTTGGAAATCAAGTTCTCAGAATCTGGTGTAAGAGTGGAGAGGCACCCAATCCAAGCTGCTTGAGGTCTAGTGTGAAGTTTCCACAATCAGTGATAGTTTGGGGAGCCATGTCATCTGCTGGTGTAGGTCCACTGTGTTTTATCATGACCAAAGTTAGCGCAGCCATCCACCAGGAAATTTTAGAGCATTTCTTGCTTCCCTCTGCCGACGAGCTTTTTGGAGATGGAAATTTCATTCTCCAGCAGTACTTGGCACTTGTGCACACTGCCAAAAGTACTAATATCTGGTTTAAAAACAACAGTATCACTGTGCTTGATTGGCCAGCAAACTCGCCTGACCTTAACCCCAATCTATGTGATATTGTCAAGAGGAAGATGATCAAACAATGCAGACGAGCTGAAGGCTGCTATCAAAGCAACCTGGGCTTCCATAACACCTCAGCATGCCACGCCGCATTGATGTAGTAATTGATGCAAAAGGAGCCCCGACCAAGTATTGAGTGAATTTACTGAACATACATTTTAGTAAGCCAACATTTCGGATTTTAAAATAATTTTTCAAGCTGGTGTTATAAAGTATTCTAATTTACTGAGATAACGACTTTTTGGTGTTCGTTGGCTGTAAGCCATAATCATCAACATTAACAGAAATAAGCACTTGAAATAGATCACTCTGTTTGTAATGACTCTTTATAATATATGAGTTTCACTTTTTGTATTGAAGTACTGAAATAAATTAACTTTTTGATGATATTCAAATTCTGTGAGAAGCATCTGTATATGTAACCTTTGAAAATGATATTTAAAGGCAGATATTTATCACATACAATTGAACACCTTCACCTGGGGATAAGCCCTATTTATTTTGGAGACAGATTATGTAGGTGAATTGATAAAAATTAAGATTGAAAACTGCATTTTAGTAACTTACACACGTGGAACCACGGCCAGAATTGTAGAGTGCTCTGATGGCTTGGTGGCTCGTATTGACCTGAGAAGAACAGTAAAAAGTATGAAATATTGAGAAAGAAGAATGCAGACTAATGACTGGTACACATGGTGATAATAGCGAACATAATTTTTAAACAGATATATACCGTATTTTTCGGACTAAAAAATTCACTTTTTTCCTTCAAAAATGTGGAGGAAAATGGGGAGTGCGTCTTATAGTTTGGGTGTACCAGATCTGGCTGTGGTGGGGAGGTCGGGGAGTGGCAACAGTGAGGCAGCGGGTCACAGAAGCAGGAGACGGCTGCTGAGGCTTACTCCTGTGCCCACTGCTAAAGAGAAATGAATATTCACTGCATTCCACAACCATGGCATGGAGGGCAATGAATATTTATTTCTATTTAATAGTGGAGCGCCCCCAGACGCAGGGCCGCGGGGTACTCGGTACCGGGCCTCTCGGTCTCAGTTCTGGGGTTGCCACGGTGGCTAGACCCGGTCCGTGACCCTGCTAAGGGGCGTCCAATGAAAGGTGTAAGTGGTGGTGCGTGGTGCAAGTCGCGTTGAATAACGAGGACACAGAGTTGCAGTCTCTTTACCTCTTTACTGAAGGCTTCAAGGTCCTCAATCCAGAGTACGATTAACAGGGCTGTCTGAGACCGGCCGGTCCGATGGCACCTCCAGAGTTCCCTTTGCAGGTGGAAATCTGTGCCTACCTTCTAGCACCTGTGTGTTGTAGTACTTCCCTGCTGAGCACCACGGGATAGTCCTCACAACTGTTGTGTCTATTTCTGATGTTCTTTCCCACAACTGATGTCTGTTCTGATGTTCTTCTCCGTCCCCCAGATGATATGGATAGGACGCACCCGTATGACGGGTAGGCCTGGAGTTCTTCCGGGACCCTAGTGACGCCCCTCTCCCACAGTTGCCCCCTATGTCTGCTTAGGTGATTTAGGTGAGACAGCCAACCTATAATTAACTGTCCTGCCATTGGTTTGAAGTAATGCTTGGAGCTTGATACTTCCTCGGAGTTCCGGCCACCGGCTACGCGCCTCAGTAGGATGTTGCCTCGGTCTTACAGCACGACTCCTACTGGTGTTATCTCCTTTTTGCTTTGATCTTGTTTCTCAGTCTCCACAATAAACCTCGCTTCTTGTCCTTTCTTGAGATACCGACGCGATGTAGTGCAGTCGTGGTTCCTTAACGTTCTTTCCTGTTCGCTAGGCCTCTGTCAGGATCTCACCCCTGACAGGGACCCCCCTGAATCTTCCCCTGCAACACCCTCTGCCATAGGATGTTGCCTGGTTCCAACCCAGTCAGCTTCTCTCTAACTTTCTATCCAGCCCCCAGTTTTACCAGATTGTGAGGAGTGGCCTAATACATAGCGCCCTTAGCTCCCCCTGGAGGCCAGACTATGAAGTGTATTGGTGTCTGTGATACCTGGTCAGGTGAACTCCTTCAGTGCCATCAGACGTACCATCACTCCCCTTAGCGGCGGAGCATCAGTACTGCAATGACCATGACTCTGGGGCACTGCACTAGCATCCTGTTATGATTAGCCCTCATCCCCGTCCTGGTATGCATGACCCCATCCTTATCCTGGTATGTTTGGCCCACAACCCCATACTTGTATGCATGACCCCATCTGAAAACATTAAAAAAACAAACCATTACACTTATCTTCCTGCACTCCCTCGCAGAGTCTTGTTCTGATGCAAGCAGCAGCTTTACACTTGTAAGCAGTGCATGGCAGGGTCATCATGCGCTACTTGCAAGCCAAAGGGCAGCTGCCGGAATACTCACTGCTCTGCATTCCGGGACTGAATGCGTGGAGAGCAGTGAGTATTCATTGCTCCTTAATAGCGAGCTCAGTGTCAGCCGGAGCTTTCCTGCATCTGCCGGCGGGCACATGTGCCGCTACTAAAGGGAATGAATATTCACCGCATTCCATACCCATTCTTTGCAGTCAGAATTAGCGTTCTGGCTAGGGTTGGGGTTAGGGTTAGTGTTGGTGCTAGGGTTGGGGTTAGAACTAGGGTTAGGGCTAGGGCTAGGGTTGGGGCTAGGGTTAGGGTTGGGCTTAGAGCTAGGGTTAAGGTTGGGTTAGGGTTGGGGCTAGGGTTGTGTTGGAGTTAGGGTTCTGTTGAGGTTGCGGTTGTGGTGTTGGGGTTAGGATTGGGGTTAGGGTTGGGGTTAAGGTTGTGTTGGGGATACAGTTGTGTTGGGGATATGGTTGTGCTGAGGATATGGTTCTGTTGGGGTTACGTTTAGGGTGTTGGGGTTAGGGTGGTGTTCGAGTTGGGGTTAGGGCTGTGGTTAGAGTTATGGTTTTGGTTAGGGTTGGGATTAGGGCTGTGTTAGGGTTGGAGTTAGAATTGGAGGGTTTCCACTGTTTAGGTACATCAGGGCTCTCTAAACACGACGCGGCGCCCGCCTTTTATTCCAGCCAATTTTGCATTCAAAAAGTCAAACGGTGCTCCTTCGCCTTCTGAGCCCTGTCATGCGCCCAAACAGTGGCTTTCCCCCACATACGAGGTATCAGCGTACTCAAGAGAATTTGCACAACAACATTTTGTGATCCATTTTCTCCTGATACCCTTGTGAAAATAAAAAGTTAGGTTCCAAAGTAAATTTTTTGAGAAAAAAGTGTTCATTTTTTCCTTCCATATTACTTTAGTTCTCGTGAAGCACCTGAAGGGTTCATAAACTTCTTGAATGTGGTTTTGAGCACCTTGAGGAGTGCAGTTTTTAGAATGGTGTCACTTTGGGGTATTTTTTGTCATATTGATCCACCAAACATACTTCAAATGTGAGGTGGTCCCTAAAAAATCTAAAAAATGGTTTTGTAAATTATGTTGGAAAAATGAGAAATCACAGGTCAACTTTTAACCCTTATAGCTTCCTAACAAAACAAAGTTATGTTTCCAAAATTGTGCTGATGTAAAGTAGACATGTGGGAAATGTTATTTATTAACTATTTTGTGCGATATGACTCTCTTTTTTAAGGGCACAAAAATTGAAAGTTTGAAAATTGCTAAATTTTCTAAATTTTTGCCAAATTTTCATTTTTTTCATAAATACTTGCAAGTCATATCGAAGAAATTTTACCACTAACATTGAGTACAATGCGTCACGAAAAAATAGTCTCAGAATCAGTGAGATCTGTTGAAGCGTTCTAGTGCTTTAACCTCATAAAGTGACAGTGGTCAGAATAGTAAAAATTGGCTTGGTCATTAAGGACAAAATTGGCTCTGTCACTAAGGGGTTAAGCATTTTTGCTGCAGATTTCACCCATACTAACGAGTGGGGAAAACACATAAAAAACACATGTATTTTATGCTGCGTTTTTCCTGTCAACACATAAGTATTTGTAGCAGTCTTTCCTACTGTAAATAGTGAACGTGTTATCCTTCAGTCAGCTGACAAAAAACATGGACCCTTGAGTATGGGCTTAGATATAATCTGTCTCTGATATTTTCATACATTTAGAGACTTAAAAATTAAAAACAAACTTCTAAATGTTGTAACTTCATGCTATGAAGAACAATACTGGGTGCATAAAAGCTCATGAAATAACATGAAAGGAAATCTGTCAGCAGGTTTTTGCTACCTCATCTGAGAGCAGCATTGTGTGGGCAAAGAGAAGCTGCTTCCAATGATGTGTCACTTAGATTAGGGTGCAGCAGTTGTGACACACTCAGAGTTCTTAGATTTAGCAATGTAGAACAGCTGAGAAAGCCTACCCCACCCACACAAGGCTCTTTATGTACATAGTCTATTGACAGTGAGCTGCTTATCACAGGAGGGGCGGGGTCAGACCAGTGCTCACATGGGAATCTAGTCACAGCAATGATAATGTCCCAGTGATAAAACCTTCACTGACAGTAAACAGCATCACACAGTCTGATAACTGACACATCGTTGAAATCTGTGTTTTAACCTCTACCTCATGCTGTTCTCATATTACATAGCAAAACCTGCTGACAGATTCACTTTAAAAAGTCCCCTGACTTACCTGCATACAGCCTCAGCATCAAGGTATCTGGGGTATCTGTGGTCTATGACAATGATTTCATGGTGTTTATCGAGGAAGCACTCGAGTGCTGATTCTGGCGTACACGCAATATTACACCGGTACCCAGCTCGATCACAAGCCCACCAGAACCCATCGCTCTGACTATCTTCTTTAGCAAATACTAGCAGCACCTAAGCAAGAAATAATAGAGCACATAACAATAATTGCTATGGATCACAAATCAGCTTTTACAGTGGCATTTACAAGTTTGGCACCCCTGGTCAAAATTACTGTTGTTAATGTTATTGTGAGCAGTTAAGCAAGTTGAAAATGAAATGATCTCTAAAATGCCTAAAGTTAAAGATGACACACCTCCATTGTATTTTAGTAAAAAAAAAATAAAAAAAAAAAAATATATATATATATATACACTGCTCCAAAAAAATAAAGGGAACACTAAAATACCACATCCTAGATATCACTGAATGAAATATTCCAGTTGTAAATCTTTATTAATTACATAGAGGAATGTGTTGAGAACAATAAAACCTAAAAATTATCAACGTAAATCACAACTAATATCCCACCGAGGTATGGAGTTGGAATGATGCTCAAAATCAAAGTGGAAAATGAAGTTACAGGCTGATCCAACTTCAGTGGAAATGCCTCAAGACAAGGAAATTATGCTCAGTAGTGTGTGTGGCCTCCATGTCTCCTGATGAGGTGGTGGATGGTCTCCTGAGGGATCTCCTCCCAGACCTGGACTAAAGCATCCGCCAACTCCTGGACAGTCTGTGGTGCAATGTGACATTGGTGGATGTTGCAAGACATGATGTCCCAGATGTGTTCAAGCTTAGCTTTAATGCCTTAATCTTGCAGGAACTGCTGACACACTCCAGCCACATGAGGTCTGGTATTGTCCTGCATTAGGAGGAACCCAGGGCCAACCGCACCAGCATATGGTCTCACAAGGGGTCTGAGGATCTCATCTCTTGTACCCCAGAAGAAGGCACTGTTGCCAAAACGCGCATTGGGGTGGGTGTCTCCATGGCTGTACAGGTAAACCCCTTGGCTTTAATTGTACTTTTCACCAATGACTTCAGGTCCAGTACTTTGTTGTTTTGATGGCTTTTAGCCCTTCTGTATTCTGTACGCAATTAATGTTTCACCACATGTGGTCTCTATATTGTTATTGCATTCATGACCTGTTTGTCCTATTGACTTGGCCTGGGTTTTCTTGCAATTTGCTAATCTGTTTTACCACCGTGGTTGCATCTTTTGGTTTACCATTATCCTGTCCCTGTTTTATTTTTAAATATGCATAATTTGTTGTGTAACAATAAAGTTTAATATGGTTAGTACCTAGTAGCAACCCCTTTTGCAAGTATCGCAGCTTGTAAGCTCTTTTTGTAGCCAGCCAAGAGTCTTTCAATTCTGGCTTGAGGGATTTTCATATATTATTCCTTGGAAAATTCTTCCAGTTCAGTGTGATTCCTGGATTGTCCTGCATGCACTGCTATTTTGAGGAGTAGCCACAGCTTTTCAATGATGTTCAGATCAGGGACTGTGAGGGCCATTGTAAAACCTTTAGGTTGCACCTTTTGAGGTTTTTTTTATTTTGGATTTTGACATGTGTTTAGGATCATTATCCATTTGTAGAAGCCATCTTCTTTTCAACTTTTTTACAGATGGTGTTATGTTTGCATCAAAAAATTTGTTGAAATTTCTTTCAATCCATTCTTCCCTCTACCCGTGAAATGTTCTCTGTGCCATTTGCTGCAACACAACCCCAAAGCATGATTGATTCACCCCCATGCTTTATCGTTGGTGAGATGCTCTTTTCCTGAAATTCTGTGAACTTTTTTCTCCACACATTCCTTTGATCATTGTGTCCAAAGAGTTCTATTTTAACCTCATTAGTCCATAAAACTTGTTTCCAAAATGCATCAGGCTTGCTCAGATGTGGTTTTGCATACGTCTCATGCTGAATTTTATGATGAGGGCACAGGAGAGGTTTTCTTCTGATGACTCTTTCATGAAGGCCATATTTGTGCAGGTGTCTCTGAACAGTAGAACAATGTACCATTGTCATGTCGGACGCTGTTCAGACCAGGTCGTTCGACAGACAGCGGTAATTCCGCTTTTGACCACTATGTGCTCATTGGCGTCGGCTAGATTTTATCTAGCTGGTCCGGGGTTAATTTACCTGATGCTCGGATTGGAAGCTGGGCCATGCCCATTGCCTTTAAATAGTTCTCCTGAACATTGGGCGTCGCCGATTATAGCTTCTGTCTTGTGCGTTGCTAGCAGCTCTCACTGACATTTTGCTGGGTCTTCCAGACGTTATCTTAACCTTCACTATTCATAACCCAGCCTATTTTTGCCTTAATGACCTTGCCGTTTTTTGCAATTCTGACCAGTGTCCCTTTATGAGGTAATAACTCAGGAACGCTTCAACGGATCCTAGCGATTCTGAGATTGTTTTTTCGTGACATATTGGGCTTCATGATAGTGGTAAATTTAGGTCGATAATTTCTGAGTTTATTTGTGAAAAAAATGGAAATTTAGCGAAAATTTTGAAAATTTTGCAATTTTCACATTTTGAATTTTTATTCTGTTAAACCAGAGAGTTATGTGACACAAAATAGTTAATAAATAACATTTCCCACATGTCTACTTTACATCACCATAATTATGGAAACAAATTTTTTTTTGCTAGGAAGTTATAAGGGTTAAAATTTGACCAGTGATTTTTCATTTTTACAACAAAATTTACAAAACCATTTTTTTTAGGGACCACCTCACATTTGAAGTCAGTTTGAGGGTTCTATATGGCTGAAAATACCCAAAAGTGACACCATTCTAAAAACTCCACCCCTCAAGGTGCTCAAAACCACATTCAAGAAGTTTATTAACCCTTCAGGTGTTTCACAGCAGCAGAAGCAACATGGAAGGAATAAATTAACATTTAACTTTTTAGTCACAAAAATGATCTTTTCGCAACAATTTTTTTATTTTCCCAAGGGTAAAAGGAGAAACTGGACCACGAACGTTGTTGTCCAATTTGTCCTGAGTACGCTGATACCTCATATGTGGGGGTAAACCACTGTTTGGGCGCACGGCAGGGCTCGGAAGGAAAGGAGCGCCATTTGACTTTTTGAATGAAAAATTGGCTCCAATCTTTAGCGGACACCATGTCGCGTTTGGAGAGCCCCCGTGTGCCTAAACATTGGAGCACCCCCACAAGTGACCCCATTTTGGAAACTAGACCCCCCAAGGAACTTATCTAGAAGCATAGTGAGCACTTTAAAGCCCCAGGTGCTTCACAAATTAATCCGTAAAAATGAAAAAGTACTTTTTTTTCACACAAAATTTATTTTAGCCTCAATTTTTTCATTTTCACATGGGCAACAGGATAAAATGGATCCTAAAATTTGTTGGGCAATTTCTCCTAAGTACGCCGATACCTCATATGTGGGGGTAAACCACTGTTTGGGTGCACGGCAAGGCTCGGAAGGGAAGGCGCGCCATTTGACTTTTTGAATGGAAAATTAGCTCCAATCGTTAGCGGACACCATGTCGCGTTTGGAGAGCCCCTGTGTGCCTAAACATTGGAGCTCCCCTACAAGTGACCCCATTTTGGAAACTAGACCCCCCAAGGAACTTATCTAGAAGCATAGTGAGCACTTTGAACCCTCAGGTGCTTCACAAATTGATCCGTAAAAATGAAAAAGTACTTTTTTTTCACACAAAATTTATTTTAGCCTCAATTTTTTCATTTTCACATGGGCAACAGGATAAAATGGATCCTAAAATTTGTTGGGCAATTTCTCCTGAGTACGCCGATACCTCATATGTGGGGGTAAACCACTGTTTGGGTGCACGGCAAGGCTCGGAAGGGAAGGCGCGCCATTTGACTTTTTGAATGGAAAATTAGCTCCAATCGTTAGCGGACACCATGTCGCGTTTGGAGAGCCCCAGTGTGCCTAAACATTGGAGCTCCCCTACAAGTGACCCCATTTTGGAAACTAGACCCCCCAAGGAACTTATCTAGATGCATAGTGAGCACTTAAAACCCCCAGGTGCTTCACAGAAGTTTATAACGCAGAGCCATGAAAATAAAAAAATATTTTTCTTTCCTCAAAAATGATCTTTTCGCAACAATTTTTTAATTTTCCCAAGGGTAATAGGAGAAATTGGACCACAAATGTTGTTGTCCAGTTTGTCCTGAGTACGATGATACCCCATATGTGGGGGTAAACCACTGTTTGGGCGCGCGGCAGGGCTCGGAAGGGAAGGCACGCCATTTGGCTTTTTGAATGGAAAATTAGCTTCAATCATTAGCGGACACCATGTCGCGTTTGGAGAGCCCCTGTGTGCCTAAACATTGGAGCTCCCGCACAAGTGACCCCATTTTGGAATCTAGACCTCCCAAGGAACTAATCTAGATTCATAGTGAGCACTTTGAACCCCCAAGTGCTTCACAGAAGTTTATAACGCAGAGCCATGAAAATAAAAAATAATTTTTCTTTTCTCAAAAATGATTTTTTAGCCCACAATTTTTTTTTTCCCAAGGGTAACAGGAGAAATTGGACCCCAAAAGTTGTTGTCCAGTTTCTCCTGAGTACGCTGATACCCCATATGTGGGGGTAAGCCACTGTTTTGGCACACGTCGGGGTTTGGAAGGGAAGTAGTGACGTTTTGAAATGCAGACTTTGATGGAATGCTCTGCGGGCGTCACGTTGCGTTTGCAGAGCCCCTGATGTGCCTAAACAGTAGGAACTCCCCACAAGTGACCCCACTTTGGAAACTAGACCCCCAAGGGAACTTATCTAGATGTGTGGTGAGCACTTTGAACCCCCAAGTGCTTCACAGAAGTTTATAACGCAGAGACGTGAAAATAATAAATGTGTTTTCTTTCCTCAAAAATATTTTTTTAGCCCAGAATTTTTTAATTTTCCCAAGGGTAACAGGAGAAATTTGACCACAAAAGTTGTTGTCCAGTTTCTCCTGAGTACGCTGATACCCCATATGTGGGGGTAAACCACTGTTTGGGCACATGCCGGGACTCGGAAGGGAAGTAGTGACGATTTGGAATGCAGACTTTGATGAAATGGTCTGCGGGCATCATGTTACGTTTGCAGAGCCCCTGATGTGCCTAAACAGTAGAAACCCCCCACAAGTGACCCCATTTTGGAAACTAGACCCCCAAGGGAACTTATCTAGATGTGTGGTGAGCACTTTGAACCCCCAAGTGCTTCACAGAAGTTTATAACGCAGAGCCGTGAAAATAATAAATCATTTTTCTGTCCTCAAAAAAGATGTTTTAGCAAGCAATTTTTTATTTTCACAAGGGTAGCAGGAGAAATTGGACCCCAATATTTGTTGCTCAGTTTGTTGTGAGTACGCTGGTACCCCATATGTGGGGGTAAACCACTGTTTGGGCGCACGTTAGGGCTCGGAAGGGAAGTAGTGACATTTGAAATGCAGACTTTGATGGAATGGTCTGCGGGCGTCACGTTGCATTTGCAGAGCCCCTGATGTGCCTAAACAGTAGAAACACCCCATAAGTGACCCGATTTTGGAAACTAGACCCCCAAAGAACTTATCTAGATGTGTGGTGAGCACGTTCAACCCCCAAGTGCTTCACAGAAGTTTACAACGCAGAGCCGTGAAAATAAAAAATCATTTTTCTGTCCTCAAAAAAGATGTTTTAGCAAGCAATTTTTTATTTTCACAAGGGTAGCAGGAGAAATTGGACCCCAATATTTGTTGCCCAGTTTGTTGTGAGTACTCTGGTACCCCATATGTGGGGGTAAACCACTTTTTGGGCGCACGTCAGGGCTTGGAAGGGAAGTAGTGACATTTGAAATGCAGACTTTGATGGAATGGTCTGCAGGTGTCACGTTGCATTTGCAGAGCCCCTGATGTGCCTAAACAGTAGAAACACCCCACAAGTGACCCCATTTTGGAAACTATACCCCCGAAGGAACTTATCTAGATGTGTGGTGAGCACTTTGAACCCCCAAGTGCTTCTCAGAAGTTTATAACGCAGAGCCGTGAAAATAAAAAATAATTGTTCTTTCCTCAAAAATTATGTTTTAGCAAGTAATTTTTTATTTTTGCAAGGGTAATAGGAGAAATTGGACCCCAACAGTTGTTGCCCAGTTTGTCCTGAGTACGCTGGTACCCCATATGTGGGGGTAAACCACTGTTTGGGCGCACGTCGGGGCTTGGAAGGGAGGGAGCACCATTTGACTTTTTGAAAGCAAGATTGGCTGGAATCAATGGTGGTGCCATGTTGCGTTTGGAGACCCCTGATGTGCCCAAACAGTGGAAACCCCTCAATTCTAACTTCAACACTAACCCCAACACACCCCTAACCCTAATCCCAACTGTAGCCCTAACCCTAATCACAACCCTAACCCCAACACACCCGTAACACTAATCCTAACCCTAATCCCAACCCTAACCCTAATCCCAACCCTAACCACAACTGTAACCCCAACACACTCCTAACCCTATCCGTAAGCCTAACCACAAGCCTAATCTTAACCCTATTTCCAACCCTAGCCCTAATTCCAACCCTAACTCTAATTCCAACCCTAACCCTAAGGCTATGTGCCCACGTTGCGGATTCGTGTGAGATTTTTCCGCACGATTTTTGAAAAATCTGCAGGTAAAAGGCACTGCGTTTTACCTGCGGATTTACAGCGGATTTCCAGTGTTTTTTTGTGCGAATTTCACCTGCGGATTCCTATTGAGGAACCGGTGTAAAACGCTGCGGAAACCGCACAAAGAATTGACATGCTGCGGAAAATACAACGCAGCGTTTCCGCACGGAATTTTCCGCACCATGGGCACAGCGGATTTGGTTTTCCATAGGTGTACATGGTACTGTAAACCTGATGGAAAACTGCTACGAATTCGCAGCAGCCAATCCACTGCGGATCCGCGGCCAATCCGCTGCGGATCCGCGGCCAATCCGCTGCGGATCCGCAGCCAAATCCGCACTGTGTGCACATGCCCTAACCCTAACCCTACCCCTAACCCTAACCCTAACCCTACCCCTAACCCTAACCCTTGTTCTAACCCTAGTTCTAACCCTAGTTCTAACCCTAACCCTAGTGGAAAAAGAAAAAAAAAATATTTTCTTTTTTTTATTATTTTGCCTACCTATGGGGGTGATAAAGGGGGGGGGTCAGTTACTATTTTTTTTATTTTGATCACTGTGAGGTTTTATCACAGTGATCAAAATGTACATGGAACGAATCTGCCGGCTGGCACTGCGCATGCGCCCGCCATCTTGGAAGATGGCGGCGCCCAGCGAGGAGACGTACGGACACCGGGAGGATCGGTAAGTATGAAGGGGTGGTGGGGGGGTGGATCGGAGCACAGGGGGGGTGATCGGAGCACAGGGGGGGTGGATCCGAGCAAGGAGGGAGCAGACAGGAGGACGGGGGAGCGGGCAGGCGGACGGAGGGGACCGGACCACATAACGGAGGACTGGGGGGGCGATCGGTGGCGGTGGGGGGGGCAGATCAGGTTTTCCAGCCATGGCCGATGATATTGCAGCATCGGCCATGGCTGGATTGTAATATTTCACCGTTTTTTGGGGTGAAATATTACAAATCGCTCTGATTGGCAGTTTCACTTTCAACAGCCAATCAGAGCGATCGTAGCCACGAGGGGGTGAAGCCACCCCCCCCCTGGGCTGAAGCACCACTCCCCCTGTCCCTGCAGATCGGGTGAAATTGGAGTTAACCCTTTCACCCGATCTGCAGGGACGCGATCATTCCATGACGCATACGCTGCGTCTCAGGTCGGATTGGCACCAACTTTCATGACGCAGCGTATGCGTCAAAGGTCGGGAAGGGGTTAACTGCCATTTCTTATCTACATTTCAAACTAAGGAAATGGCAACTTGAAAATGCTTTGCTATCTTCTTATAGCCTTTTCCTGCTTTGGGTGCCTCCATGATTTTCATTTTCAGAGTGCTAGGCAGCTGCTTAGAAGAACCCATGGCTGCTGTTTTTTGGCACAAGGTTAGAGGAGGCTGGGTTTTTATAAAGCTGGGAAATTGATATCACCTGTCCTTCCATAACAGTGATAGTGAACAAGCCGTAACCCTAACAGGCTAATTAAGGTATGAAACCTTGATCAAAGTTATCTTAGCACACAAATCTCTCAAACTTTTGCATTGGTACATTTTCCTTTTTGTAATTTTTAAAATGAAAAAGATTTAAAAAATATACTGTACATTTCCCCCCCAAATATACAAAGGAAAGGTGTCATCTTTAACTTTAACCCTTTTAGAGATCATTTCATTTTCAACTTGTTTAACTATTCACAATAACAGTAATTTTGACCAGGAATGCCCAAACTTTTACATACCACTGTATATTGTGAATAATTTTGGGGATAAAATCCTACTAATAGATTTCCTTTAAGTCCTATATGAGCCACTGAATATTGTGGCCTGTATTTAAAAGTCTTTTCGTACACTGACATGTTTCTTGTTGAACTTTAATATCTTCTTTGGATACATATAAAAAAAAGAATATAGCAGATATAAAATATAATATAATTTGGTCCTTGATTAGCAAACTCAGGCATCACAATTGGAAAGTACACGGGCTTTTTGACAACATTCTCTGCTATATAGAAGCAGTATGTACATTTTGTTCTTTATCTATACAGTGGGGAATAAAGGTATTTAGTCAGCCACCAATTGTGCAAGTTCTCCCACTTAAAAAGATGAGAGAGGCCTGTAATTTACATCTTAGGTAGACCACAGCTATGAGAGTCAAAATGAGAAAAGAAATCCAGAAAATCACCTTATCTGATTTGGCAAGATTTATTTTGCAAATTATGGTGGAAAATAAGTATTTGGTCACCTAAAAACATGCAAGATTTCTGGCTCTCACAGACCTGTAACTTCTTCTTTAAGAGGCTCCTCTATCCTCCACTCATTACCTGTAGTAATGGCACCTGTTTGAACTTGTTATCAGTATAAAAGACACCTGTCCACAACCACAAACAGTCACACTCCAAACTCCACTATGGTGGAGACCAAAGAGCTGTCGAAGGACACCAGAAACAAAATTGTAGCTCTGCACCAGGCTGGGAAGACTGAACCTGCAATAGGCAAGCAGTTTGGTGTGATGAAATAAACTGTGGGAGCAATGATAAGAAAATGGAAGACATGCAAGGCCACTGATAATCTCCCTCGATCTGGGGCTCCACACAAGATCTCACCCCATGGGGTCAAAATGATCACAAGAATGGTGAGCAAAAATCCCAGAACCACACAGGGGGACCTAATGAATGACCTGCATAGAGCTGGGATCACCATAACAAAGGCTACCATCACTAACACACCAAGCTGCCAGGGACTCAGATCCTGCAGTGCCAGATGTGTCCACCTGCTTAAGCCAGTACATGTCTGGTCCCGTCTGACGTTTGCTAGCAAGCATTTGGATTATCCAGAAAAGTATCGGGAGAATGTCATATGGTCTGATGAAACCAAAGTAGAACTCTTTGGTAGAAACTAAATTCGTCGTGTTTAGAGGAGACAGAATGCTGGTTTGCATCAAAAGAACACCATACCTACTGTGAAGCATGGGGGTGGCAACATCATGCTTTGGGGCTGTTTCTTTGCAAAGAGACCAGGACGATTGATCCCTGTGCATGAAAGAATGAATGGGGTCATGTATCGTGAGATTTTGAGTGCAAACCTCCTTCCATCAGCAAGGGCATTGAAGATGAAACGTGGATGGGTCTTTCAGAATGGTAATGATCCTAAGCACACTACCAGGTTAATGAAGGAGTGGCTTTGTAAGAAGCATATGAAGGTCCTGGAGCGACCTAGCCAGTCTCCAGATCTCAACCCCATATAAAATCTTTGGCGGGAGTTGAAAGTCTGTGTTTCCCAGCGACAGGCCCAAAATATCACTGCTCTAGAGAAGATCTGCATGGAGGAATGGGCCAACATACCATCAACAGTGTGTGCCAACCTTGTGAAGACTTACAAAAAAATTTTGACCTGTCATTGCCAAAAAAGGATATATAAAAAAATATTGAGATAAACTTTTGTTAATTACCAAATACTTATTTTCCTCCATAATTTGCAAAATAAATCTTGCCAAATTAGACAAGGTGATTTTCTGGATTTGTTTTCTCATTTTAACTCTCATAGTTGTGGTCTATCTATGATGTCAATTACAGGCCTCTTTTATCTTTTTAAGTGGGAGAACTTGCACAATTGGTCGCTGACTAAATACTTTTTTTCCCACTGTATGTACTGTATACAGTTGTACTCAATAGTTTATATACCCGGCAGAATTTTTGCTTCCTTGGCCTTTTCTCAGAGAATATGAATGAAAACACCAAAACTTTTTCTCCATTCGTGGCTAGTGGTTGGGTGAAGCCATTTATTATTAAATTACAGTGTTTTCTCTTTTTAAATCATAATGACAACCCAAAACATCCAAATGACCCTGATCAAAAGTTCACAAACCCTGCTGATTTTGGCCTGATAAGATACACAGAATCTGACGCAAATGGGTTTGAATGGCTACTAAAGGTAACATCCTCACCCCTGACCTGTGACAAATGCCAGGAAAATTGTTCAAGATGCAAAGAAATACCCACAAATAACATCAGCTGAAATACTGGACTCACTGGTGACTAGCGATGTGGCTGTTTCAAGATGCACAATAAGGAGGAACCTGAAGAAAAATGGGCTGCATGGTATGGTCGAGTCGCCAGAAGAAAGCCATTACTGCGCAAATGCCACAAAGTATCTCACCTACAAAACGCAAAACAGCACAGAGAAAAGCCTCAAAACTTTTGGAACAAGGTAATTTGGAGTGATGAGACCAAAGTTGAACTTTTTGTCCACACCCATAAACGTTACATTTGTAGAGAGGTCAACAAGGGCTATGATGAAAGGAACACCATTCCTACTGTAAAGCACGGAGGTGGATTGTTGATGTTTTGGGGATGTGTGAGCTACAAAGGCACAGGAAATTTGGTCAAAGTTGAAGGAAAGATGAATGCAGCACGTTATCAGCAAATTCTGGAGGCAAATTTTCAATCATCAGCCCGAAAGCTGCGGATTGGGCATACGTGGATGTTCCAACATGACAACGTTCCAAAACACAAGGCCAAGTCGACCAGTCATTGGCTACAGCAGAACAAAGTGAAGGTTCTGGAGTGGCCACTCTGGGGTGATCTCAAGCACGCAGTTCATGCTAGACAGCCCAGGAATTTAAAGGAACTGGAGGGTTTTGCCAAGAAGAGTGGGCAGCTTTACCATCTGAGAAAATAAGGAACCTCATACACAACTACCACAAAAGACTTCAAGCTGTCATTGATGTTAGAGGGGGCAATACACAGTATTAAGAAATGGGGTATGTGAACTTTTGATCAGGGTCCTTTGGCTTTCTTCCGGCGACTCGACCATGCAGCCTCTTTTTCTTCAAGTGCCTCCTTATTGTGCATCTTGAAACAGCCACACTGCTAGATTTTAAAGAGTCCAGTATTTCAGCTGATGTTATTTGTGAGTTTTTCTTTGCATCCCGAACAATTTTCCTGGCATTTGTCACAGGTGAGGATGATACCTTTAGTAGCCATTCAAACCCATTTGTGTCAACTTCAGTGCATGTTATCAGGCCAAAATCTCCAGGATATGTGAACTTTTGATCAGGGTCATTTGGATGTTTTGGGTTGTCATTATGATTTAAAAAGAGAAAAAACAGTGGTGTGACAATAAATGGCTTCACCCAACCACTAACCATGAGTGGAGAAAAAGTTTTGGTGTTACCATTCATATTCTCTGAAAAAAGGCCAAGAAAGCAAAAATTCTGTCGGAGTATGTAAACTTTTGAGCACAACTGTATCTAGCAGGGATGGTGTGAACAGATATTTTGGGTTCAGTTCAGTGGCCACATTAGTAATCTGTGGCTGTCACACAGAAGCTTTGCGAACCAAAATTACCTAACGTCATCCCGGTTGCCATTTTGATTAGTCAGATAATCAGAAGAAGAGCCGTGGATGGCGTAAGGTAGTAGGCGGTTCTCCGGGCTCTCATCCAAAGGTCACATAATACTGACCTGGTCAAAGGAAAAAGTCCAGTGAATTGATTCGCACTCTCTATTTAGTACCTAAGAAGGTGCGTGACTAAGGCATTCTTCAGTGAGTATATCGTATGTCAAGAAGTGTAATAATACGTACTTGTATAGGATCCTGTGTAAGTTTCATAGGTCCAAGCCACAGTTCTGATGAGGCTACCTGCTAACAAAAAAGAAAACCATTTATTCTAGTGTGTAATGACATGAAGTACATGGACTCTATGAAAGTGCACCTAAGTCGGGGCCTTTTTTGCTTAAATAAGTGCATATGCCTATCATCCTGCAACCTTCCCCTTTAATGATCTTCCTTACCTGACCTATCTATCGCAATCAATGACATCATGCTTTCCCCCATACCGGAAGTCCGCTGCCTCGGAGTAACCTTCGACTCTGCCCTGTCCTTCAAACCGCACATCCAAGCTCTTTCCACCTCCTGTCGCCTCCAGCTCAAAAATATCTCCAGAATCCATCCTTTCCTCAACCTTCAATCTACTAAAATGCTTGTGCATGCCCTCATCATCTCCCGCCTTGACTACTGCAACATCCTTTTCTGCGGCCTCCCTGCTAACACCCTTGCACCTCTCCAGTCCATCCTTAACTCTGCTGCCCGACTAATCCATCTCTCTCCTCGCTACTTCTTCGCTTCCCCCCTCTGCAAATCTCTTCACTGGCTCCCATTCCCTCAGCGTATCCAGTTCAAATTACTAAGGCTATGTTCACACGATGCGGTTTTTGCTGCGGATCCGCAGCGGATTTGCAGCTGCGGATCCGCAGCAGTTTTCCATGCAGGGTACAGTACAATGTTACCCTATGGAAAACAAAATCCGCTGTGCCGACGATCCTTTTTTTCGCAGGCAAATCCGCGCGGATTTGCCTGCAGAAAAAAAGAAGTACCATGTCAATTCTTTCTGCAGATTCCGCTGCGGGTTTCCAACAGCACCAATAGGAAACTGCAGTTGGAAACCCGCAGTGGAATCCGCAGTAGAAAAAGGACACAAATCCGCGGTGAAAAGCACCGCGGGTTATCACTGCGGATTTTCCCAAAAAAGGACCTGAAAAATCCGCAGTGAAAAAAGGATCGTGTGAACAAGCCCTAATACTGACCTACAAAGCCATCCATAACCTGTCTCCTCCATATATCTCTGAACTAATCTCCCGATATCTTCCCTCACGTAATCTCCGGTCCTCCCAAGACCTCCTTCTCTCCTCCACACTTATTCGCTCCTCATCCAATCGCCTCCAAGACTTCTCCCGAATATCCCCCATCCTCTGGAACTCTCTGCCCCAACACGTCTGACTATCAACCACATTCAGATCCTTCAGACGGAACCTGAAAACTCATCTCTTCAGGAAAGCCTACAGCCTGCACTGACCCCGCTGCCTCCTCACCACTACCGGAGCCACCGCCTCACCAACACCGGAGCTCCTGCAACCCTCAACCTACTGTCTCCTTCCCCATCCTGCAGAATGTAAGCCCGCAAGGGCAGGGTCCTCGCCCCTCTGTATCAGTCTATCATTGTTAGTTTGCTTACTGTAAGTGATATCTGTAACTTGTATGTAACCCCTTCTCATGTACAGCACCATGGAATCAATGGTGCTATATAATAAATAATAATAATAATAATAATAATAATAATAATAATAATAATAATATGAACATATAAAACTTTCAAATTAACTGTATTAGGGGAAAGTGGCATCTTACTTACCTGCAAGTCAGCATGGCACAGGACTTTTCCAGTAGGCATACTAAGGTTCAGATATATCATTTGCACCTTTTTTTGTCTTTGCACCTTTTTTTCTGCAGTACAAATGGCTCTACTAGTGACTGTTATTGCTGTGTCTTATTCATTTTTTACATTTTTAAAATGACCTTTACTTGGTTTCACCTTTCTTTGCCAAGTGGGTGTGCAGAAAAAGAGTAAAGGTACCTTCACACTAAACGACTTTGCAACGAGAACGACAACGATCCGTGACGTTGCAGCATCCTGGATAGCGATATCGTTGTGTTTGACACGCAGCAGTGATCTGGATCCCGCTGTGATATCTCTGGTCGTTGCTGAAAGTCCAGAACTTTATTTGGTCTTCAGATCAGTGTGGATCGTCGTGTTGGACAGCAAAAGCAACGATGCCAGCGATGTTTTACAATGGTAACCAGGGTAAACATCGGGTTACTAAGCGCAGGGCCACGCTTAGTAACCCGATATTTACCCTGGTTACCATTGTAAAAGTAAAAAAAAAACCACTACATACTCACCCTCTGATGTCTGTCACGTCCCCCGGCGTCCGCGCTGCTGCTCAGAGCTTCCTGCACTAAATGTGTCACTGCCGGCCGTAAAGCAAAGCACAGCGGTGACGTCACCGCTGTGCTTAGGGCCGGCGCTTACACAGTGCAGGGAAGCTGAAGGCGAGGGACGCGACAGACATGGCAATGTAAGTATGTAGTGTTTTTTTTTTTTTACATTTGCACTGGTAACCAGGGTAAACATCGGGTTACTAAGCGCGGCCCTGCGCTTAGTATCCCGATGTTTACCCTGGTTACCCGGGGACTTCGGCATCGTTGGTCGCTGGAGAGCTGTCTGTGTGACAGCTCTCCAGCGACCACACTGCGACGCTGCAGCGATCGGCATTGTTGTCGATATCGCTGCAGCGTCGCTTAATGTGACGGTACCTTAAGACAAAAAAATAAGGTCTTTGATTTTGTGCAAAATTCATCCACTCATGTATGGCATTTTGAAGAATTTGGCACAAAATATGACCAAAAAATGAAGAAGCAAGCATAATTGTTCAGAAACTTCCGGACTCATCAAAAAACATCCAAAGTAAAACAGTATATACTAGTTAGGAAGGCAGGGAGAGAAATGGAAAATTAGTACTACACTATCTCCCTCGGTGTCTGTGTGATACGCTGAGAGAGGGAACTTCAAAGATGTACTTGATAGGTAATATAATTTGTGGGGACAGTGATGATGTCTGTAAAGCGCTGAGGAATATGTTGGTGCTATATAAGTAAGCATAATACATAAGTAATTGATCACGTTACCGTCTCCCTGATGGCCTATGCAAGGGGGTTGAGGGGGACCTTAGCCACCTTTTAAAAGTTAGGCTGTTATTATTATATTTGTCATATTGGGCCAATGACTTTGGATTGTTCTTTTGCACTGTATTGGGAGAAAGCTGGCATCAAACCATTTGAAAAGACACAAACTTTTTGCACAATGTGAAGTTGCACAAAAATGTTGCAATTTTGGTGTTTTCATGCCAATTTTATAGCAGCTGCGGCAAAATGAGCGGCACTGAGGAAGACCCAGGGCAGGACAGGGGCATGAATATGTAAGCTTGTCAAATTTGTAGTATATTTTACACACAAAACTTGCCTGGATCTTGAAGGGTATGTGATTTTTTGTTACCAAAAATACTATTTAGTTTTGTAATTGCATAAATGATAGCAAGATTAAAAAAGTATGTCCCCTCCAAAACATATATAAAATACATAAAGAAATATACAGCAAACATGGAGGCATATTGTTCACCTAATCCCAAAGTTCTCTAGAGTAAATTACAGATTTTCCATCAGTGTGTCAGTCATATGTGAAACCTTATGGTCTGAAGTCAAACAAATTTTTATTCTACATCCCTATCTATTTAGTGTTATAATCTAAGTTATTTTCTAATATACAGTACTTGTGCTAAAAAAATTCCCTAACTACACTACTTTATCTAACTGTTATTCTATTTTTTTCCTATTTCCTGTGTGATGGTGCTTTGTTTGAGTATCCCAGTGCGATCCCCCTGCTACCTCCCTGAAACGAAGCAGCATCAGTGACACGCATTTCGGGGGCTGTCCTCATCCCTGCTTTGTCCTTTCCTGCACAGCGATAGCATACCCTCTGTTGTGGGCTCAGATCAGTAATAATCAGCTGGAAACAGAGCAGTGTCAGAATACTCAGTGTGCAGGAGACCAGTGATGACACTAGTGGGGGCGGCTCTAGTCTCCTGCACAGCGGGTATTCTAACACCACTCTGCTGCCGGCTAATTATTACTGATCTGAACCGACAACAGAGCAGATGTTGTCACTGTGCAGATTGGATAGTGCACAGTTTGCAGGGAGGTGGGACACAAGCACAGCCCCTGAAGCAAGCATCACTGATGATGCTTCATTTTAGGGATGGGGACAGGGGCCATGACAGTGACTGCAGCCTCTGCTCTGTTCTCTAATGACACTTCGCTTAAGTATCCCAGTATGCACTGGGATAGTCAAACGAAGTGTCATCACACAGGAAATAGGGAAAAAAATAGGATAATATTGAGTGTAGTTAGTGAACAGTATGGATTTTTTAATA
Organism: Ranitomeya variabilis; assembly: GCF_051348905.1. Lineage (NCBI taxonomy): Eukaryota > Metazoa > Chordata > Amphibia > Anura > Dendrobatidae > Ranitomeya > Ranitomeya variabilis. The sequence continues at coordinate 104,648,376 of NC_135232.1, forward strand.
CAGGTATATTAGATAATAACTTAAATTATGACACTTAATAGATAGGGATTTAGAATTAAATTTTTAAGTTCCCCCTTCAAGTACCCACCACTGATTTCTCTAAAACAACCAATCATGTGTTTTCTTTTAGAGCTAGCCTGTACACAGATGGTGGAAAGATTTCCAATCTTGAGATGGCTAAATAACGGATGTATTCCGGCACTGTGCACTCAATCTCTTGAACACTAGAGTGGTTTAAAAGTTCAACTGGATTGAAGTAGGTCCTCTGAGGGTTTGTGACATTGAAAAACTGAAATTGCAGGTGGGTTTACTGCCCTCATTAGGAGGTTTCCCATAGTCTTGATGGGAGAAGCGATGAAACAAGTGCTTTGACTAACACAAACTTTACCTACCCACAATCCTTTGGCCTATAAGGGTAGGGAGTAGCTTGGGGCTGTCGTTTAATTGAAGTGATCCTTCATATGCTAAAACGATATGGGACAGCAAAATGAAATGAACTTCATAAAAAAAACATCTTTGGTTCTTGGATAGCAGAGTCTACTCAACCAGTATTCTGTTCAAGGGTTTGGAATACCACAGGATCGGCAAGCACAATGGAAAAGGAAACACAATAATAAAACTGTACGTGGTCACACAACCCTTGAGTAACAGTTCAACAGTTCAACTTTTTCATGCACTGCATCGAAAGACGCTTGCGCTTTGTTTCAGGACCATAAAAACTCATTTTAAGTGTTTGCATTAATTAACCTATAAAAGAATAAAATGTATTCAGACTGGGTTAATGTTATGGTGGGAACGGTCTTGTATTCATTGGGTAGACGAAAACTCTTATAGGAGATCATCATGAATAAGTAGATATGGTTTACAGTCCTGACTATTACATAATTACAGTCCATGAGTGCTGATGACAGGGATCGTAGCCGGAGAGATTGTCTTACATGTTAGGCTCAAGTAACAAATATGTCATTACTAATAATGGAGTCAGGTCAGTCAAGATTTTGTTATGGTGTCCATAGAGCTGTGCATGTTGTGCTATTCAAATTCATCACTGGTCACTGGGATGAGGAAAAATACAAATAACGAAGACTGATAATGATAAAGCCATCTCACTAGAAGTGGAAGCACAGAGACCAGAGTGGGAAGCTGGGCAGAGGTGGCACAGTAATCGTGGGGAACATATTGGCCCAAATTCAGCAATGTCAGTCACATGCACCAGCCAGGAGTGCGTCATTCATCCCGCCCATCAGTGCCCCTGTCTGCTGATCACTCCTGTGCCTGTCACCCTGCGACCATGGTTGGCGTTCATAGGAGCTTGTGATTTCTGCTATAGATAGCAGAGATAAAGCATTACTAAGTATAGCACAGGCAATCGGATTATCACAGCTTCAAGTCTCCTAGGTGGACTATTAAAGTAAAAAAGTTTAAAAATATAAAAAAAAACACAAAAGTTCAAATTACCCTCCTTTTACCCCATTGAAAATAAAACAATAAAAAAGATACATACATTTGATTTTGCTTCATTCAGAAATGTCCGATCTATCAAAATATAAAATATATTAATCCGATCGGTAAACGAAGTAACGAGAAAAAAAATCAAAAAGCCAGAATTACGTTTTTTGGGCCTCGGCAACATTGCAATAAAATATAATGAGAGGCAATCACAACATTGTATCTACCCCAAAATTATATCAGTAAAAAAGGCAGCCCAGGCACAAAAATGAGCCTCCATCCAGCCCCAGATCCCGAAAAATGAAAACGTTATGGGTTTCGGAATGTAAGGATCCTTAAGAAAAAAAATCACAAATATATGTGTATACTGAGTTTTTTGAGTATTTGTTTTAATCAGAAATGCTCCAAATCCTCCTCAAAATCACAAAACTCCAGAAAAAAAAAAATTCTATTCCCAACTGAAGTTGAATGTCTACACTATGGTATGCGGGGGCCAATGCTTTATGACTATGATCCCTCCTCCTATGTTAATAAATGCATGCATGCATACAAGATTAAGCAATCTGTTTATGGTAATGGCCCCCATAGACATTACAGAAAAGTTATCTGAACAAACCAATTTCAGTGGGACTGGACAACTACTTTGTGAGTATGGTGGCCTTCCAACTCTTCTCCCTGTTTCTCCCTGTGGTTGATCTTGGGGAAAATAATCAGACATGTTGTGTTCCATACTAAATACTTGTGTTTTCCTTGGTAGTGTCTGGCAATTGCATTCACTCCATTCAGATCACATGGGATCAGGAGTGTGGAATAGGAGTTTGGTCAACAGATATTGAAAGTGTATAGACATCCTAAAGGGAATCAGTCAGGTCCTTTCTGCCCCCTGATGACCTTGTAGATGCTTATCCATGCATTCCAATAATATACAGTATCTATTGCGCTTTGAAACTGCAGAAGAACCCAACTAGTCAGAAGAGGTGTTTACAGCTACTGAACTCAGATTAGTGTCGGTGTGTAATCCCACCGCTGAGATGTGAATGAATGTGTTAGGAGTTGAGTTCCCACCACTGCACAGGGGGAATCTCAAGCCATGTCTGCTGCGGTCTCCCATTCTGCATCAGCCGCAGTGGAGCCTGCTCAGCGGAGACATTGGTCCCAGCATCTCACTGAATCTGGTACTGTGCAAAGGGTTACTGCTGCCTCTCCAGGCTCCGCTATTGTACCCTGCACTGGTCTGCGGCGAGCAGGCTTTTCTGGGACTAAGTCCTGCTTAGCACACACTGAGCATGCCCAGGGTAAGATCTCTCAATGCAGATCAAGGGTCACATGCTCAGGTACTGCAGCAACTTCCATTGGTCCTCCAGGAAGGTCATGCACCTGATCAAGTTCTGTGGAAGTCTTCCATTAGTCCTTCTTGGAAGGTCCTGAAGTTGCTGCAGCTATATAAAGTTCTCATGACCATGGCCATGCGCTAGTGTCAATTTATGTATGAGCTCAGCGCCAGTGTGGTCGTGTGTGTGTGTGTGTGTGTGTGTATTCAGGGACCCGGCTGAAATAAGCCCCTAGAATGCTGGCACCTCCGGCGAGGAGTTTCATGTGAGTGGATTCAGGGCTGGCGTATAGCCATCAGAATTCCGGCACCACCGGAGAGGAGCTGCGTGTTTGCATTTGACTGCATGACCACCATCTGCTCAACTAAGTAGCTGTGTTCCCCTGTGAAGCTAACAGGGTACAACATTCTCTTTACTAACAGACTCTGTGAAGTAACAGAGATCGTTTATACTACTATATTGTACCGCCATATCTAGCAGCAGGTTCTTTCCTGCACAGTGGATCCCGGGTTGCGAATGCACCAACTACTACAAATAAATATATATTCGGTGCGTTCCGCCAACCCTAACAGACTGTTTCCATACCTGCTGGCATCTTCACAGTTTGTGCTTCTCCCACCAGAGCAGAGCTTCGCAAGGAAAAGAGAGGTGCTGGTAGAAATGCAAACTGTGAAGACCTGTGTAGTGCAGGGACTGTCAATCACGTCAATCAGGGGTGACAGCAGCTACTGATCCCAGACAAGTGTCATGGAGTAAATGCCTCATCAGACAAGTACTGGTTCATTATAGCGGGGTGTTATATGTAAAAAAAATTTTCTTCAATATATGCATGTCCAAAACACAAGAAACGTAGAAACATATTGTTGGAGTGCATGAATAAACATCTAAAGGTTCATGGGGGCGGAAGGGGGCAGTATAAGAGCATCAGGGGACCTAACAGGTTCCCTTTAAAACCTTGCAATGTGTACAAATAAACACAAGCTAGTGATATGTCTATTTTGGTCTGATAAGAATAACCTAAAGATTTCCATACCAATGATAAAAGCTGCACAGCCCAGTAGGTGGGTGATCACACAAGACAAATTTCCTCTGCTTTGTGCAAAACATAACAGTAATGCGTTTTGGATACTATTCCATGAAAGGTGACGTAGGACCCTCATTATCTAATGGATGACAAGTCCTAAGCTATCTACAATATATTTCATTGCTTTCTCTTGTATCCGAATACTGACCGTGGTAGTAGTGATAGCAGCTGACTGCAATCATTATAATGGTTTGGATCTATATCTCTGTTTTGTGCCATGTAAGGCTGGTTTCACACTTGCGTTTTTGTCCGCTACGTTTTAGCGCTAAAAAACGCATGCGTTTTTTTTCTATACTTAACATTAAAAACGCATGCGTTTTTTCGCGGCAAAAAATGTATTGCTGTCTATGTAAACGCATGCGTTTTTAAGCACATGCGTTTGCATGCGTTTTTAAACGCATGCGTTTCTATAGAAAAACACAAGAAAACACAAGAAAAAACAAGAAAACCCTAACCCTTGGGTTACTAGGGATCCTAACCCTAACCCTAAGGTTAGGATCCCTAGTAACCCTAGGGATCCTAACCCTTAGGGTTAAGGTTAGGATCCCTAGGGTTACGGTTAGGGTTACGATCCCTAGTAACCCTAGGGATCCTAACCCTAACCCTAGGGATCCTAACCCTAACCCTTAGGGTTAGGGTTAGGATCCTAACCCTTAGGGTTAGGATCCCTACAGTTAGGGTTAGGATCCCTAGGGTTAGGGTTAGGATCCCTAGGGTTAGGGTTAGGGTTAGGATCCCTAGGGTTAGGGTTAGGATCCCTAGAGTTAGGGTTAGGGTTAGGATCCCTAGGGTTAGGGTTAGGATCCCTAGGGTTACTAGGGATCCTAACCCTAACCCTAGCTATTTCTGTTTATAGTGGGTTTTCTAGTTGATTTTGATGATTGGCAGCTGTCACACACTTCTCAGCATGCGTTTCAAAAACGCAAACGCAGGAAAAAACGCATGTAAACGCGGCAAAACTAGTCATTTTTTTACTGCATGCAAAAACACATGCGTCTAAAAAACGCAGCGTTTGCACGCGTTTACATGCGTTTTTTCACCACATGCGTTTTTTTAAAAAACGCTGCAGATCAAAACGCAAGTGTGAAACCAGCCTAAGTGAGAATTTTGACTAAATTTCAACATAACAGGTTCCATTTGTGCCAGATGCTTGCTTTCTGTAATTTGCAAGCATCATGTTTTAGAGAAAAAATTATCTTCAGAGGATGAATTTGTGGGAAAACCTGGTAATTTTTTTTTTATTATTATTTATTTAATTATTTAATTAAATCTCAGAAAATTATGGGCTTAACAGTCTAGTGGGTGGTTTTTCTCAGTGATTGGCAGCCATCTCTATATGTACATTCATTCATCAAAGGTTGATTTTACACTGACTAAGATTGGACTCCTACTGTACATTACTATTTATATTGAATCTTTTCCCACAAATTTATTGCCTTTAAAAAGTATTCATACCCTAAAGGTTTCCATATTTTTTCACATTGCACCCACAAACTTAAATACATTTTGTTGGGATATGTGATATATCAACACAATTGATTGATTGAAAATTCTGACATGCATTCGTATTCAGCCCCCGTGTAATCTGATACAACTAAATAAAATCACAGAATTAATAAATTGAGTCCACCTGTGCTTCAATTTATTCTCAGTATAACTACAGCCGTTCTGTGAAGGCCTCAGAGGTTTGCTTGGGAACATTAGGGATCAAACAGCATCATGAAAACCAAAGAATACACACACCCGACAGGTCAGGGATAAAGCTGTGGAAAAGATTCCACTCCCCCGAGAAACAATAGCCCAAGCTCTGAACGTTTCACTGAGCACTCCTCAATCCATCATTCAAAAATGGAATGACTATGGCACAACTACAAACCTACAAAGCCATGGCCGTCCACCTAAAATGACATCCCAAACAAGGAGAGCACTAGTTAAAGAAGCAGCCAAGAGGCCCATGGTTAATTTGGAGGTACTGTAGATTTCCACAGCTCATTTGGGAGAATCTGTCTATAGGACAACTATTAGTCATATGCTCCACAAATCTGGTCTTTTAGGGAAGAATGGCAAGATCAAAGACATTTTTGAAAGCAAGGCATAATAATACCCATTTGCAGCTTGCAAAATGCCATATGGGGGAAACAGCTAGTATGTGGAAGAAGGCGATATGGTCTGATGAGAATAAGTAGAACTATTTGGGCTAAATGCAAGATGCTATATGTGGCGTAAAACTAACACTGAAAATCATCCTGAAAATATCATCCCCACCGTTAAATATGGTGGTGGGAGCATTATGCTGTGGGGAAGCTTTTCTTCAGTTGGGACAGACAAGCTGGTCAGAGTTGATGGGAAGATTCCTGGAACTAAATACATAGAAATCCTGGAGGAAAACCTGTTAGAGGCTGCAAAAGACTTGAGACTGGGGCGTAGTTTCACTTTCCTGACAGACAACATTTTGACAGAGGTTAGATCACAAATTCCTGTGTTTGAATGGCCCACTCAGAGTGCAGACCTAAATCCCATTGGGAATATGTGGCATGACTTGAAAATTGCTGTTTACAGATGCCTCCATCTCAATCCAAGCTGGAGCGAGTGTACAAAGAAGAATGGTCAAAAATGTCAGTCTCTAGATGTGCAAAGCTGGTAGAGAGTGACATAGCCCAAAAGACTTGCAGCTGTAAATGCAGCAAAAGGTGATCCTACAAAGTACTGATTGATGGGGATGAATACAAATGCATATCACAATTTTCTTGTTTCTATTTTTAAAATATTTAGTAAACCATGTATCACTTCCTTTACACTTCACAAATACTTGCTACTTAGTGTTGGTATCACATAAAATCTCTATAAAATACACTTATGTCTGTCGGTGTAATGTGAAAAAAATGTGTAAATATCAGGGGCATGAACACTTTTTCATTGCAAAGTATATATGTATATATTTATGCAGTCATGGCAGGAAGCGTTGGCACTCTTTAAATTCTTCCAGAAAATGAAGTATTTCTCCCAGAAAATTATTGCAATTACACATGCTTTATTATACACACGTTTATTTCCTTTGTATTGTATTGGAGCAACACAAAAAACACATGAAAAAAAAGCAAATTGGACATAATTTGACAAAACACCCCAAAAAGGGGACAGCAAAATTCACCCCCCACTGTCATGATTCTCAATGGCGAGAGAACATAGCCCAGCATATATAAGAACTAGCTCTTGGAAGATGGAATCTAAACTGACCATGAACTAAACCTGCCGCACAATTAACAGTGGCCGGGTAGCGTGCCTACGTTTTATCCCTAGACGCCCAGCGCCAGCCGGAGGACTAACTAATCCTAGCAGAGGAAAATACAGTCCTGGCTCACCTCTAGAGAAATTTCCCCAAAAGGCAGACAGAGTCCCCCACATATATTGGCGGTGATTTTAGATGAAATGACAAACGTAGTATGATAATAGGTATAGCAAAATCGAGGTCCGCTTACTAGATAGCAGGAAGACAGAAAGGGCACTTTCATGGTCAGCTGAAAACCCTATCAAAACACCATCCAGAAATTACTTTAAGACTCTAGTATTAACTCATAACACCAGAGTGGCAATTTCAGATCACAAGAGCTTTCCAGACACAGTAACGAAACAGCAGCTGTGAACTGGAACAAAATGCAAAAACAAACAAGGACGAAAGTCCAACTTAGCTGGGAGTTGTCTAGTAGCAGGAACATGCAAAGAAAGGCTTCTGATTACATTGTTGACCGGCATGAAACTGACAGAGGAGCAAGGTTATATAGAGACTCCCACATCCTGATGGGAACAGGTGAACAGAGAGGATGATGCACACAAGTTCAATTCCACCAGTGGCCACCGGGGGAGCCCAGAATCCAATTTCACAACAGTACCCCCCCCTCAAGGAGGGGGCACCGAACCCTCACCAGAACCACCAGGGCGATCAGGATGAGCCCTATGAAAGGCACGGACAAGATCGGAGGCATGAACATCAGAGGCAGTCACCCAAGAATTATCCTCCTGACCGTATCCCTTCCATTTGACCAGATACTGGAGTTTCCGTCTGGAAACACGGGAGTCTAAGATCTTTTCCACAACGTACTCCAACTCACCCTCAACCAACACCGGAGCAGGAGGCTCAACGGAAGGCACAACCGGTACCTCATACCTGCGCAATAATGACCGATGAAAAACATTATGAATAGAAAAAGATGCAGGGAGGTCCAAACGGAAGGACACAGGGTTAAGAATCTCCAATATCTTGTACGGGCCGATGAACCGAGGCTTAAACTTAGGAGAAGAAACCCTCATAGGGACAAAACGAGAAGACAACCACACCAAGTCCCCAACACAAAGCCGAGGACCAACACGACGACGGCGGTTGGCAAAAAGCTGAGTCTTCTCCTGGGACAACTTCAAATTGTCCACTACCTGCCCCCAAATCTGATGCAACCTCTCCACCACAGCATCCACTCCAGGACAATCCGAAGATTCCACCTGACCGGAGGAAAATCGAGGATGAAACCCCGAATTACAGAAAAACGGGGACACCAAGGTGGCAGAGCTGGCCCGATTATTGAGGGCGAACTCCGCCAATGGCAAAAAAGCAACCCAATCATCCTGATCCGCAGACACAAAACACCTCAAATATGTCTCCAAGGTCTGATTAGTCCGCTCGGTCTGGCCATTAGTCTGAGGATGGAAAGCAGACGAAAAAGACAAATCTATGCCCATCCTAGCACAGAATGCCCGCCAAAATCTAGACACGAATTGGGTCCCTCTGTCAGAAACGATATTCTCCGGAATACCATGCAAACGAACAACATTTTGAAAAAACAGAGGAACCAACTCGGAAGAAGAAGGCAACTTAGGCAAGGGAACCAAATGGACCATCTTAAAGAAACGGTCACACACCACCCAGATGACAGACATCTTCTGAGAAACAGGCAGATCCGAAATAAAATCCATCGAGATGTGCGTCCAAGGCCTCTTCGGAATAGGCAAGGGCAACAACAATCCACTAGCCCGAGAACAACAAGGCTTGGCCCGAGCACAAACGTCACAAGACTGCACAAAGCCTCGCACATCTCGTGACAGGGAAGGCCACCAGAAGGACCTTGCCACCAAATCCCTGGTACCAAAGATTCCAGGATGACCTGCCAACGCAGAAGAATGAACCTCAGAGATGACTCTACTGGTCCAATCATCAGGAACAAACAGTCTACCAGGTGGGCAACGATCCGGTCTATCCGCCTGAAACTCCTGCAAGGCCCGCCGCAGGTCTGGAGAAACGGCAGACAATATCACTCCATCCTTAAGGATACCTGTGGGCTCAGAATTACCAGGGGAGTCAGGCTCAAAACTCCTAGAAAGGGCATCCGCCTTAACATTCTTAGAACCCGGTAGGTATGACACCACAAAATTAAACCGAGAGAAAAACAACGACCAGCGCGCCTGTCTAGGATTCAGGCGCCTGGCAGACTCAAGGTAAATTAAATTTTTGTGGTCAGTCAATACCACCACCTGATGTCTGGCCCCCTCAAGCCAGTGACGCCACTCCTCAAAAGCCCACTTCATGGCCAAAAGCTCCCGATTCCCAATATCATAATTCCGCTCGGCGGGCGAAAATTTACGGGAAAAAAAAGCACAAGGTCTCATCACGGGGCAGTCGGAACTTCTCTGCGACAACACCGCCCCAGCTCCGATTTCAGAAGCGTCGACCTCAACCTGAAAAGGAAGAGCAACATCAGGCTGACGCAACACAGGGGCGGAAGAAAAGCGGCGCTTAAGCTCCCGAAAGGCCTCCACAGCATCAGGGGACCAATCAGCAACATCAGCACCCTTCTTAGTCAAATCACTCAATGGTTTAACAACATCAGAAAAACCAGCAATAAATCGACGATAAAAGTTAGCAAAGCCCAAAAATTTCTGAAGACTCTTAAGAGAAGAGGGTTGCGTCCAATCACAAATAGCCTGAACCTTGACAGGATCCATCTCGATGGAAGAGGGGGAAAAAATGTATCCCAAGAAGGAAATCTTTTGAACCCCAAAAACGCACTTAGAACCCTTCACACACAAGGAATTAGACCGCAAAACCTGAAAAACCCTCCTGACCTGCTGGACATGAGAGTCCCAGTCATCCGAAAAAATCAGAATATCATCCAGATACACAATCATAAATTTATCCAAATAATCGCGGAAAATGTCATGCATAAAGGACTGGAAGACTGAAGGGGCATTTGAAAGACCAAAAGGCATCACCAAATACTCAAAGTGGCCCTCGGGCGTATTAAATGCGGTTTTCCACTCATCCCCCTGCTTGATTCGCACCAAATTATACGCCCCACGGAGATCAATCTTAGAGAACCACTTGGCCCCCTTTATACGAGCAAACAAATCAGTCAGCAGTGGTAACGGATATTGATATTTAACCGTGATTTTATTCAAAAGCCGATAATCAATACACGGCCTCAAAGAGCCATCTTTCTTAGACACAAAGAAAAAACCGGCTCCTAAGGGAGATGACGAAGGACGAATATGTCCCTTTTCCAAGGACTCCTTTATATATTCTCGCATAGCAGCGTGTTCAGGCACAGACAGATTAAATAAACGACCCTTAGGGTATTTACTACCCGGAATCAAATCTATGGCACAATCGCACTCCCGGTGCGGAGGTAGTGAACCAAGCTTGGGTTCTTCAAAAACGTCACGATAGTCAGACAAGAATTCAGGAATCTCAGAGGGAATAGATGATGAAATGGAAACCAAAGGTACGTCCCCATGAGTCCCTTTACATCCCCAGCTTAACACAGACATAGCTTTCCAGTCGAGGACTGGGTTATGAGATTGCAGCCATGGCAATCCTAGCACCAAAACATCATGTAGATTATACAGCACCAGAAAGCGAATAATCTCCTGGTGATCCGGATTAATACGCATAGTTACTTGTGTCCAGTATTGTGGTTTATTACTAGCCAATGGGGTGGAGTCAATCCCCTTCAGAGGTATAGGAGCTTCCAAAGGCTCCAAATCATACCCACAGCGTTTGGCAAAGGACCAATCCATAAGACTCAAAGCGGCGCCAGAGTCGACATAGGCGTCCGCGGTAATAGATGATAAAGAACAAATCAGGGTCACAGACAGAATAAACTTAGACTGTAAAGTGCTAATTGAAACAGACTTGTCAAGCTTCTTAGTACGCTTAGAGCATGCTGATATAACATGAGTTGAATCACCACAATAGAAGCACAACCCATTTTTTCGTCTAAAATTCTGCCGCTCGCTTCTGGACAGAATTCTATCACATTGCATATTTTCTGGCGTCTTCTCAGTAGACACCGCCAAATGGTGCACAGGTTTGCGCTCCCGCAGACGCCTATCGATCTGAATAGCCATTGTCATGGACTCATTCAGACCCGCAGGCACAGGGAACCCCACCATAACATCCTTAATGGCATCAGAGAGACCTTCTCTGAAAATCGCCGCCAGGGCGCACTCATTCCACTGAGTAAGCACAGACCATTTACGGAATTTTTGGCAGTATATTTCAGCTTCATCTTGCCCCTGAGATAGGGACATCAAAGCTTTTTCCGCCTGAAGCTCTAAATGAGGTTCCTCATAAAGCAACCCCAAGGCCAGAAAAAACGCATCCACATTGAGCAACGCAGGATCCCCTGGTGTCAATGCAAAAGCCCAATCTTGAGGGTCGCCCCGGAGCAAGGAAATTACAATCCTGACCTGCTGTGCAGGATCTCCGGCAGAGCGAGACTTCAGGGACAAAAACAATTTGCAATTATTTTTAAAATTTTGAAAGCAAGATCTATTCCCTGAAAAAAATTCAGGCAAAGGAATTCTAGGTTCAGACATAGGTGCATGAACAACAAAATCTTGCAAATTTTGTACCTTCGTGGCGAGATTATTCAAACCTGTAGCTACACTCTGAAGATCCATTTCAAACAGGTGAACACAGAGCCATTCAAGGATTAGAAGGAGAGAAAGAGAGGAAGGCTGCAGTATAGGCAGACTAGCAAGTGATTCAAATTATGAGCACACTCAGAACTAGAGAAAAAAAAAAAAAAAATTTTCAGCAGACTTCTTTTTTCTCTCCTTTCTCAGCCAATAATTTAACCCTTTTTGGCCGGTCAAACTGTCATGATTCTCAATGGCGAGAGAACATAGCCCAGCATATATAAGAACTAGCTCTTGGAAGATGGAATCTAAACTGACCATGAACTAAACCTGCCGCACAATTAACAGTGGCCGGGTAGCGTGCCTACGTTTTATCCCTAGACGCCCAGCGCCAGCCGGAGGACTAACTAATCCTAGCAGAGGAAAATACAGTCCTGGCTCACCTCTAGAGAAATTTCCCCAAAAGGCAGACAGAGGCCCCCACATATATTGGCGGTGATTTTAGATGAAATGACAAACGTAGTATGATAATAGGTATAGCAAAATCGAGGTCCGCTTACTAGATAGCAGGAAGACAGAAAGGGCACTTTCATGGTCAGCTGAAAACCCTATCAAAACACCATCCAGAAATTACTTTAAGACTCTAGTATTAACTCATAACACCAGAGTGGCAATTTCAGATCACAAGAGCTTTCCAGACACAGTAACGAAACAGCAGCTGTGAACTGGAACAAAATGCAAAAACAAACAAGGACGAAAGTCCAACTTTGCTGGGAGTTGTCTAGTAGCAGGAACATGCAAAGAAAGGCTTCTGATTACATTGTTGACCGGCATGAAACTGACAGAGGAGCAAGGTTATATAGAGACTCCCACATCCTGATGGGAACAGGTGAACAGAGAGGATGATGCACACAAGTTCAATTCCACCAGTGGCCACCGGGGAAGCCCAGAATCCAATTTCACAACACCCCACCCTTGGCATTTTATGTGGTTTGCTACCTCATGACCTGGAATTTCACAGATTTTTGGAGGGTTTGCACCAGTTCATGTAAAGAACATGCCTACAACTGTGAACATTTGATTTTCTTTTTATTGTGAAGCAAACAACAAATAGGACAAAATAACTGAGAACTTCTATGTGCAAATCTGTTCACCCGCCTAAAGTCAGTACTTTGCAGAACATCTTTGTGGCAATTACAGTTGCAAGTCAATTTGAATAAGTCCTATGAGTTTTCCATATATTACCACTGGGATTTTTGCCCGTTCCTCAAGGCAAAACTTCCACCGCTCCTTGAAGTTAGATAGTTTTCTTTGGTGAACAGCAATCTTCAAGTCTGACCACTTATTCTAAATTGGATTAAAGGGAACCTGTCACCTGAATCTGGCGGGACCAGTTTGGGGTCATATGGGCGGGGTTTTCGGGTGTTTGATTCACCCTTTCCTTACCCACAGGCTGCATGCTGGCCGCAATATTGGATTGAAGCTCATTCTCTGTCCTCCATAGTACACGCCTGCGTAAGGCAATATTGCCTTGCGCAGGCGTGTACTCCGGAGGACAGAGAATGAACTTCAATCCAATATTGCGGCCAGCATGCAGCCAGCGGGTAAGGAAAGGGTGAATCAAACACCCGAAAACCCCGCCCATATGACCCAAAACTGGTCCCGCCAAATTCAGGTGACAGGTTCCCTTTAAGGTCTGGGCTTTGACTAGGCCACTCCAAAACATTTACACATTTACACTTAAACCACATGAGTGTTGTTTTAGGTGAACATCTATCCCTGTCTCAAATCACTGACAGACTTAAACAGATTTTTCTCAAAAATATCACCACAGTTTGCATCATCCATCTTCCCTTCCACTAGGACCATTTTCTCTGTTGCTGCTATTTTGAGGCTATGTGAACACGTTGCGGATTTAGCTGCGGATCCGCAGCGGATTTGAAGCTACGGATTTGCAGCACTTTTCCATGCGCTGTACAGTACCATGTAAATGTATGGAAAACCAAATCCGCAGTGCCCATACTGCGGAAAATACCACGCACAAACGCTTCGGTTTATTTTCCACAGGATGTCAATTTTTTGTGCGGATTCTGCAGCGTTTTACACCTGCTCCTCAATTGGAATCCGCAGGTGTAAAAAAGCAGGTGAAATCCGCACAAAAAACGCAGGAAATCAGCGTTAAATCCGCAGATTTTTTAAAAACGGTGCAGAAAAATCCGCACTCTAATCAGCAACGTGGGCACATAGCCTAAAAGGTCCCCACAGCATGATTCTGCCACCACCATTTTTCACTGTGGGGATGGTGTTCTTGGGGTAATGAGATGCGTTGGTTTGGAGCCAGGAATAGTATTTACCTTGGTGGCCCAAAAAATAATTTTGGTCTCATCTGAACACAACACCTTTATCCACACATTAGGGGAGTCTGTGTCTTTTTGAGTTTTAGCAAAGTTAAAATGAGCCTCACAATTTTTGTGTGTTAGCAAAGGCTTTTTTTCTGGCCTCTCTTCCATAAAGGTCACATCTATGGAGTGTACAGCTTATTGTGGTCGTATGGACAGATACTCCAGTCTATGCTTGGGAACTCTGCAGCTCCCTCAAGGTAACCTTTGGTCTCTGTGCTGCCTCTCTGATTAATGCCCTCCTAGCCCTGGCTGAGAGTTTTGGTGGGCAGTCCTCTCTTTGCAGGTTTGTTGTGGTACCATGTTCTTTTCATTTGATAATAATAGATTTGATGGTGCTCCAGGGAATCATCAGAGGTTGGGATATTCTTTCTAACCCAACCCTGACTTGTACTTCTCAACAACTTTGTCCCTGATTTTTTTTTGAGATCTCCTTGTTCTTCATGGTGTGGTTTGGTTAGTGATGGCTCTTGTTAATAGACTCTGTGACCTTTCAGAAAAGATGTGTATATACTGACAGACCATGTGACACTTAGATTGCACACAGGTGGACTTCCTCTCACTAAGCATGTGACTTATGAAGGTAATTGCTTGCACCAGAAATTTTTAGCTGCTTCATCGCAAAAGGGGTGAATACATACAATATGAACATGCCGATTTTTAGTTATTTGATCCCATAAAATTAATTTGTCTATATTTTTCTCACTTCACCAACTTAAACTATTTAGTGCTGATGCAGCACACACAAATCGGATTAAAAAAATATTTAAACACAGGTTGTAATTTAACCCCTCTGTGACCTTTGACGTACTATCCCGTCGAGGTGACCTGGGCCTATCTGACCCTTGACGGGATAGTACGTCATAGCCGATCGGCCGCGCTCACGGGGGGAGCGCGGCCGATCGCGGCCGGGTGTCAGCTGCATATCGCAGCTGACATCCGGCACTATGTGCCAGGAGCGGTCACGGACCGCCCCCGGCACATTAACCCCCGGCACACCGCGATCAAACATGATCGCGATGTGCCGGCGGTGCAGGGAAGCATCGCGCAGGGAGGGGGCTCCCTGCGGGCTTCCCTGAGCCCCCCGCAGCAACGCGATGTGATCGCGTTGCTGCGAGGGTCTTACCTCCCTCCCTGCCTGCTCCAGACCCGGATCCAAGATGGCCGCGGATCCGGGTCCTGCAGGGAGGGAGGTGGCTTCACAGAAGCCTGCTCAGAGCAGGCACTGTGAAGCAGCCTGCACTTCAATCAGATCGGTGATCTGTCAGAGTGCTATGCAAACTGGCAGATCACCGATCTGTATTGTCCCCCCCTGGGGCAAAGTAAAAAAGTAAAAAAAAAAATTTCCAAATGTGTAAAAAAAAATAAAAAAAAATATTCCAAAATAATGAAAAAAAAAAAAATATATTATTCCCATAAATACATTTCTTTACCTAAATATAAAAAAAACATATTTAGTATCGCCGCGTCCGTAACGACCCGACCTATAAAACTGGCCCACTCGTTAACCCCTTCAGTAAACATCGTAAGAAAAAAAAAAAAAAACGAGGCAAAAAACAACGCTTTATTATCATACCGCCGAACAAAAAGTGGAATAACACGCGATCAAAAAGACAGATATAAATAACCATGGTACCGCTGAAAGCGTCATCTTGTCTCGCAAATAACGAGCCACCATACAGCATCATCAGCAGAAAAATAAAAAAGTTATAGTCCTGAGAATAAAGCGATTATTTTTTCCATAAAATAGTTTTTATCGTATAAAAGCGCCAAAACATAAAAAAAATAATATAAATGAGATATCGCTGTAATCGTACTGACCCGAAGAATAAAACTGCTTTATCAATTTTACCAAACGCGGAACGGTATAAACGCCTCCCCCAAAAGAAATTCATGAATAGCTGGTTTTTGGTCATTCTGCCTCACAAAAATCGGAATAAAAAGCGATCAAAAAATGTGACGTGCCCAAAAATGTTACCAATAAAAACGTCAACTCGTCCCGCAAAAAACAAGACCTCACATGACTCTGTGGACCAAAATATGGAAAATTTATAGCTCTCAAAATGTGGTAACGCAAAAAATATTTTTTGCAATAAAAAGCGTCTTTCAGTGTGTGACGGCTGCCAATCATAAAAATCCGCTAAAAAACCCGCTATAAAAGTAAATCAAACCCCCCTTCATCACCCCCTTAGTTAGGGAAAAATAAAAAAAAAGTATTTATTTCCATTTTCCCATTAGGGCTAGGGTTAGGGCTAGGGTTGGGGCTAGGGTTAAGGCTACAGTTAGGGTTGGGGCTAAAGTTAGGGTTAGGGTTGGGGCTAAAGTTAGGGTTAGGGTTTAGATTACATTTACGGTTGGGAATAGGGTTGGGATTAGGGTTAGGGGTGTGTCAGGGTTAGAGGTGTGGTTAGGGTTACTGTTGGGATTAGGGTTAGGGGTGTGTTTGGATTAGGGTTTCAGTTATAATTGGGGGGTTTCCACTGTTTCGGCACATCAGGGGCTCTCCAAACGCGACATGGCGTCCGATCTCAATTCCAGCCAATTCTGCGTTGAAAAAGTAAAACAGTGCTCCTTCCCTTCCGAGCTCTCCCGTGTGCCCAAACAGGGGTTTACCCCAACATATGGGGTATCAGCGTACTCAGGACAAATAGAACAACAACCTTTGGGGTCCAATTTCTCCTGTTACCCCTAGGAAAATACAAAACTGGGGGCTAAAAAATAATTTTTGTGGGAAAAAAAGGATTTTTTATTTTCACGGCTCTGCGTTATAAACTGTAGTGAAACACTTGGGGGTTCAAAGTTCTTACAACACATCTAGATAAGTTCCTTGGGGGGTCTAGTTTCCAAAATGGGGTCACTTGTGCGGGGCTTCTACTGTTTAGGTACATTAGGGGCTCTGCAAACGCAATGTGACGCCTGCAGACCATTCCATCTAAGTCTGCATTCCAAATGGCGCTCCTTCCCTTCCGAGCCCTCCCATGCATCCAAACGGTGGTTCCCCCCCACATATGGGGTATCAGCGCACTCAGGACAAATTGGACAACAACTTTTGGGGTCCAATTTCTCCTGTTACCCTCGGGAAAATACAAAACTGGGGGCTGAAATATAATTTTTGTGGGAAAAAATTTTTGTTTTATTTTTACGGCTCTGCATTATAAACTTCTGTGAAGCCCTTGGTGGGTCAAAGCGCTCATCACACATCTAGATAAGTTCCTTAGGGGGTCTACTTTCCAACATGGTGTCACTTGTGGGGGGTTTCTACTGTTTAGGTACATTAGGGGCTCTGCAAACGCAATGTGACGCCTGCAGACCATTCCATCTAAGTCTGCATTCCAAATGGCGCTCCTTCCTTTCCGAGCCCTCCCATGCGCCCAAACAGTGGTTCTCCCCACATATGGTATATCATCGCATTCAGGACAACTTGGACAACAGATTTTGGGGTCCAATTTCTCCTGCTACCCTCGGGAAAATACAAAACTGGGGGCTAAAAAAATAATTTTTGTGGGAAAAAATTTTTGTTTTATTTTTACGGCTCTGCATTATTAACTTCTGTGAAGCCCTTGGTGGGTCAAAGCGCTCAAAACACATCTAGATAAGTTCCTTAGGGGGTCTACTTTCCAAAATGGTGTCACTTGTGGGGGGTTTCAATGTTTAGGCACATCAGTGGCTCTCCAAACGCAACATGGCGTCCCATCTCAATTCCTGTCAATTTTGCATTGAAAAGTCAAACGGTGCTACTTCCCTTCCGAGCTCTCCCATGCGCCCAAACAGTGGTTTATCGCCACATATGGGGTATCAGCGTACTCAGGACAAATTGTGCAACAACTGTTGGGGTCCAATTTCTTCTCTTACCCTTGGGAAAATAAAAAATTGGGGGCGAAAAATAATTTTTGTGAAAAAATATGATTTTTTATTTTTACGGTTCTGCATTATAAACTTCTGTGAAGTACTTGGTGGGTCAAAGTGCTCACCACACCTCTAGATAAGTTCCTTAGGGGGTCTACTTTCCAAAATGGTGTCACTTGTGGGGGGTTTCAATGTTTAGGCACATCAGGGGCTCCCCAAACGCAACATGGCGTCCCATCTCAATTCCAGTCAATTTTGCATTGAAAAGTCAAACGGTGCTACTTCCCTTCCGAGCTCTCCCATGCGCCCAAACAGTGGTTTATCGCCACATATGGGGTATCAGCTTACTCAGGACAAATTGTACAACAACTTTTGGGGTCCAATTTCTTCTCTTACCCTTGGGAAAATAAAAAATTGGGGGCGAAAAATAATTTTTGTGAAAAATATGATTTTTTATTTTTACGGTTCTGCATTATAAACTTCTGTGAAGTACTTGGTGGGTCAAAGTGCTCACCACACCTCTAGATAAGTTCCATATGGGGTCTACTTTCCAAAATGGTATCACTTGTGGGGGGTTTCAATGTTTAGGCACATCAGGGGCTCCCCAAACGCAACATGGCGTCCCATCTCAATTCCAGTCAATTTTGCATTGAAAAGTCAAATGGCGCTCCTTCGCTTCCGAGCTCTGTCATGCGCCCAAACAGTGGTTTACCCCCACATATGGGGTATCGGCGTACTCAGGACAAATTGTACAACAAATTTTGGGGTCCATTTTCTCCTGTTACCCTTGGTAAAATAAAACAAATTGGAGCTGAAGTAAATTTTTTGTGAAAAAAAGTTAAATGTTCATTTTTATTTAAACATTCCAAAAATTCCTGTGAAGCACCAGAAGGGTTAATAAACTTCTTGAATATGGTTTTGAGCACCTTGAGGGGTGCAGTTTTTAGAATGGTGTCACACATGGGTATTTTCTATCATATAGACCCCTCAAAATGACTTCAAATGAGATGTGGTCCCTAAAAAAAAATGGTGTTGTAAAAATGAGAAATTGCTGGTCAACTTTTAACCCTTATAACTCCCTAACAAAAAAAAATTTTGGTTCCAAAATTGTGCTGATGTAAAGTAGGCATGTGGGAAATGTTACTTATTAAGTATTTTGCATGACATATCTCTGTGATTTAAGGGCATAAAAATTGAAAGTTGGAAAATTGCAAAATTTTCAAAATTTTCGCCAAATTTCCATTTTTTCTGCAAATAAACGCAGGTAATATCAAAGAAATTTTACCACTATCATGAAGTACAATATGTCACGAGAAAACAATGTCAGAATCGCCAAGATCCGTTGAAGCGTTCCAGAGTTATAACCTCATAAAGGGACAGTGGTCAGAATTGTAAAAATTGGCCCGGTCATTAACGTGCAAACCACCCTTGGGGGTGAAGGGGTTAAAAAAAAAATAGGTAAAATGCCAATGGTGGTGAATACCTTTGCAAGCCTCTGTAACTGCATCACTCACTTTCTATAACCATCAACAAGCTTCTTACACCCTCAACTGAACTTTCCTTGCACATATATTAAAAAAATGCTTGATGGTATTTTACACTTTGCATCAGATTGTGTCAACTACCAAAGGCTCACATGAACTCAGGCACCACCATGCAAGCTTCCCCATATCACTTTGCAGCTATCATGACCAATCAGAGTCACTATGCATGCGCCGATCAATGGTTCCAGACCCTACTTTGGTTTCTTAGTGTAGTTCAGAGCGGGGATGTCACAGGGGCATACCGATGACCTGTCTCACGCCCTTACGGGGTAACAAATGTTCAACCCCACAGGTATGAACAGGGGGAGGATATGTGAGGCAGTGAACCCTGTTACAGCTAGGGGGCGCTGTATGTGCTCTCCAGAATGTGCATGGAAGCGTAGTGAGGCCATGAGGGCATACTGCAGACACAGGTGTGGCTGAAATTAGAATAGTGAAGCAGTGACTGATTAAAAGCCCTGTAGTAGAGGGGGAGGTGTGTCAGTGTTGGTTTGGAAGCAGACAGAGAAGTTGTCTGCAGAGCTCTTTGTGTGTGGAGCAACACAGGGGCAAAAGGAACTGACACCCTGCGTCCTGGGTTGTCTTGTGTTTGCCAGGCTGCAATCCGGAGGATAGCGTTTGGTGCACGGCGTGAGTAAAGAGACTTGGTATCGGCAGGCAGTCGCCCCAGGGAAACTGGATAGGGAAGTCTGGCCTGTGTAGGGACTGCAAAGTAAAGCCGGTTACTGTGTATTTTTGATGGACTGTGTGAAGAAGCCGTGTACTGTATATTTTCCATTGGCCTGGATGAAGAAGCCTATTACCGTATTTTCTGGCATATAAGATGACTGGGCGTATAAGACGACTTTTCCAGTTAAAATATAAAATCTTCTTAAAAGTCGGGGGTCTTCTTATATGCCATTTGTCATCTTATAGGGCGGGTGACAAATGTGCCTTTTGGGGGGGAGGGGTCCCGATGATGAAGAGAGGGGCGTCTCACAGGAAAGTGTGAGTGGAGTATCCCCCTATTACCTCATTGTGGCAGCGTGGGGTCTCTGTGCTGGGGAGCGGCGGCTCCTCTTTGTGCCATGTGGGTGCTCTGTGCTGTGGGGCGGCGGATCTTCATGCAGCGTCGGGGCTCTGTGCGTGGAGCAGCGGCGGATCTTCGTGCAGCGTCGGGGCTCCGCCGGCATTTCCTCAAAGCCCGGAGGCACCGGCAGCTTCATTGCTGAGATGTGGTGGCCTCCGGGAAAATCACCGCTGGGGGCGGCGCATGCTCAGATTCAGATCTCCTCTCCCGTGATCTCGGGACGAGATCTGAATCTGAGCATGCGCCGCCTCCAGCGGCCATTTTCCCGGAGGCCACCGCATCGCAGCAATGGAGCTGCCGGAGCCTCCGTGCTTTGAGGAAATGCCAGCGGAGCCCCAACGCTGCATGGAGATCTTCCGCCGCCCCACAGCAGAGCACCCACATGGCACAAAGAGGAGTCGCCGCTCACCAGCACAGAAATCCCACGCTGCCACAATGAGGTAATAGGGGATACGCCCCCTCTCTTCGTCATCAGGACCACTCCTCCCCACCCACCATATGCACATTGGTCTTCACCCAATGACGACCCTTGACTTTTAAGAAGATTTTCAGGGGTTAAAAGGTCATCTTATACACTGGAAAATACAGTTCTGTTTATTGCTAACAGACTGTGTGAAGTAACACAATAAAGAAATGTTTTGTTTTAACTTGCTTGGTTCACTGCCGTTTCACTGCGTATGGCCCTACTGCTGCCTCACTATATGTATTCACCTTTTTTGCGATGACATCCCTTTAAAATTTCTGGTGCAAGCATTTACCTTTATAAGTCAACAAAATAAACAAAAAGTTGGCCTAGCTCATAATGGCACTTCCACATTGAATACTGTACCTATAAACACATAGGAAGCAGATGCCAAGTAAGTTAAAAAATTACAAGAATCTTTATCAAATAGTATAAAACATACACTTTTTTAAAAAATATATATATTTTTCAGTGGGTAAACACCAAATGAAAACACAGGAATATTATTGCCAAAATACACTGCTCAAAAAAATAAAGGGAACACTAAAATCCCACATCCTAGATATCACTGAATGAAATATTTCAGTTGTAAATCTTTATTCATTAAATAGAGGAATGTATTGAGAGCAATAAAACCTAAAAATTATCAACGTAAATCACAACTAATATCCCACGGAGGTATGGAGTTGGAATGATGCTCAAAATCAAAGTGGAAAATGAAGTTACAGGCTTATCCAACTCCTCCCAGACCTGGACTAAAGCATCCGCCAACTCCTGAACAGTCTATGGTGCAACGTGATGTTGGTGGATGGTGCGAGACATGATGTCCCAGATGTGTTCAATCGGATTCAGGTCTGCTTCAATGCCTTCATCTTGCAGGAACTGCTGACACACTCCAGCCACATGAGGTCTGGCATTGTCCTGCATTAGGAGGAACCCAGGGCCAACCGCACCAGCATATGGTCTCACAAGGGGTCTGAGGATCTCATCTCGGTACCTAATGGCAGTCAGGCTACCTCTGGTGAGCACATGGAGGGCTGTGTGGCCCTCCAAAGAAATGCCAGCCCACACCATTACTGACCCACTGCCAAACCGCTCATGCTGAAGGATGTTGCAGGCAGCAGATTGCTCTCCACGGCATCTCCAGACTCTGTAACATCTGTCACATGTGCTCAGTGTGAACCTGCTTTCATCTGTGAAGACCACAGGGCACCAGTGGCGAATTTGCCAATCCTGGTGTTCTGTGGCAAATGCCAAGCATCCTGCACGGTGTTGGGCTGTGAGTACAACCCCCATCTGTGGACATCAGGCACTCAGACCATCCTCATGGAGTCGGTTTTTAACCATTTGTGCAGAGACATGCACATTTGTGGCCTGCTGGAGGTCATTTTGCAGGGCTCTGGCAGTGCTCCTCCTGTTCCTCCTTGCACAAAGGCTGAGGTAGCGGCCCTGCTGCTGGGTTGTTGCCTTCCTACGGCCCCCTCCACGTCTCCTGGTGTACTGGCCTGTCTCCTGGTAGCACCTCCAGCCTCTGGACACTACGCTGACAGACACAGCAAACTTTCTTGCCACAGCTCGCATTGATGTGCCATTTGTGTGGGTTGTAGAGTCTGTCTCATGCTACCACAAGAGTGAAAGCACAACCAACATTCAAAAGTGACCAAAACATCAGCCAAAAAGCATTGGTACTGAGATGTGGTCTGTGGTCCCCACCTGCAGAACCACTCTTTGAGTGGGTCTTGATAATTGCCAATAATTTCCATCTGTTGTCTATTCCATTTGCACAACAGCATGTGAAATTTATTGTCAAACAGTGTTGCTTCCTAAGTGGACAGTTTGAGTTCACAGAAGTTTGGTTTACTTGGAGTTATATTCTGTTGTTTAAGCGTTCCCTTTTTTTTGAGCAGTGTATATATGTACAATTTTATTTTCTCTTAGATAAATTGGTCTCTAGTTGCTAAGTTGGAACAAAGAATCAACATTGATAAAATCCATTTTTGAAAAAAAATGTTCATGCGGTTGGTGCTTGTAAAGTTCGACGTAAATACATAAATGCAGGATTTTCAAATGAATAATAACTCCCTATACCATTAGACCTGTATATGACAGCTGACACCCCGCAGCAATGCCCACGATCGGCGCTTATTTTCAAAATTGGGTCACTTGTGGGGGGTTTCCACTGTTTAGGCACATCAGGGGCTCTCCAAACGCGATATGGGTTCCGATCTCAATTCCAGCCAATTTTGCATTGAAAAGTCAAACGAAGCTCCTTCCCTTCCAAGCTCTGCCATCCGCTCAAACAGTGGTTTACCCCCATATATGGGGTATCAGCGTACTCAGGACAAATTGAACAACAGCTTTTGGGGTCCAATTTCTCCTGTTACCCTTGGGAAAATAAAAAATTTGAGGCGAAAAATCATTTTTTGTGAAAAAAAAAATATATTTTTTTACGGCTCTACATTATAAACTTCTGTGAAGCACTTGGAGGTTCAAAGTGCTCACCACACATCTAGATTAGTTCCTTAGGGGGTCTACTTTCCAAAATAGTGTCACTTGTGGGGGGTTTCCACTGTTTAGGCACATCAGGGGCTCTCCAAACAGGACATGGTGTCCGATCTCAATTCCATCAAATTTTGCATTGAAAAGTCAAATGGCGCTCCTTCCCTTCCGAGCTCTGCCATGTGCCCAAATAATGGTTTATCCCAACATATGGGGTATTGGCGTACTCAGGACAAATTGTACAATGACTTTTGTCTTTTATCCTTGGTAAAATAAAACAAATTGGATCTGAAGTAAAAATTTTGTGAAAAAAAGTTAAATGTTCAATTTTTTTTAAACATTCCAAAAATTCCGGTGAAGCACCTGAAGGGTTAATAAACTTTTTGAATGTGGTTTTGAGTACCTTGAGGGGTGCAGTTTTTAGTATGGTGTCACTTTTGGGCATTTTCTGTCATATAGACCCCTCAAAGTCACTTCAAGTGTGAGGAGGTCCCTAAAAAAAATGGTTTTGCAAATTTTGTTGTAAAAATGAGAAATCGCTGGTCAATTTTTAACCCTTATAACTCCCTAACAAAAAAAATCATGTTTCCAAAATTGTGGTAATGTAAAGCAGACATGTGGGTAATGTTATTTATTAACTATTTTGTATGATATGACTCTCTAATTTAAGGGCATAAAAACTAAAAGTTTAAAAATTGCAAAATTTTCAACATTTTTGCCAAATTTCCATTTTTTCACAAATAAACGCAAGTCAAGTCGAAGAAATTTTACCACTATCATAAAGTACAATACGTCACGAGAAAACAATCTCTGAATCACCAGGATCTGTTGAAGCATTTCAGAGTTATGACCTCATAAAGTGACAGTGGTCAGAATTGAAAAAATGGCCTGGTCAGGAAGTTGAAAACAGGCTTCAGGGTGAAGGGGTTAAGCCTGTTTTTTTTTCCACTGAAGAGGTCTAAGGGGTTCAATACAGTCCAAGGAGACCACAGAGTGTTATACATGTCTTTTCTGAGCAATTTGAGGCTTTGTAGTATTGAGATTTGTGGGAATCAATTTGCTGCGAATCAATTTTTTGGGAAAAATTGAAAAAAGGAGGAGAACTCAGAATTCAAAGATTCACTAATGTCTAGAGGTTATTATTTCCGGTCTAGCACAGACTGTGGGAGTGGTATCACCGGAGGGAGAAGGGCGGATTTTGGTGGTAAGCATGGCTTGTTTTTTTTCTTTTATAAGCCACAGTACCCTCTGTAAACTACATTTGTGCAGTGGGAAACATGCACAAAGCTGGTATTCAAGGCATTGACCATTGCTATCAATCTTTTCCAGATTATGGCCATGTATTTCCACAAAAGGAAATCAAGAGTTTTAATAAATATAAAGATATTGATTTTTGCAAAGAACTGAAATGGGTGTCCACAATATTTCACCTTTCTTGCTCCAATTCCCATACCAGAAAGATTTTCACACCTAACAGCAATAGCCTAGACAATAAGGATATGAGTAATGTTAAAAAATTAAATAAAGTTTGATTCCAAAGGATGGGTCAAAACTCAATGTACCGTAATTACTTTTTATCCAATCGCTCTCACATTTTAGCAAACATCAAGGTTACATATCAGGATTCGCTGGTTGGATTGATAGAGTTGTGATAATTTTGTTGAGGGGAAAAATCAGCTATTAATAAACAAAATAGTTAGATTTTCCTTTAGTAATGTAATGAAAGATCAAACCAAGAACTTTATCAGATTATAAAGTATATTAACAAGAGCATCTGTGTGTCTTTAGAGTTCTCACGTAATTGTAAGACCAATTCCGTCAGCTCTCCATGCTCCCTGCCTGGGGATGTGTATCTAAAGAAGAACACTAAAAATACTTGCAGTCAAATGTTGCACTTGGCAATCTAGAATAATTTATGGACACAGAGAAACAGACCGGGGGAGATTTACTATGCTAAATGCCTCAAAATTCTGGGGCAATAAGCTGTTGGCATGTATCTTGTACACCAATTTATTATGTTTTTAGAACATTTTCTGTGGCTTCTCCAATAAGAAGACATGGCTTAGCAGAAAATGAGCATGACCAAAAATGTGATAATGTTTACCAAAAAAATGGTTGGCACAAATATCTGGCACAAAATAGGCCAACTAATATACGGTGTAAACTTAAGCTACATAGTTTAAAGATGCTCCAAGTTTATCATCAGCATGAACCATTGTGGTTAATTTTTGGGCATTTTAAGACTGTCTATTCAGTCTAAAAATTATATACCATAGTTTTAGTAAACCTACCCCAATATTCTTCACGTTTAGAAGTGCCTTTTAAAATTTAGTACTGTATGTAAGAAGCAAAGCTTGGTTCTCCGTAAACGTTCTCCATAAACGTACAGAAGCAGCAACATTTCACAAAAAAAAATCTCATTCTTCTCGTGGATGTTGACCGTAGATATTTTTTCTGCTGCATGTAAGAGGGGTATCAAATAACATCCAATTCCGATAAATGCAGAATGTTATTGTATTTAATGAGAATTTATGGAACGCTAGAGGGGGTCTGTTATGACTGCAAGAGAAATGTAAGGGCCTTGATGTGACAACTGAGATAGTAGGAGGCTGCTTTCCATATACAGTATGTAACTGGGCGGAATGACTGCTTACTGGTGATGTGTTTGTGTAGGGGATTGCTCCAACAACTAGAAAGTAAAGAAGAGTGAGGGTCTCAAATTTTGCTCCTAGGAAGATGCACATAAGCATCTGTAACTACTAATTTCGGATTGCTAGACTCTGTGCAGCATCTCTTCCTTAGTTTGGTTGCATGTATCTAGACCTACGTTGTATAGTTGCTTTCTTCTTAGCTTAGCCCTTCTACCTGTTGAGATTTGTAGAATCATTTCCCTAATATTACATATAAGTCATTTTATGAATGTTTTCTTTTTACATCCTGGAGACGCATTGTGGGTTGTTCTTCAGATTAATACATATACATAGTCAGTAAACTAATAAGTGGCACTCACCGCAATGTAAAAGTTCTCTGTATATATTTTGTTATGGTTTCACATGCCAGAGAATAGAAGAGACAAATGGCGACAGCTGTTTCGCGTCAGGTCACGCTTCCTCTCAGCGTATATTATATATATTGCATACTGTATTATTAACATTTCGAGGATCCCATAAAGCTAGCCAAAACGAATGACAAAAGCACTGAGAGACCACCTACAGCAGCAGCATGCCCGTCTGCTCTTCTATTTACCATCAATTAGCAGACGGGACAGCTAGTTGCTTGGTGAACCGCTCACAATTGTGTCTTTCACATGAACTCAATGAACTTGGAGCTTACAACATATTTTTAGAAATTTCAACAAAAACTACTCAGGGTGTAGAATTTCTTGCTACAATTCCCATGTCCTACCTTTCTTGTCATGCAGATATGTCCCCGGCTACCGCTAAGGTCATTGAGTTCTAGTAGACTAGAACAGGAAGATAAACAAGCTCAGGCTACGGTCACACGGGTGATGATTTTCTCTTCCGAGAGCATTGGATCGATTATCGTAATGACCCTCAGCTGAAACTCTGATCCAAGTATAAGTCGAGTGTCATCTTACTGTGATCCGTTTTTCTTCCATGACAGAATCGTATAACAGGTGCGGAAAAGATGGAGAACTTAATTTCTCCTCAGCTCTGGCCTCCACCATCCTGGACCTACCTGTTCTCTGTCTACCAACCCACAATATTTTTTCATTTAATCAAAAAACAACATCTTTACGGCTTCCTATTACGCCACGTGCACACGTTCGGTATTTGGTGAGGTTTTTTACCTCAGTTTTTAGAATCGAAAATCAGGAGTGGGCAAAAAATACAGAAGTGGTGACGTTTTTCTATTATACTTTTCCTATGATTGTTCCAGTCTTGGCTTTGGCTCTCAAATACTGACACTTCAAGGTGCTTACACCAGAAAACCTCTTTTGTCACTTCTTAAACGAGGATCTGTCTGCCGGTTTTTACAATGTAATCTGAGGACAGCATGAAGTAGGGGTTAAAACACAGAATTCAGCAATATGTCACTTATCAAGCTGTGTGCTGTTTACTGACAGTGAAGGTTTTATCAATAGTGCATTATCACTGTTAGGTCTCATGTGGACTTGACTGCTCGTTCGAGTCCGCCCCCTCCTGTGATAAGCAGCTCACTGTCAATAGACGTTATACATACAGAGCCTGGTGCGGGTGGGATTAGCTTTTCAGTTCTGCTGAATTCTAAATCTAAAAGCTCTGATTGTGTCAGAACCGCTGCATGATACATTGTTGGATTGAGAATATCTTTACCTACATCATGCTGCTTTCAGATGAGGTAGTGAAAATCTGCTGACAGATTTGACTTTAAAGAAGAGGGCCTAAATCATCAAAGCTTTTACGCAAGAATTCTGGAATTAAAAGCTTTGAATTGTTGAGACGGCGGTAACATTTTGCAACTTTTGCTGTTCTCACATCATTTTCGGTCAGTTCCGATAAAGTGGGTAGAGCTGGGGTGGAAAATAGCAACCTCTGATCGCCAAATTCATGACAAGTGGCGGCGTTCCTTACTCCAGTCCTCGGAAATAAAAAGGATTGGGCGATTTACATTTTTCCATCTGTCATTTAAAGCTGATGAGTCTGTCAGCGTGTGTGCTCAGCCCATAGAGAACACATGAACATTCGGCCAAGTGTTCATGTGCATGAGGGAGTCGAAGGACATAGCTGTCACCATTGGTCCATAGTTGTCTAAGGTGTATGGGCATCTTTACTCTAATTACAAAGCTGATTTATGATATCAGGTATCCGACTTAGCTACCTTTTCCGTAAGAAAAAGTAATTGGGCAACTGTAAACTGAAACAGACTCCGGTATCTGTGGTATCCTGCATACAGTATAAAGTAACCTCACTCCTATAAAGTAATGTAGCCCCTAACATCAATTCCTATTGGAACCTGTTAACTTAATACAAATTTTCCAGATTTAAAAATATCCTTGAAATGCCCGATTTTGATTGTGTCCATGACATGAAAACCGTAGTATCCAAGATAGAGATCACTTTCGTAAATACTTGTTCATTGGCAAATGATGTCATTAAGTCAATCCTTAATCTTACGCAGGCTAATGAATGGTCTGTTAAGGGTAGTAATTACATGACATGCTTTTGCCTGACTGAGTCTCTGTAATCCTTGCTAATTAATTATCTTTAAATATGGACTAATTACTTACAATAACAGTACACTAATGGAGCAGATGCCTTTATGCAGAGCTGCTGCATAATGACATCAGAGGCACTGACAGCATGTGATACCCACAGACCTCATGGCAGGGGCGGACATACTATTGGTGCAAACTGTGCAGTAGCACAGGGGCCCAAAATGTAAGGGGGTCACTAACACCTCCTTTGCTGGTGGAATTTTGCATTATGATAAGATATCGAACTGCTACTCTTGCACCCTTTTTTGTTTAAAGGGAACTTGTCACCCCCCCAGGGCCTATTAAGGTAAAAGAGCCACCTTCAGCAGCACAAAGGCAGCTGAGTCAGGGGGTGAAAACGTACTCCCCGGACTCAATACAGGTATGGCACGCAATTTATAAAAGTGAATATTTCAGCGTTATTAGGGATCAAAAACATACGAGCCACCTTCAAAGAGTGCAGCCAGAAGGTGGCTCTCTTACCTTAATAGGCCCTGGGGGGGGGGGGGGGGGTGACAGGTTCCCTTTAAGATCGCCATTGTCTCATGATATTTTTCTTATTTATTTCTCATTGCTTATATTGCACTAAACACTCGATTAGTGTCACATGGAAGTCACTATAGGGGATGCAAGGGGAGCAGCTCGGCCTTCGCCAAGTTTTTTTTTTTTTTTAAAGCACACGGTAGGTGGGGGGCTCTCTTACATAGTTTGCATTGAATAGGATAGCAGAATATACAAGCCCACATAAATGTGAGGGAAAAATATGAACCAGGGCTCAATGCAACCCCAGCCGACTACTGACTGCTAACCACTGAGTCTCCTAAATCAATGGTCGGCAACCTGTAACTATCAATACGTCCTATGAAGAGATATTTAGTGGACTCAGCGAGCATCATTGTTTCTTCCATATTGGCTCAGGAACTAGGGCTAAATACAGCAGAAATAGACCTTTTATTAGAGCTCAAAAATGTAAAGAGTAATGGAGCTTGCAGGCAAAAACTGTAGAAAAAAATGGTCTTGATGCCCTTATTACCCACGAATTTAAACTGCTTTTGTTGCATACACTGGCATAATACGTCTCAATTCTCATGTTCTTACCTGTCATAAAATTTGCCATGAATCAACACTAATGCCTCCACCGATTCGTCACGAACACCACTTGCTCGAAACACATGCGCCTCGGATGCTACTGTAAAGGGAGACCCCGCTGCTCTCTCACTCACTCATCCACCTATCACAAGGGGACGACAATGTGCTAAGCCCACCCCGCCGCCAGTTCCCACATCCACACCTTACTTTTCACTGCCTGCACTGGGCCACACACTACTAGCACACAAAGCCACCTAGCTTTCCTGAGCACCTGATGCTCTTCTTACACTCTGGCATATACAGGGTTAAACAACCAATGTATTCTCGACATCATAATGCCTATGGATAATGGAGTTCACACAAATTCTTACTACAAAATACCAAAGAGAATGTAATCAACCATGACTGGGCCTCTCTCTCTCGGGGACACATGGTAGGATCACTGACTGTCTATGTCCTCCATGCGCCCTTGTCAGAAACAACAAAATGTACGAAAAATATGAAAAATCATTTCGCCTACAGCCCTGATCATATAATGTTCCATTTTTCTGGCATTTTCTGCTACATTCCAACAGTTACAAAACGAGAATCCCAATAAATCCCCTCTTTCAAGGGATTTTCTATATGATGATGCCTTACCAAAGTCATTCACAGCAGCTAATATACATTCTTCTTATCTGTAAATATGTGTAGCCTCCAGGCCATACATAGAACTGCACTCGTGTTCAATGTTACACTCCCAGTCATCCCAGTACGTAGAGTTAATGACTATGCTTTCCCAGTAAATTCATTTCATTTTTTTTGTATTCCGTTCATGACAAAGGAAGTGTTTATACAATACATAACCTGAGGTCTGAAGTTAGCACCAGGGAGCAATTTTACAGGATTTTCTTCTTTGCTTCCTAAACATTGGATTAAAGAGGCAGAAGGAACATGTTAGGCCCATATGTGGGGAGCTGCAGAGGTTTGACTATTACGGTACATACTGAACAGCTTTCTAGAGCTGAGTCTATTAGCCAAGCCATTATATTCTTCTGAGAACACCCCACTCCTTCTCACAAAAAGACTAGAGGAGGAAAAAAATCAAACTATAAACTACCATTATACAAAGCTGCTCAATCTGAAATTGAAATTTTATTACAACATTAGAAAACAAGTTCTGAATTTTTATTTTATCTAGAAACATTTTGAAATGCCAACATTTCAAGACCATTGATGTTGTCGTAGTCTGGATCTGTTCTGTATGCATCTATAATACCATATCCATGAATTGCCCAGGGCAAATACAGGCAATAAATGTCCATTTTGCAAAAATATAAAAATTTAATTTTGGACTATATTAACCCCTTCGCCCCGAAGCCTGTTTTCACCTTCCTGACCAGGCCAATTTTTACAATTCTGACCACTGTCACTTTATGAGGTCATAACTCTGGAACGCTTCAATGGATCCCACTGATTCTGAGACTGTTTTCTCTTGACATATTGTACTTCATGATAGTGGTAAAATGTATTTGAGATGACTTGTGTTTATTTGTGAAAAAAACAAGTTTGACAAAATTTTTGAACATTTTACAATTTTCAAACTTTTAATTTTTATGCCCTTAAATCAGAGAGTCATATCGCCCCAAATAGTTAACAAATACCATTTTCCACGTGTCAACTTTACGTAAGCACAATATTTTGAAACTTAATTTTTTTTTTGTTAGGAAGTTCCAGGGTTAAAATTTGAACAACGATTTCTTTTTTTTGCAACAAAATATGCAAAACCATTTTTTTAGGAACCACCTCACATTTGAAGTGACTTTAAGAGGCCTACATGACAGAAAATACCCAAAAGTGACACTACTCAAAAACTGCACCTCTCAAGGTACTCAAAACCACATTCAAGAAGTTTATTAACCCTTCAGGTGCTTCACAGGAATTTTTGGAATGTGGAAGGAAAAAATAAACATTTACTTTTCTTTCACAAAAATTTTCCTTTAGGTCTAAATTTTTTTTACTTTCGCAAGGGTAACAGGAGAAAATGGACCATACAATTTGTTGGGACATTTCTCCTGAGCATGCTGATACCCCATATGTGGGGGAAATCTACTGTCTGGGCACACGGCAGGGCTCAGAATGGAAGGAGCGCCATTTCACTTTTTGAATGTAAAATTTGCTGGAATAATTACCGGATGCCATTACAGTGGAACCCCCCAACAAGCGACACCATTTTGGAAACTAGACCCCTTTGGGAACATATCTAGATGTGCTTTGAGCACCTTGAACCCCCAAGGTGCTTCAAAGACGTTTATAACTTAGAGCTGTGAAAATAAAAAAAAAATCACATTTTTCCTAGATATACTTTTTTTAGCTCAAAATTTAGCATTTTTATTAGGGTAAAAGGAGAAATTGCTCAATACAATTTGTTGTGCAATTTCTCCTGAGTGCGCAGATACCCAATATGTGGAGGAAAACAACTGTTTGGGTGCACAGCTGGGCTTGGAAGGGAAGGAGCGCCATTTGACTTTTCGAAAGTAAAATTTACTGGAATAATTAGCAGAGCCATGTCGCGTTTGGAGAGCCCCTGATGTGCCTAAACAGTGGAAACCCCACAAGTGACACTATTTTGGAAACTAGACCCCTTAGAGAATTTATCTAGATGTGTATTGAGCATCTTGAACTCCCATGTGCTTCACAGAAGTTTATAACGTTAAGCCGTGAAAAGAAAAAAATCATATTTTTCCCTCAAAAATCTTTTTTAGCTCCAAATTTTGTATTTTCACAAGGGTAACAGGAGAAAATGGACCCCAAAAATTGTTTTGTGATTTCTCCTGAGTTTACCAATACCACATATGTGGTCAAAAACTACTTTTGAGGCACAGTGCAAAGCTCAGAAGGGAAGTAGTGCTATATTACAGTGCAGATTTTACTGCACTGGTTTGAGGGTGCCATGTCTGAGGTGCCAGGACAGCAGAACCCCCCATAAGTGCCCCCCTTTTACATACTATACCTCTCAATGAATTCATCTAGGGGTGCAGTGATTATATTGACATCACAGGTGTGTCACAGAATTTTATACCATTGGGCAGTGAAGAAAGAATCATTTACATTTTTACCACCAAAATTGTGTTAGCCCCAAATTTTACATTTTTACACTGGGAAAACGGTAAAAAAGGCATCAAAATTTGTCCCACAATTTCTGCTGAATGTAGAAATACCCCATATGTGGCTGTACAGTACTGTGTAGCCATACGGAGAGTCTCGGGGGGGATGCAGCGCTCTTTGCCTCCTGGAGCGCAGAGTTTCCTAGAATAGTTTGCAGATTAAATATAAAGAGCCCCTAAATGCTAGAAATGCAGAATCCACCCTCAAGTTACCCCACTTTGGAAATTATAACCCTTTGGGAATTTATCTACAGGTGTAGTGACAATTTTTACTCCATGGGTGTTTTCCAGAAACAAGCAGCAGTGGATGTTGCTGAGTGAAAATTGCAAACTCCGTTGTAGTGACCAGTACACTGTAGTGACCAGTACGTTATGCCCAGCTCATGCTTCTGGAGACATGCACCTGTAAATTAGGCGGGCTCTCATCACTACAGAAATGCCAAGCATGTTGGCGCCAAATGTGATTTAGGCACACTGGGGCTCAGAAGGAAGAGGGCATTTTGATTTGGGAGCAGAGAATTTGTTCAATTTCTTTTGAGTGGCGAGGTGCCATGTCGCTTTTACAGAATTCTTTTGCTACCAGTAATGTGGAAGCCCCTATATTTCCGTTAACAGATTACGAACCTGAGAGGGGACTTGCTTTTTTGTGGATTGAGTTGAAGCTTTTATTGGGAACATTTTTCATAACATTTATGATCATATTTATCTGGCGCTCTACGCTGAGCACTTACCTCAGGTTTTCCATTTACACTGTGTTCCAAATTATTATGCAAATAATATTTCCTCATATTTTCTCTAAATTACCTATTTGAATTGCAGTCATTGTTATTTTCCAGTTATCTACTATTCTAGTGCAATTGCAATGTTTTGAAACAAACTGCCTATGAAAACAGTATCTTTTAAAAAAAAAAATAAACACTCAAAATGCATGTTCCAAATTATTATGCACAGCAGAGTTTTCAACCTTTTTTATTTTATTTTGAACAAAAAAATGGTCAATTGTGAAGTTATAAGCATTATCAGCTTATTACAAAATGAAATCAAACAGTTTTCAAGTGAAAACTTTATTCTAGGTGATGTTACATTTGCACATAGGACCCCATGTTCGAAAGAAGCTTCTGAACTCTCTCGTCCATTGAATTTGTCACTTTTTGGATGGTTTCTGCTTCAATTGTTTTGCATGTGGACAGAATACCCTCCCAGAGCTGTTGCTTAGATGTGAACTGCCTGCCGCCATCATAGACACTCCTTTTGATGATGCTCCAGAGGTTCTCAATGGGGTTGAGGTCAGGGGAAGATGGTGGCCACACCATAAGTTTGTCCTCTTTTATGCCCATAGCAGCCAGAGATGCAGATGTGTTTTTTGCAGCATGAGACGGTGCATTATCATGCATGAAAATGATCTTGCTGCGGAAAGCACGGTTCTTCCTCTTGAACCATGGAAGGAAGTGTTGTTTTAGAAACTCCACATAGATTATTGAGTTCATCTTTACCCCTTCAGGGATCATAAAGGGGCAGACAATCTCTCTCCCCATGATTCCAGCCCAAAACATTACTTCACCTCCTCCTTGTTGGAGCCTTAGCCGTGTTTTCATGGGGTGTCCATCAACCAGCCATCCTCCACTCCATCCATCTGGACCATCGAGCATTGCACGGCACTCATCGGTGATCAAAACAGTTTGGAAGTCAGTCTTCATGTATCGTTTGGCCCACTGGAGCCGTTTCTGCTTGTGTGCAGTGGATAGAGATGGTCGACAGGATGGCTTACGCACAGCTGCAAACCTCTGAAGGACCCTGCATCTTGTTGTTCTGGGGACGTTGGAGGCACCAGCAGCTTCAAAAACTTGTCTGCTGCTATGACAAAGCATTTTTGCAGCTGCTCTTTTAACCTTACACAATTGCCTGTCTTCAATTTTTCCTTATCAGCACGCACACGTGTGTGCTGGGAATCAGCTACATACTTCTTGATTGTGCGATGATCACGATGAAGTGTCTTGGCAATGTTGATTGTAGTCATGCCTTGACCTAAATACTCCACAATTGTTGCTTCTCAGCAGCCGACACATCCTTTTTCTTTCCCATTTTGGCAAAAAATGTAGGCTGCTTAATAATGTGGAACAGCCTTCTTAAGTAGTCTTGCCTTTATTTGGACACACCTGCCAAACTAATTTGCACAGGTATCTGCAATTGCTTTCAGTGATATAAAGAGCCCAGGCACACATCACCATCAATGAGTTTAACCCCTTCATGACCCAGCCTATTTTGGCCTTAATGACCTTGCCGTTTTTTGCAATTCTGACCAGTGTCCCTTTATGAGGTAATAACTCAGGAACGCTTCAACGGATCCTAGCGATTCTGAGATTGTTTTTTCGTGACATATTGGGCTTCATGTTAGTGGTAAATTTAGGTAGATCATTTCTGAGTTTATTTGTGAAAAAAAACGGAAATTTGGCGAAAATTTTGAAAATTTCGCAATTTTTACATTTTGAATTTTTATTCTGTTAAACCAGAGAGTTATGTGACACAAAATAGTTAATAAATAACGTTTCCCACATGTCTACTTTACATCAGCACAATTTTGTAAAGAAATTTTTTTTTTGCTAGGAAGTTATAAGGGTTAAAATTTGACCAGTGATTTCTCATTTTTACAACAAAATTTACAAAACCATTTTTTTTAGGGACCACCTCACATTTGAAGTCATTTTGAGGGTTCTATATGGCTGAAAATACCCAAAAGTGACACCATTCTAAAAACTGCACCCCTCAAGGTGCTCAAAACCACATTCAAGAAGTTTATTAACCCTTCAGGTGTTTCACAGCAGCAGAAGCAACATGGAAGTAAAAAATGAACATTTAACTTTTTAGTCACAAAAATGATTTTTTAGCAACAATTTTTTTATTTTCCCAAGGGTAAAAGGAGAAACTGGACCACAGACGTTGTTGTCCAATTTGTCCTGAGTACGCTGATACCTCATATGTGGGGGTAAACCACTGTTTGGGTGCACGGCAGGGCTCGGAAGGGAAGGAGCGCCATTTGACTTTTTGAATGAAAAATTGGCTCCAATCTTTAGCGGACACCATGTCGCATTTGGAGAGCCCCGTGTACCTAAACATTGGAGCTCCCCCACAAGTGACCACATTTTGGAAACTAGACCCCCCAAGGAACTTATCTAGAAGCATAGTGAGCACTTTAAACCCCCAGGTGCTTCACAAATTGATCCATAAAAATGAAAAAGTACTTTTTTTTCACAAAAAAATTATTTTAGCCTCAATTTTTTCATTTTCACATGGGCAAAAGGATAAAATGGATCCTAAATTTTGTTGGGCAATTTCTCCTGAGTACACCGATACCTCACATGTGGGGGTAAACCACTGTTTGGGCACATGGTAAGGCTCGGAAGGGAAGGAGCGCCATTTGACTTTTTGAATGAAAAATTATCTCCATCGTTAGCGGACACCATGTCGCGTTTGGAAAGCCCCTGTGTGCCTAAACATTGGAGCTCTTCCACAAGTGACCCCATTTTGGAAACTAGACCCCCCCAAGGAACTTATCTAGAGGCATAGTGAGCACTTTAAACCCTCAGGTGCTTCACAAATTGATCCGCAAAAATGAAAAAGTACTTTTTTTTCACACAAAATTTTTTTAGCCTTAATTCTTTCATTTTCACATGGGCAACAGGATAAAATGGATCCTAAAATTTGTTGGGCAATTTCTCCTGAGTACGCCGATGCCTCATATGTGGGGGTAAACCACTGTTTGGGTGCATGGCAAGGCTCGGAAGGGAAGGAGCGCCATTTGACTTTTTGAATGGAAAATTAGCTCCAATCGTTAGCGGACACCATGTCTCGTTTGGAGAGCCCCTGTGTGCCTAAACATTGGAGCTCCCCCACAAGTGACCCCATTTTGGAAACTAGACCTCCCAAGGAACTAATCTAGATGTGTGGTGAGGTGAGCACTTTGAACCCCCAAGTGCTTCACAGAAGTTTATACCGCAGAGCCGTGAAAATAAAAAATAATTTTTCTTTCCTCAAAAATGATTTTTAGCCCAGA
This sequence comes from Ranitomeya variabilis, assembly GCF_051348905.1. Classification (NCBI taxonomy): domain Eukaryota; kingdom Metazoa; phylum Chordata; class Amphibia; order Anura; family Dendrobatidae; genus Ranitomeya; species Ranitomeya variabilis. The sequence continues at coordinate 104,685,448 of NC_135232.1, forward strand.
ATTTTTTATTTTCCCAAGGGTAACAGGAGAAATTGGACCCCAAATGTTGTTGTCCAGTTTGTGCTGAGTACGATGATACCCCATATGAGGGGGTAAACCACTGTTTGGGCGCACGGCAGGGCTCGGAAGGGAAGGCACGCCATTTGGCTTTTTGAATGGAAGATTAGCTCCAATCATTAGCGGACACCATGTCGCGTTTGGAGAGCCCCTGTGTGCCTAAACATTGGAGCTCCCCCACAAGTGATCCCATTTTGGAAACTAGACCTCCCAAGAAACTAATCTGGATGTATGGTGAGCACTTTGAACCCCCAAGTGCTTCACAGAAGTTTATAACGCAGAGCCATGAAAATAAAAAATAATTTTTCTTTTCTCAAAAATGATTTTTTAGCCCACAATTTTTTATTTTCCCAAGGGTAACAGGAGAAATTGGACCCCAAAATTTGTTGTCCAGTTTCTCCTGAATACGCTGATACCCCATATGTGGGGGTAAACCACTGTTTGGGCACAAGTCAGGGCTCGGAAGGGAGGTAGTGACGTTTTGAAATGCAGGCTTTGATGGAGTGTTCTGCGTGCGTCACATTCCATTTGCAGAGCCCCTGATGTGCCTAAACAGTAGAAACCCCCCACAAGTGACCCCATTTTGGAAACTAGACCCCCCAAGAAACTTATTTAGATATGTGCTGAGCACTTTGAACCCCAAGTGCTTCACAGAAGTTTACAACGCAGAGCCGTGAAAAAAAAAATCATTTTTCATTCCTCTAAAATTGTTTTAGCAAGCAATGTTTTATTTTCGCAAGGGTAACAGGAGAAATTGGACCCCAATAATTGTTGCCCAGTTTGTCCTGAGTATGCTGGTACCCCATATGTGGGGGTAAACCACTGTTTGGGCACACGTCGGGGCTCGGAAGGGAGGGAGCACCATTTGACTTTTTGAATGCAAGATTGGCTGGAATCAATGGTGGTGCCACGTTGCGTTTGGAAACCCCTGATGTGCCTAAACAGTGGAAACCCCTCAATTCTAACTCCAACACTAACCCCAACACACCCCTAACCCTAATCCCAACCCTAACCCCAACACACCCCTAACCCTAATCCCAACTCTAGCCATAACCCTAATCACAACCCAACCCCAACACACCCCTAACCACAACCCTAACCCTAATCCCAACCCTAACCCTAATCCCAACCCTAACCCCAACCCTAACCACAACTTTAACCCCAACACACCCCTAACCCTAACCATAACCCTAACCACAAGCCTATTCTTAATCCTATTTCCAACCCTAGCCCTAATTCCAACCCTAACTCTAATTCCAACCCTAACCCTAAGGCTATGTGCTCACGTTGCGGATTCGTGTGAGATTTTTCCGCACCATTTTTGAAAAATCCGCAGGTAAAAGGCACTGCGTTTTACCTGCGGATTTACCGCGGATCTCCAGTGTTTTTTATGCGGATTTCACCTGCGGATTCCTATTGAGGAACAGCTGTAAAACGCTGCGAAATCCGTACAAAGAATTGACATGCTGCGGAAAATACAGCGCAGCATTTCCGCGCGGTATTTTCTGCACCATGGGCACAGCGGATTTGGTTTTCCATAGGTTTACATGGTACTGTAAACCTGATGGAACACTGCTATGAATCCGCAGCAGCCAATCCGCTGCGGATCCGCAGCCAAATCCGCACCGGGTGCACATAGCCTAATTCTAACGCTAACCCTAGTTCTAACCCTAACCCTACCCCTAACCTTACCCCTAACCCTAACCCTAGCCCTAACCCTAACCCTAACCCTAGTTCTAACCCTAACCCTAGTTCTAACCCTAGTGGAAAAAAAAATATTTTCTTTATTTTATTATTGTCCCTACCTATGGGGGTGATAAAGGTGGGGGGTCATTTACTATTTTTTTATTTTGATCACTGTAATAAGTTTACCACAGTGATCAAAATGTACATGGAATGCTGTTGTGAATTCCGTTCTCGGGCTCCCTCCTGTGGTCATGAGTGGTACTGTGTGAGTTTGTTCTTGGGCTCCCTCTGGTGGCCTTTAGCGATATGGCTGGGCTCAGCTGCTTCATTTCCTTCTATGCTGGGCCTATTTATCTCACCTGGACCTTCATTTGTTGCCTGCTGTCGGTGTATTCAGTCCTGATTCTCAGCTCTCCTGAATATTCCTTGTGACCAGTCTCCTGCTGGAGAAGCTAAGTTTGCTTGTTCATTTTGCTCATTATTTCCTTGAAAACGTTTCTCAGTATATTATGAGTTCAGTCCAGCTTGCTTTTATGTGATTTTTTGCTTGCTGGTTAGTTCTGGGGTGCAGAGTGCACCCCTCACATCGTGAGTCGGTGTGGGGGTTCTTGTATTCTCTGCGTGGTTTATTTTTGATAGTTTTTGTACTGACCGCACAGATTCCTATCTATTTTCTGTCTATCTAGTGTTAGCGGGCCTCATTTGCTAAACCTGTTTCATTTCTACGTTGTATTTTCCCCTTAACTCACCGTTATTATTTGTGGGGGGCTGTCTATAACTTTGGGGTTATTTCTCTGAGGCAAGTGAGGTCTTTGCTTTCTCTCTAGGGGCAGTCAGTTTCTCAGGCTGTGAAGAGGCGTCTAGGTTTTTAGGTAACGCTCCACGGCTGCCTTTAGTGTGTTGGATAGGATCAGGATCGCGGTCAGTATAGCTTCCACATCCCCAGAACTTGTCCTAACATTCTGGTTATATGTATCAGGTCAGTTTTGAGATCCTACCACCGGATCATAACAGAACGCATCTGCCGGCCGGCAGATCCGGCGGGCGCACTGCGCATGCGCCCGCCATTTTGGAAGATGGCGGCGCCCAGGGAGAAGACGGACCGACTTCGGGAGGCTCGGTAAGTATGAGGGGGTGGTGGGGGGGTGGATCGGAGCACAGGGGGGGATCGGAGGACGGAGGGAGCGGACAGGAGCACGGGGGAGCGGACATGGGGACGGAGGGGGGTACCGGACAGAACAGAGGACTGGGGAGGAGATCGGGGGCGGTGGGGGGGGGGGCAGAACATGATTTCCAGCCATGGCAGATGCTATTGCAGCATCGGCCATGGCTGGATTGCAATATTTCACCATTTTCATAGGTGAAATATTGCAAATTGCTCTGATTGGCTGTTGCACTTTCAACAGCCAATCAGAGCGATCGTAGCCACGTGGGGGCAAAGCCACCCCCCCTGGGCTGAAGTACAACTCCCCCTCTCCCTGCAGATCGGGTGAAATAGGAGTTAACCCTTTCACCCGATCTGCAGGGACGCGATCATTCCATGACGCCACATAGGTGTCATGGGTCGGATTGGCACCGACTTTCATGACGCCTACGTGGCGTCAAAGGTCGGGAAGGGTGTTGTGGATTCTGTTTGTGGGCTCCCTCTGGTGGTTACTGCTGGTACTGGGTGACTTTGGTGGGTTGCGGCCTTTGGTTTCCACCTGTCCATCAGAGGCTGGGTGGTTCCTATTTTACCTGGCCTTTCTGTCATTCCCTTGCCGGCTATCAATGTATTCAGATGTGCTCTGTTTGGTTCCTGCCTACCTGCTCCCGGATCTTTCAGGATAAGCTAAGTGCTGATTTTCAGTTGTTGTTTTTTTTGTCCGGCTTGCTTATTATGTCTCTATGCTAGCTGGTAGCTCTAGTGGACTGAGGTTCTCCCCATGTGCCATGAGTTGGCACATGGGTTCTTGTAATCTCAGGATGGTTTTTTGATTAGGGTTTTTTGCTGACCGCTCAGACCCCTTTTGTATCGTTCTGCTTTCTAGTTTACAGCGGGCCTCAATTTGCTGAACCTATATATATCATCTCTATGTGTGTGCCTTCCTCTCATTTCACCGTCAATACATGTGGGGGGCAACTATACCTTTTGGGGTTCATTCCTCTGGAGGCAAGTGAGGTCTTTATTTTCTCTGCAGTACTAGTTAGCTCTTAGGCTGGTGCGTGGCGTCTAGAACCAACGTAGGCACGCTCCCTGGCTATCTCTAGTTGCGTTTGTCAGGCGTAGGGCAGCGGTCAGCCCAGGTCCCATCACCCTAGAGCTCGTCCGATATTTTGTATTACTTTGCTTGTCCCTTGCTATCCCTAGCCATTGGGTTTCATGACAGTATAGCCGGCCCACAAAGTGTTAGTTGTTTGGGCTGAAGCAGGAGAAAAAGAAGTGTTTAAGGGAAATTTTTTTTTTTTTTTTTTCCTTCAGAGTTTTGCTGCCTAGCCCTTAATTGCTGTCTAGCTGCTTCTTACCTCCTCTTAACCCTTGAATGGCTCTGATAATAGCTGTTTAACATGGATGTCCAGAGTTTGGCTTCCAGCCTGAGTAATCTCGCAGCAAAAGTTCAAAACATACAGGATTTTGTTGTTCACACTCCCATGTCTGAACCTAGAATTCCTATTCCAGAGTTCTTTTCTGGAGATAGATCTACCTTCCTGAATTTCAGGAACAATTGTAAATTGTTTCTTTCTTTAAAATCTCGCTCCTCTGGAGACCCTGCTCAACAGGTCAAGATTGTAATATCTTTCCTGCGGGGCGACCCTCAGAATTGGGCATTTGCATTGGCACCAGGGGATCCTGCATTGCTCAATGTGGATGCGTTTTTTCTGGCATTGGGATTGCTCTATGAGGAACCCAACCTGGAGATTCAGGCTGAAAAGGCTTTATTAGCCCTCTCTCAGGGGCATGATGAAGCGGAAATATATTGTCAAAAATTTCGGAAATGGTCGGTGCTTACTCAGTGGAATGAGTGCGCCCTGGCTGCAAACTTCAGAAATGGTCTTTCCGAGGCCATTAAGGATATTATGGTGGGGTTCCCTACGCCTACAGGTCTGAATGAGTCGATGGCTATGGCCATTCAGATTGATCGGCGTTTACGGGAGCGCAAACCCGTGCACCACTTGGCGGTGTCTTCTGAACAGGCACCTGAGACTATGCAATGTGATAGAATTCAGTCCAGAAGTGAACGGCAAAATTATAGGCGGAAAAATGGATTGTGTTTTTATTGTGGTGATTCAGCTCATGTTATATCAGCATGCTCTAAACGCACAAAAAGGGTTGATAAATCTTTTGCCATTGGTACTCTGCAGCCTAAGTTCATTTTGTCTGTGACTCTGATTTTTTCACTGTCTTCCATTTCCGTCGATGCCTATGTGGATTCAGGCGCTGCCCTGAGTCTTATGGATTGGTCATTTGCTAAACGCTGCGGTTTTAGTCTGGAGCCTCTGGAAGTTCCTATTCCTCTGAAGGGAATTGACTCTACACCATTGGCTATGAATAAGCCGCAGTATTGGACACAAGTGACCATGCGCATGACTCCCGTTCATCAGGAGGTGATTCGCTTCCTTGTACTGTATAATTTACATGATGTACTAGTACTTGGTCTGCCATGGTTACAAACTCATAATCCTGTCCTGGACTGGAAAACAATGTCTGTGTTAAGCTGGGGATGTCAGGGGGTTCATGATGATGCACCTCCGATTTCAATCGCTTCATCTACTCCTTCTGAGATCCCTGCGTTTTTGTCTGACTATAGGGATGTTTTTGAGGAGCCTAAGCTCAATTCGCTCCCTCCTCATAGAGATTGTGACTGTGCTATAGAATTGATTCCTGGCAGTAAGTTCCCTAAGGGTCGTTTATTTAATCTGTCACTGCCAGAGCATACTGCTATGCGGAATTATATTAAGGAGTCCTTGGAAAAGGGACATATTCGTCCATCTTCGTCCCCTCTGGGAGCAGGTTTTTTTTTCGTGGCAAAGAAAGATGGTTCCCTGAGGCCTTGTATAGATTATCGCCTTCTGAATAAGATTACAGTCAAATATCAGTATCCACTGCCATTATTGACTGATTTGTTTGCTCGCATTAAGGGGGCTAGGTGGTTCACTAAGATAGATCTTCGCGGTGCGTATAATCTGGTGCGGATAAAACAGGGTGACGAGTGGAAAACCGCATTTAATACGCCTGAGGGCCATTTTGAGTATTTGGTAATGCCTTTTGGACTCTCCAATGCTCCGTCAGTCTTTCAGTCCTTTATGCACAATATTTTCCGTGAATATCTGGATAAGTTTATGATTGTGTATTTGGATGATATTTTGGTGTTTTCTGATGACTGGGAGTCTCATGTTTTACAGGTCAGGAAGGTGTTTCAGGTTCTGCGGGCCAATTCTCTGTTTGTGAAGGGCTCAAAGTGTCTCTTCGGAGTCCAGAAGATTTCTTTTTTGGGGTACATTTTTTCTCCTTCTACTATTGAGATGGATCCCGTCAAGGTTCAGGCGATTTGTGACTGGACACAACCTACATCTGTTAAGAGCCTTCAGAAGTTCTTGGGGTTTGCTAATTTTTATCGTCGGTTCATTGCTAATTTTTCCAGTATTGTTAAACCTTTGACTGATTTGACTAAAAAGGGTGCTGATGTTGCTGATTGGTCTCCTGCGGCCGTGGAGGCCTTTCGGGAACTTAAGCGCCGGTTTTCTTCTGCTCCTGTGTTGTGTCAACCAGATGTTTCACTTCCTTTTCAGGTTGAGGTTGATGCTTCCGAGATTGGTGCGGGGGCGGTTTTGTCACAGAGAAGTTCTAATGGCTCGGTGATGAAGCCATGTGCATTCTTCTCTAGAAAATTCTCGCCCGCCGAGCGCAATTATGATGTGGGTAATCGGGAGCTTTTGGCCATGAAGTGGGCATTTGAGGAGTGGCGTCATTGGCTTGAGGGTGCTAAACATCGTGTGGTGGTCTTGACTGATCACAAGAATCTCATTTACCTTGAGTCTGCCAGGCGTTTGAATCCTAGACAGGCTCGTTGGTCGTTGTTTTTTTCTCGTTTCAATTTCGTGGTTTCATACCTGCCAGGTTCAAAGAATGTGAAGGCAGATGCTCTTTCCAGGAGTTTTGTGCCTGACTCTCCTGGAGACTCTGGGCCTACTGGTATCCTTAGGGATGGGGTAATATTGTCCGCCGTATCCCCAGACTTGCGACGTGCATTGCAGGAGTTTCAGGTGGATAAACCGGATCGTTGTCCGCCAGAAAGACTGTTTGTTCCGGATGATTGGACCAGTAGAGTCATCTCCGAGGTCCATTCTTCTGTGTTGGCTGGTCATCCTGGAATATTTGGTACTAGAGACTTGGTGGCCAGGTCTTTTTGGTGGCCTTCCTTGTCTAGGGATGTGCGTACCTTTGTGCAGTCTTGTGAAGTGTGTGCTCGAGCTAAGCCTTGCTGTTCTCGGGCCAGTGGGTTGTTGTTATCCTTGCCCATCCCGAAGAGGCCTTGGACGCACATTTCCATGGATTTTATTTCTGATCTCCCGGTTTCACAGAAAATGTCCGTTATCTGGGTTGTGTGTGACCGCTTTTCTAAGATGGTTCATTTGGTGCCCTTGCCTAAGTTGCCTTCCTCCTCTGAGTTGGTCCCTTTATTTTTTCAGAACGTGGTTCGTTTGCATGGGATTCCGGAGAATATCGTTTCTGACAGGGGATCCCAGTTTGTGTCTAGATTTTGGCGGACGTTTTGTGCCAAGATGGGCATTGATTTGTCTTTCTCGTCTGCGTTCCATCCTCAGACGAATGGCCAGACGGAGCGAACTAATCAGACCTTGGAAACTTATTTGAGGTGTTTTGTTTCTGCTGATCAAGATGACTGGGTTGCTTTTTTGCCACTGGCCGAATTTGCTCTTAATAATCGGGCTAGTTCTGCCACGTTGGTCTCTCCTTTTTTTTGTAATTCGGGGTTTCATCCTCGTTTTTCCTCTGGTCAGGTGGAGTCTTCGGATTGTCCTGGAGTGGACGTGGTGGTGGACAGGCTACATCAGATTTGGAATCAGGTGGTGGACAATTTGAAGTTATCTCAGGAGAAGACTCAGCAGTTTGCTAATCGCCGTCGCCGCGTGGGTCCCCGACTTCTTGTTGGGGATTTGGTGTGGTTGTCTTCTCGTTTTGTCCCTATGAAGGTCTCTTCTCCTAAGTTCAAGCCTCGGTTCATCGGTCCTTATAGGATCTCGGAGATTCTTAACCCTGTATCTTTTCGTTTGGATCTCCCAGCATCGTTTGCTATTCATAATGTGTTCCATCGGTTGTTGTTGCGGAGGTATGAGGTGCCCGTTGTTCCTTCGGTTGAGCCTCCTGCTCCGGTGCTGGTGGAGGGAGAATTGGAGTATGTTGTTGAGAAGATCTTGGATTCTCGTGTTTCCAGACGCAAACTCCAGTATTTGGTTAAGTGGAAGGGTTATGGTCAGGAGGATAATTCCTGGGTGGTCGCCTCCGATGTTCATGCGACTGATTTGGTCCGCGCCTTCCATAGAGCTCACCCTGATCGCCCTGGGGGTTCTCGTGAGGGTTCGGTGACCCCTCCTCAAGGGGGGGGTACTGTTGTGGATTCTGTTTGTGGGCTCCCTCTGGTGGTTACTGCTGGTACTGGGTGACTTTGGTGGGTTGCGGCCTTTGGTTTCCACCTGTCCATCAGAGGCTGGGTGGTTCCTATTTTACCTGGCCTTTCTGTCATTCCCTTGCCGGCTATCAATGTATTCAGATGTGCTCTGTTTGGTTCCTGCCTACCTGCTCCCGGATCTTTCAGGATAAGCTAAGTGCTGATTTTCAGTTGTTGTTTTTTTTGTCCGGCTTGCTTATTATGTCTCTATGCTAGCTGGTAGCTCTAGTGGACTGAGGTTCTCCCCATGTGCCATGAGTTGGCACATGGGTTCTTGTAATCTCAGGATGGTTTTTTGATTAGGGTTTTTTGCTGACCGCTCAGACCCCTTTTGTATCGTTCTGCTTTCTAGTTTACAGCGGGCCTCAATTTGCTGAACCTATATATATCATCTCTATGTGTGTGCCTTCCTCTCATTTCACCGTCAATACATGTGGGGGGCAACTATACCTTTTGGGGTTCATTCCTCTGGAGGCAAGTGAGGTCTTTATTTTCTCTGCAGTACTAGTTAGCTCTTAGGCTGGTGCGTGGCGTCTAGAACCAACGTAGGCACGCTCCCTGGCTATCTCTAGTTGCGTTTGTCAGGCGTAGGGCAGCGGTCAGCCCAGGTCCCATCACCCTAGAGCTCGTCCGATATTTTGTATTACTTTGCTTGTCCCTTGCTATCCCTAGCCATTGGGATTCATGACAGAAGGGGTTAAATGACAAACAAAAAAATTCTAACCTTATCACTCCTAAACTCTTTGTGCATAATAATTTGGAACGCAGTGTAAATCTCTGAATGACATGACAGATGAAACCCACGATGGATCCATTCACTATAATGAGGCAGCAGACTTACTCTGGACTCCATCTGGCCTCTGTTAGCAGTGTTTTTCTTTTCAGAAGTGCACAAAACTGTGGCCGACGACATTTTTATGCAATTCTAAAAAGACGGACACCGCCAGAACACAGGTGTCCACAGAGCCTTCATGTGTCTCATTATAGGGAATTTTCCACCAGAGATTATGTCTGAATCACGTATTTCAGAGATTTACATCAGAGCTGACACCCGCACATGATCGCCGCAGCGCTCAGCGTAAGGCTGCGCGATCGGTGCGCCATACCTGCACTGCTGTTTGCGGGAACGCAGCTCCCGCAGAGCAGTACAGGTGCTTCGTATGTCATGAAGGGGTTATCCAAGATTTGCCGACATCATGCTTACTAGCAGCCTTCTTCCTGCAGTCAATCAGCATGACGTTAGCAGTCACATCCTGTCAATGGAGGAGAACGGAAAAGAAGCCGCTGATCTGTCGACGCGACATCAGCTGCAGCTGCTGAATCACTGGCAGAGTCTTTGACCACTCTGTGACAACAGAGATCTGCGCAGGGCATAACAGCGAGGTAGTTAGCAATTACCTGCCTGTTTGGGCTTTGGCTTATTGTAAAAAAAAAAAAGTTCCGGATAATCCCTTTAACCAATGGTAGGGGCCGTAGGCTTTCAGGCTCTCTGGCACATCAATCCTTCTCCACACTACAGCTAACAGCCTGCAAGCATATTGTAGGTTCTAGACCACAGTCCAGTGGTCCAATATAGCCAGAGTAAGGATCAGTAATAACCGTTTTGACAAGTCCCAATGTCCCATGTGAATATTTGACCACATCAAAGACACAACTAGACTCTATTGCTCATGGAGGTGTAACTATGGAGGAATCACAACCTGGCATGATGTTCCAACCCTGGTACTAATGCACTTTTGGTCCATTGTGATAAATCTATATGTACAGGTATTGCTATGGTGCAAAATGCCCTTAACCATAAGAGTCCTGAGTCCTATGGCCCCAGTATTAGCACCTCCACAAAAAAATAAATTGACAGGCCTTTAGTCCTTGAAGAAGTTGTAGGTTTCAGCCTAATCATACTCATGAAGAATACAGTTCTGGCTGGGTTCAGATGGCCGTTTTAATAATCGGGCTGGTCACATCCACCAATTGCTGAAATGCATGACATCGGCCGTGATGCCCCAGCAACAGAGCAGAGCGGAAAAGAAGCCGCGGCTCTGCCGATATGACATGAGCTGAAGCCGCAGAATTGCAGGCAGCATTGCAGGCAGGTCTTGTGTGTAACTCTGGGAGCTCAGCATTGTGCACCGGTGAAGGAGCTGACATGCAGATCTGCGTATTTTTTCACAGCTGTATTCAATATGAGAAAAAAAAAATCGCAGCATGATGGGATTTCCCTCTGAAATTAGTGGAGTGAGAGGAAAAAGTTGCAAGCCATACAGACCATCAGCATAACATCTGATTTTTACAGATACATTACTATTCTCTAAGATGGGAAACTGTAAATGGTCCTGTAAAAAAGATTAATAGCTATGGAGTAAAACAACGGATTGCATATGGACATCACACTGATGACAAATGAGAAGAAAATCAGACCACTTTTCTGGATGAGAATGGGATAGATTTTTTATATGCTAGAGTGAGCAAGCCCTTAAAGAGAGTCTGTCAGCACAGAATGACTGATCAATCCACGCACAGGTACTCAGTACATCATGCCGGCTTGTTTCCCATCTATCACCACTCTACTCTGCTCTATGAAGCCAGAGCTGACAATCAAAAAAGAGGGGATGGAGATTGAGGGACAACAAGCAGGTGGGAAGGTGTATATAAATGCTTGGCTCCGCCATGACGCACTGAGTACCTGTGCTTGGTCTGAAGTCATTGTGTGCTGACAGTCCCTTTGAGGTCCAGAAAACAGAGCAGAATGGCGCACGCTGGTATTTTCCCACGTGAGCACATAGGCTAACACTGTCCGCCTGCAGTTCATTGTGCACACAGACTGCACACGATCAGAAAAGATGTCCATCTGAACGAGGCCTACGAACCTCTTGTTTTTTAACTCCTAATATGACAACAATGGGTTGTTAGCCATTGACCATATCATGGCTGTTCCAAAAAGTCCTTATCAGAGTGCCAAAAAGCCAGTAATTGAGACACATGATAAGTAGATCCACACACCCTGACATGGGATAAAATAGACAGTAGGAAAGACTATTGTCATTTAAGGTACCAATATTCCCCGTGCTGCTGTGAGGGAGGGCCAAGGCCGTTGTCGTGGCTGAGGCTAATGGCTCTTGCGCGCCGTGATCTCTCTTCACATACAAATAATGTTCTTTAATGAGGGTACTTGCCTCTCTGTTATCTGTGCTTTCCGGAACCCTTCCCAGCTGTTGTAGGACCCGTTCACATGAATGTCCACAAACTAAGACACAATCCAGCTTTAACTTAAAACATATAACTTTACTTGTCATTGTTAGTAGCACATCCTTCTCAGTTTCAGTTATAGCAGCAGGTACAAAACATTCCACATTTCTCACTTTCCCTGCTTATTCTCTTTCGGCCTCGAGTACATGCCGGGGTCGTACCGCTCCTTGCGGTAATGCAGCTTTCTCCCATTCACATTCACTGTATCTGGGGACTCTCTCAGCCGTTTTGCCCCGGTTCTGAAGGCGTCAGCCCATACAACGAGTTGCCACATCATGGAGCCACCTGCGTTCCCATACTGTCCTGGCCCTGCTTCCATCTTTTGTTTCTTCACTGCTGCCAGTCTGCTGCACTGCTATATATCTAGCCGGTTTTCCCTGGATGGCTGGGAACTGCACTTCAACATTGCACAGCTGCTGGTTAGCCTTGGCTCTGGCGCCCACCCAAGCTGCCTGGGCACCCAGGCTGTTATGGTTCTCAATGGCAAGAGAACATAGCCCAGCAAACATAAGAACTAGCTCTTGGAAGGATGGAAACTAAACTGACCATGAACTAAACCTGCCGCACAACTAACAGTAGCCGGGTAGCGTAGCCTGCGTTTTATCCCTAGACGCCCAGCGCCGGCCGGAGGACTAACTAATCCTGGCAGAGGAAAATATAGTCCTGGCTCACCTCTAGAGAAATTTCCCCGAAAGGCAGACAGAGGCCCCCACAAATATTGGCGGTGATTTTAGATGAAATGACAAACGTAGTATGAAAATAGGTTTAGCAAAATTGAGGTCCGCTTACTAGATAGCAGGAAGACAGAAAGGGCACTTTCATGGTCAGCTGAAAACCCTATCAAAACACCATCCTGAAATTACTTTAAGACTCTAGTATTAACTCATAACATCAGAGTGGCAATTTCAGATCACAAGAGCTTTCCAGACACAGAAACGAAACTACAGCTGTGAACTGGAACAAAATGCAAAAACAAACAAGGACTAAAGTCCAACTTAGCTGGGAGTTGTCTAGCAGCAGGAACATGCACAGAAAGGCTTCTGATTACAATGTTGACCGGCATGGAAGTGACAGAGGAGCAAGGCTAAATAGCGACTCCCACATCCTGATGGAAACAGGTGAACAGAGAGGATGATGCACACCAGTTCAATTCCACCAGTGGCCACCGGGGGAGCCCAAAATCCAATTTCACAACAGTACCCCCCCCTCAAGGAGGGGGCACCGAACCCTCACCAGAACCACCAGGGCGATCAGGATGAGCCCTATGAAAGGCACGGACCAAATCGGAGGCATGAACATCAGAGGCAGTCACCCAATAATTATCCTCCTGACCGTATCCCTTCCATTTGACCAGATACTGGAGTTTCCGTCTGGAAACACGGGAGTCCAAGATTTTTTCCACAACGTACTCCAACTCGCCCTCAACCAACACCGGAGCAGGAGGCTCAACGGAAGGCACAACCGGTACCTCATACCTGCGCAATAATGACCGATGAAAAACATTATGAATAGAAAAAGATGCAGGGAGGTCCAAACGGAAGGACACAGGGTTAAGAATCTCCAATATCTTGTACGGGCCGATGAACCGAGGCTTAAACTTGGGAGAAGAAACCCTCATAGGGACAAAACGAGAAGACAACCACACCAAGTCCCCAACACAAAGCCGAGGACCAACCCGACGCCGGCGGTTGGCAAAAAGCTGAGTCTTCTCCTGGGACAACTTCAAATTGTCCACTACCTGCCCCCAAATCTGATGCAACCTCTCCACCACAGCATCCACTCCAGGACAATCCGAAGATTCCACCTGACCAGAAGAAAATCGAGGATGAAACCCCGAATTACAGAAAAAGGGAGACACCAAGGTGGCAGAGCTGGCCCGATTATTGAGGGCAAACTCCGCTAAAGGCAAAAAAGCAACCCAATCATCCTGATCTGCAGACACAAAACACCTCAAATATGTCTCCAAGGTCTGATTCGTCCGCTCGGTCTGGCCATTAGTCTGAGGATGGAAAGCAGACGAGAAAGACAAATCTATGCCCATCCTAGCACAGAATGCTCGCCAAAATCTAGACACGAATTGGGTACCTCTGTCAGAAACGATATTCTCCGGAATACCATGCAAACGGACCACATTTTGAAAAAACAGAGGAACCAACTCGGAAGAAGAAGGCAACTTAGGCAGGGGAACCAAATGGACCATCTTAGAGAAACGATCACACACCACCCAGATGACAGACATCTTCTGAGAAACAGGAAGATCCGAAATAAAATCCATCGAGATGTGCGTCCAGGGCCTCTTCGGGATAGGCAAGGGCAACAACAATCCACTAGCCCGAGAACAACAAGGCTTGGCCCGAGCACAAACGTCACAAGACTGCACAAAGCCTCGCACATCTCGAGACAGGGAAGGCCACCAGAAGGACCTTGCCACCAAATCCCTGGTACCAAAGATTCCAGGATGACCTGCCAACGCAGAAGAATGAACCTCAGAAATGACTTTACTGGTCCAATCATCAGGAACAAACAGTCTACCAGGTGGGCAACGATCAGGTCTATCCGCCTGAAACTCCTGCAAGGCCCGCCGCAGGTCTGGAGAAACGGCAGACAATATCACTCCATCCTTAAGGATACCTGTAGGTTCAGAATTACCAGGGGAGTCAGGCTCAAAACTCCTAGAAAGGGCATCCGCCTTAACATTCTTAGAACCCGGCAGGTAGGACACCACAAAATCAAACCGAGAGAAAAACAACGACCAGCGCGCCTGTCTAGGATTCAGGCGTCTGGCGGACTCAAGATAAATTAGATTTTTGTGGTCAGTCAATACCACCACCTGATGTCTAGCCCCCTCAAGCCAATGACGCCACTCCTCAAAAGCCCACTTCATGGCCAAAAGCTCCCGATTCCCAACATCATAATTCCGCTCGGCGGGCGAAAATTTACGCGAGAAAAAAGCACAAGGTCTCATCACGGAGCAATCGGAACTTCTCTGCGACAAAACCGCCCCAGCTCCGATTTCAGAAGCGTCGACCTCAACCTGAAAAGGAAGAGCAACATCAGGCTGACGCAACACAGGGGCGGAAGAAAAGCGGCGCTTAAGCTCCCGAAAGGCCTCCACAGCAGCAGGGGACCAATCAGCAACATCAGCACCCTTCTTAGTCAAATCAGTCAATGGTTTAACAACATCAGAAAAACCAGCAATAAATCGACGATAAAAGTTAGCAAAGCCCAAAAATTTCTGAAGACTCTTAAGAGAAGAGGGTTGTGTCCAATCACAAATAGCCTGAACCTTGACAGGATCCATCTCGATGGAAGAGGGGGAAAAAATATATCCCAAAAAGGAAATCTTTTGAACCCCAAAAACGCACTTAGAACCCTTCACACACAAGGAATTAGACCGCAAAACCTGAAAAACCCTCCTGACCTGCTGGACATGAGAGTCCCAGTCATCCGAAAAAATCAAAATATCATCCAGATACACAATCATAAATTTATCCAAATAATCACGGAAAATGTCATGCATAAAGGACTGAAAGACTGAAGGGGCATTTGAAAGACCAAAAGGCATCACCAAATACTCAAAGTGGCCCTCGGGCGTATTAAATGCGGTTTTCCACTCATCCCCCTGCTTAATTCGCACCAAATTATACGCCCCACGGAGATCTATCTTAGAGAACCACTTGGCCCCCTTTATGCGAGCAAACAAATCAGTCAGCAGTGGCAACGGATATTGATATTTAACCGTGATTTTATTCAAAAGCCGATAATCAATGCACGGCCTCAAAGAGCCATCTTTCTTAGCCACAAAGAAAAAACCGGCTCCTAAGGGAGATGACGAAGGACGAATATGTCCCTTTTCCAAGGACTCCTTTATATATTCTCGCATAGCAGCATGTTCAGGCACAGACAGATTAAATAAACGACCCTTAGGGTATTTACTACCCGGAATCAAATCTATGGCACAATCGCACTCCCGGTGCGGAGGTAATGAACCAAGCTTAGGTTCTTCAAAAACGTCACGATATTCAGTCAAGAATTCAGGAATCTCAGAGGGAATAGATGATAAAATGGAAACCACAGGTATGTCCCCATGCGTCCCCTTACATCCCCAGCTTAACACAGACATAGCTTTCCAGTCAAGGACTGGGTTATGAGATTGCAGCCATGGCAATCCAAGCACCAACACATCATGTAGGTTATACAGCACAAGAAAGCGAATAATCTCCTGGTGATCCGGATTAATCCGCATAGTTACTTGTGTCCAGTATTGTGGTTTATTGCTAGCCAATGGGGTGGAGTCAATCCCCTTCAGGGGTATAGGAGTTTCAAGAGGCTCCAAATCATACCCACAGCGTTTGGCAAAGGACCAATCCATAAGACTCAAAGCGGCGCCAGAGTCGACATAGGCATCCGCGGTAATAGATGATAAAGAACAAATCAGGGTCACAGATAGAATAAACTTAGACTGTAAAGTGCCAATTGAAACAGACTTATCAAGCTTCTTAGTACGCTTAGAGCATGCTGATATAACATGAGTTGAATCACCGCAATAGAAGCACAACCCATTTTTTCGTCTAAAATTCTGCCGTTCACTTCTGGACAGAATTCTATCACATTGCATATTCTCTGGCGTCTTCTCAGTAGACACCGCCAAATGGTGCACAGGTTTGCGCTCCCGCAGACGCCTATCGATCTGGATAGCCATTGTCATGGACTCATTCAGACCCGCAGGCACAGGGAACCCCACCATAACATCCTTAATGGCATCAGAGAGACCCTCTCTGAAATTCGCCGCCAGGGCGCACTCATTCCACTGAGTAAGCACAGCCCATTTACGGAATTTCTGGCAGTATATTTCAGCTTCGTCTTGCCCCTGAGATAGGGACATCAAGGCCTTTTCCGCCTGAAGTTCTAACTGAGGTTCCTCATAAAGCAACCCCAAGGCCAGAAAAAACGCATCCACATTGAGCAACGCAGGATCCCCTGGAGCCAATGCAAAAGCCCAATCCTGAGGGTCGCCCCGGAGCAAGGAAATCACAATCCTGACCTGCTGAGCAGGATCTCCAGCAGAGCGAGATTTCAGGGACAAAAACAACTTGCAATTATTTTTGAAATTTTGAAAGCAAGATCTATTCCCCGAGAAAAATTCAGGCAAAGGAATTCTAGGTTCAGATATAGGAACATGAACAACAAAATCTTGTAAATTTTGAACTTTCGTGGTGAGATTATTCAAACCTGCAGCTAAACTCTGAATATCCATTTTAAACAGGTGAACACAGAGCCATTCCAGGATTAGAAGGAGAGAGAGAGAGAAAGGCTGCAATATAGGCAGACTTGCAAGAGATTCAATTACAAGCACACTCAGAACTGAAGGAAAAAAAAAAAAAAAAATCTTCAGCAGACTTCTCTTTTCTCTCCTTTCTCTGTCAATTAATTTAACCCTTAGGGCCGGTCAAACTGTTATGGTTCTCAATGGCAAGAGAACATAGCCCAGCAAACATAAGAACTAGCTCTTGGAAGGATGGAAACTAAACTGACCATGAACTAAACCTGCCGCACAACTAACAGTAGCCGGGTAGCGTAGCCTGCGTTTTATCCCTAGACGCCCAGCGCCGGCCGGAGGACTAACTAATCCTGGCAGAGGAAAATATAGTCCTGGCTCACCTCTAGAGAAATTTCCCCGAAAGGCAGACAGAGGCCCCCACAAATATTGGCGGTGATTTTAGATGAAATGACAAACGTAGTATGAAAATAGGTTTAGCAAAATTGAGGTCCGCTTACTAGATAGCAGGAAGACAGAAAGGGCACTTTCATGGTCAGCTGAAAACCCTATCAAAACACCATCCTGAAATTACTTTAAGACTCTAGTATTAACTCATAACATCAGAGTGGCAATTTCAGATCACAAGAGCTTTCCAGACACAGAAACGAAACTACAGCTGTGAACTGGAACAAAATGCAAAAACAAACAAGGACTAAAGTCCAACTTAGCTGGGAGTTGTCTAGCAGCAGGAACATGCACAGAAAGGCTTCTGATTACAATGTTGACCGGCATGGAAGTGACAGAGGAGCAAGGCTAAATAGCGACTCCCACATCCTGATGGAAACAGGTGAACAGAAAGGATGATGCACACCAGTTCAATTCCACCAGTGGCCACCGGGGGAGCCCAAAATCCAATTTCACAACACCAGGCCCCTACTGGCCTGTCTCAGCTCCCAGGCCCTACTACTTCTAACCAGGAAGCTGTTCCTG